>NC_054757.1:10144785-10490619 GCF_018143015.1 Lytechinus variegatus
TTTTACATTTTATTATATGAAAATGTTCATTCAAATTTTTGCCACCAAGGTTTTGTCTCCCATGAGAGAGATTATCTCCACTATCAGAGACCTTTGTAAAGAATTTGGTTATCCAATTTCAGAGACAGTTTCCAGTTTGGGAGACCCATTCCTTTGTTTACATTTGCTGCAAAAGGATTACCTTGGTGGCAAATAAAAATGTGATAAAGCAGTCTCCTCATGAAAAATTACCCCTAATCAATCGCTGGATATGCGTGCTGTCGCCAAGCGGAAGACAAAGAAATCAAGATGGCGACGTAAACACGGCCGTAAGCTCTTCCCATCTTTTCAAAACAAATCTCTTGTTTTTTTAATGAATTCTTCTTTAAAAATGAAATCAATATCGCAGAAATGTTGGAAATGAAGTTGGACCCCATGTACATATTTTAGGGCTAGATCTTTTTGAGGGAAAGTAGAATTCTCAGGGGCGAAACTTTCGCGAAAGTTTCTGGTTTTGTACCCGTTCGTGGGGGAATATAGGTAGGGCTTCCAGGCATTAGTGGGAGGTGACCATACGTACAGTATATGACTTTCACTCCCCAAAATGCCCCAGGCTAAGTGGGGAGTGACCATACGTACTGAGTATGGTCTATGACTTTCACTCCCCAAAACACCCCAGGCTAGCTCTACCGACTGAGCTATCGCGCCTCCCCGAATAACATTACCAATTTGTTCTTATCTCGAAAGTTTTGGTATTTGCATATTCATTTATGAGATTTTTCTTAACTGTATTAGAGCCAGTAAGCCATCTGAAATTGAGCTAGCAATAGCTAGACCAAAAGCTTCGGTCTCTGTTTTGTTGGTTGTTCAGCTGAACTCCGTTGGCTTCACTCACCAAATACAGAGACTGAAGTTCTAGCGCGATCTGTACAGGGGACTCAATGGCCATATGTTTATGTACTTAAGATCGTAACGGGGAAGTGAATTTGCGCGACAGCTGAGGTAAGTCACTGTTTTTGTTCCTTTCAACTTCATTTTTCTCTGTTTTTTGGCAATTAATGCCAAGAGAGAATATAAATTTGCATTTTGGTCGAACTAATTTTCAAAATTTATATTCCTTAAAGACAAAAATTGAAGAGCCCCGACGGGGGGATTTTGCATTGCAAGTCCCCTAATGGTGGCTGCACGATAGCGAGCCGTCTGTGTATGAGGAGAAATTTAAAAAAAAAATGTTAAAAAACTCCTCGAAACAGACGGCTGCCAGCTGTCTAGCATTAGCAAGCCGGCCCGCGTCCCTCGCCCACGTCACTGCACTGCTCGCTGCATCAAGCCGATCGTCACTGCACTCACTCACTCAGACAGTCGCTCGGGCCTCGGCTACGCACATAAAAACAGATACCTTAAATCAAATAATGGATGGTAAAAAGTAATCGCCTTACCGTAGATGCCACGTCTGATAACTTAAGTTTCTTATGCTCAGGACTAAAACTCATGGTTGTTTATTTTTCACCAAAAAAAACTTGAAATGAAATGAGCGTTATCTGCCGTGATGGGATGGGACATTAACTTTCGGAAATCGATGAAAGTGTTCATTATCAATGAACGTAGAGGGCGTCGACACAAGCTTCCGAAATCGGGGTACGGTACCATACCGGCAAGCATTTTGCTCATTCTGTTTCGACTACAGATCGGTTCAAAGGCCGGGTCCAAACCAAAGGAACAAATAATAATAATAAAGTCTTATTTACCCAGGGTAGCCACTTCAGTTAAGAAACTGGTCTACCAGCGGGCCCTGCATGACATTATTGTTATTATTACCCTTCTCCAATCTAAATGCTGAGCGCCTAGCAAGAAGGCAGAAGGTCCCATTTTATAAGTCTTTGGTATGACTCGGCCGAGGATCGAACCCAAGACCTCCCGTTCATGAGGCGGACGCTCTACCACTGAGCCACTATGTATGCTCCACACGGTCAGTTTCTATTAGTTGCATGTGGCAAGAAGTTACATGCGGTAAGATATAAAATCAATCACTCGAAGTCGTATACACAAAAGCTATCTTCCAGTGAATATCAAGCCGATTCTTTTAGGAATTTACAGAAGATGCTAAAACCACATTTTCTGGTAGACAAGAACTGGGGAGTGTTTCATTAACATTTTCATCCGACAAGTTGTCAGATCTGACATCTTTCTCTGATGTTGATTGGCTGAGAGGTACTGTTACTATGGTATAGCTGTCGGATAAAACATCCGACAAGTCCTTTGCATGAAACGCCCCCAGTATAACTCGATTAAAAAAAAGAACCTCGAATGATAGGGCCTAAGAATTATTTATCAAATATAATTTATTAGGATTCTTGTCGACAAGAATCCATTTTTTTAAGTGATTTTCGCTGATGGAAAATGTCATTTTAGTGTGAGCCTTACTGACATTGAAACATGACATCAACAACAACGTTGCACTTTAAAAGCTTCATTTTCTACGGAGCCGTTAAAATGTCATCGACTTGACGACTTGGCGAGATATTTTATCTTTCCATGTCAACATAATTACCTTATTATGTCGATCAAGTCGACTTATAAAAAAGTTATATGTCAACATTGCGAGATATTAATCTTGCCAAGTCGATTTATAAGATATTATATGTCGACATGGCAAGATATGAAGTGTCCAAGGCCCAGCGAGAGTCCATATATCTCGCCAAGTTGACAGACTTGGCGAGATAACGTATCTTGCCATGTCGACATAATAAGGTTATTATGTCGACATGGCAAGATGAAGTATCTCGTCAAGCCGTCAAGTCGATGGCTCTTTAAAGGCTTCGTATAGAAAAGGGTCAATTTAAGCACTATCTAAAGTATCGTATGTAATCGTACTTAAAACCCCTTTTCCACTAGGGCCAGGACAGCGTCAGGACAAGGCGCGGAATGTAATAATTACAATCCGCGACCCTTCCGCAACCTGTCCGGACATTCCTAGGAGTGTCCGCACGCTGTCCTAAACCCTTCCTGGTGTTCGGGAAATCAAAATTTGTCCGCATCCAAATTTTGGTCGAGACCAAAATTTGGACGCGGATAATGAATTCCTGACACCTTCGGGACCCTGTCCTGACGATGTCCTGATGATGTCCTGCCCTTCCTAAACCCTTCCGCGTCTTCCGGAAACCATCCGCAATCAGGTCAGCTTCAAGAAGGAAAGAAGAAGCCATGCGGATTTTATCAGGAACATGCGGATTGGAATAGGAAGGCAAGCGGACAGTTTCAGGAACGTGCGGACAGGAATAAGAAGGCAAGCGGACTGTTTCAGGAACGTTCGGACTGGAATAGGAAGGCAAGCGGAGTGATTCAGGAATGTGTGGATCCAATGCTAATACGTATGGAACGAGTACACAATTAGCAAAAACCATTTGCAAAAGCACCAGATGGGGCAACGGGATAATACAAGACAAGAAAATTACAAAAAATAAAGAAATACGGGTCAAGGGGCCTAATTAGTATACAATAAACAAACCTGAGAACCTAGTATTTCAAGCAGTGTTTTAAACATAATACGCGAGCGCAAAGCACGAGTTGATTTTTTTTTTTGGGGGGGTTACAGACTTGAAGAAGGAATATTTCAAGCATTTTCTACTGATCTGAAAAGTGGACTTTTAAAATATTTCTTGCAATAGTGAAACTGGCAATGATGTGAGCAGATTATTTTATTCTGTACTGAACATAAAAAGATGTTTCATGCAACGTTTGATTATGAACTAGATTATTTTAATGTACTCGACTGAAAAAAGGACCTTATAGGCAGCGCTTGACTTTACAAATAGGACAAATATCATAACAAAATTAATAATACAGGTGTAGATTCCAAACTGAAATTCAAGTGTATATTCCTATTACATTTTAAGCACTTTGTTCGATCATGAATGAGGTGTCATTAATAAGAAATAATAATAAATGGTAGCAAGTTTATAAATATCGCTTTTATCAGAACGGCTCAAAAACGATTTACAGCAGGGGCAAAACGATTTACCCAGGATTCATTTCAATCCCGCATGAAAAGTGCACAATTTCCACACACTGGGAAGCATTCCTTGCATTTATCCCGGTCTAAAAATTGCGCTGGCAAATTCAAGCATACAATAACTTTCGCTTCCAACCGGGTACCCATTTAGCACCTGGGTGGAGAGTGGCAAGGTATGCAATACGTCTTGCCAAAGGACGGTTTAGACCGCGGTGAGAATCGAACACACGACTCTCCGTTTACAAGGCGGGAGTCAGAACCACTACACCACGACTCTTTACAAAAAATAGGCCTTCCTGAAAAAAGTCGTGCACAGAGCATGTTTCTCATTAACATAAAATATGAGCGCGAAGCGCGAACTCACTTCTTTCAAACATCAAGGACGAAAAAGAAAAGACCTAAGTATTTTTCGTAAAAAATGAACAGCGTGCACAATCTTCTTATGATTAAACTATTGAAAGTATGAAGCGTGAAATGGACCATTATTTTCTACAAATTGAACTAGCTGAAACGCAGATATTCTCCCCGTCTGCAGGTCTGTCAATTTCTTCACTCTTCTTCCTTTTCCCCCCTCTTCTTTGGTTACTCCATTTTTCCTATTTTACGCAGTCAATAGGGCGTAGCGTTCGCATTCGGCCTCCTGGAATTGCCCATTTACATTTTCTTACTTAGTCTATTTCAATTGGTACAAGAGGAGGCAAAGGCGATTAGACACTGGATTCACATTTTCGTCTATAAATTAAAACTGATATTTCTAATCTTACACTTTCATAATCTCGACCAATTATTTTCTGTTCATTATCGCGATTTTTTTTCCTCGATTCTATTTCACCTTATTTCATTCATCTCCTTCGTTTATTCCTATTTCTTTTGTGCTGTTTGTATATCTATTTAATACTGGGAGGGGTAAGCCAGCAGCAGGGAGAGGAGGGCCGCATCAGCACGGCACCCCCTTTTTCTTTTCCGACATATCATTTTTTTTAAGTTTCCCTTTCCATTTCACTTATTTTTCTTCTGTTTGTATTTTTTTAAAGGGGGAGCAAGACCACCTCACCCCTTGATCCGCATGTGCCTGTCGAATGCAATTTGCATCCTAACTTCCTGTTTTCTTCCTCTGTTGTAATATATGATTATGTATTAAATTGTAAAAAAATTATAAGAAAGTAATGTTATAAAGAGAGCCCCGACTTTGCTATGAACATATGCAGTCTTTTTAAAGTTACCTTAGTTGAAAAAAATCAAGATCCGAGATAATTTATTGTTATGTATAAAAATGCACAAAATCTGCTTTCAAAAAGTGAATACTACATTACACCGCTAACACACTTTCCTTTATCCTCCACATTTCAATCAAATAATGCGAGCGCGAAGCGCGAGCTGAACATTTTTTACATTTCTACCTAAATACTGGGCATTCTAAGCACCTTTTAAAAGCATGAACAGGAAAGGAGTATGACTATACACTTGATGTGAGCGCGAAGCGCGAGCCGAAACGAAATTCGACATATCACGTTTTGTAAATCAGAAAAAGGATGGATAATTGGATAGATGGATAATATTCCTACATTAATAATAATATTTGGTAATCTGATCTGAAACTGGCACAAGATTCGTATCTAAATAAACATGCGTGCGTGTGTTTAGATCCGGACCTAGAATCAGGAACTTCCAATTACATTCTTTATTATAATATCAATAATAAGAGCGCGATGATCGAGCTAAATATATTTGATTTTCAGATCTAAAAAAAAAAGAATTTAAGCGCAGTTACGAATTGGATATTGATCTCGCTTAATAAATGATGCGAGTGCGAAGCTCAAGTTTATATTTTTATCATTACATATATTTTGAGTAGCAACCGGGACATTTTAAGGTCATTTTTTTGTCTTCAAATGACTATGATGACTATCTTCCTAAGCGAGATATGAAACTTGTCGATATTCCATTCTGAAAAAAAATCGGACAATGATTATTAGGAAATCATGAAAATATTGTTACATGACTTATTAATCAAATGAGGGCTCGAAATTGATATTAAGGTCAGATAACTGGACATTTTGTAATCATGAATAGGATACATGGGTTGATATATTTTTAACAAAAATAATGCGAGCGCAAACTGTGAGCCGAAAATTTTAATAAACTATCATAAAAGAGGAATTTAAAATAATTTGTTACAATTGATACAAGTATACATAACTCCCCAATCAAAATGCAAGCGAGCAGCTTTAGCTGATACTATTCACAATCAGACCATCCTAAAAAGGGATATTTAAAAAAAATATGGAATACACGAAGAGAATAGTTTTTTGACAAATCAAATAATGCTAGCGCGCAGCGCGAGCGGAAAATGTTCATATTTAGACCATAAAATATAGTCATCTTATAGAAAACTATAAAATCTATTTGTAAATCAAACAAATTGAAAACTTAATTTCCGAGAAATGTTTTGTATATTTACTTCAAAACTTGATCTTTTAAGCTCAATATAACTCTATTGAGCAAGTTATACATCTCATAGATTAGGCAATGCGGGCACAAAGCGTGAGCGAAAATTTAACATAGTGACATGAAATCCCCCCCCCCCATCTTATATAATTCACTCGTCTTTCTCCTCTTGTTTTTCCTCTTCGTTTTCTTTTCTCTTTTCCCTTCTGGTTCTTTTCCCTCTCTTTCCATTTTTTTATTTTTTTTCTCGTTCCAAATATTGGGGAGGGGGGCATTTGATATCAAATGCCCCCCTTCCAAAAAGTGAGGGGACGCGTCGCCCCTGTCCCCCTGGGATGTCCACCAATGTATGCAATTTGATTTGAAATAAAAGAAAATCCTATATAGTCTTTGTAGTCGAAGAAAACCAAAATAACACCCCTAAATTCATAAAAAAAATATATGGATGATAATTTTCATGGAGTATTCGCAAGTTGTCCGATTGTCCTAGTCCTTGAATTTACCACTCGTGACGTTGTCCTAAATGTCTCCGGTTCTGTCCTAATACGATCTGCATGCTGTCCGCACCGAACGCCGACAAATTTATTTAGATAATCTTGTCCTAGGACAGTCCCAGGAGTGACCTACGACAATACACAGACAGTCCTGGTTGTGTCTTAGGACAAGATCATTTGCATAATCTTTTACGGAATTTGGTTGCGGACAGCATGCCGAAATGACAAAAGTAGCTTCCGCAACCCTTCTTGGTCTTGTATGCGAGCGCGAAGTGCGAGCCGGCGGAATTGTAAGGACATTTTGTCAAGGGTGTCATCTATGGGAAGAAGTTGCAAAGGAAACAATATACATACACCCTCAAATAAACAATGAAATAAAACACCCCCCCTTTACATACAGGCAGACAGACATTTCGACAATAATATTATAAGATAAGTGCCACTATATGAGAAGGAACAATACGCCCTCCTCCCTCTTTCTCGTACTTTATTCAAATGTGTTTTTTTTTGTTCACATGAATTTAGCGTTCAATGCCATCCCCTTCAAATGACGACATAGATCCTTCCAAAAGATCTTTATATACGTTAATTATTCAATAGGGGAGAAGCTGAAACAGCCCACCCCCCCCCCCCCCCCCGTTTCCACTGCCCCTATGCCAGCTCGAAAACCCCCAAAATATATCCTGTGGTGTTAACCGGTTTACATAGAGGACCACACCAGTTATTTTACACCGGTGTTAAATTGGTGGTGTTAGTTTTACACCAATAGGTGTTATTACAACACCTTTTGTTGTAACATTTACACTCTTTGGTGCTATGTTTAATCTATAGGGTGTAATTTTAACACCTCAGGGTGTGGTCCTCTATGAACACCAACTGGTGTCAGTTTTAACAGTGTTGAAAAGGATCACAACGGTGCAGAAAATCCCAAAATGGAGTATGAACCCATCCCTATACTAAGAACACCATCAATGAGCCATTTATGATGTTCATGAAGAGCACCATGTGCGTCGGTATTCTGCGCTTGATAGATTGTGCTATGATTATCATCATCAGGTCGAAAATCCCACCTGCTACACGTCTATATAGATATAGGCCAACTATTCATTGTCTCCTGGTTTCAACGATAGTATGACATAAGTCAGTTATTTCCAGTGGCGTAACTACGGGGGGGGGGCATGGGGGGCACGTGCCCCCCCCCCCTCGGCTAGCCCCCCCCCCCAAAAAAAAAAAAAAAAAAAAAAAAAACGGGGGAAATGGGAAAAAGAGGGGAAAGGGAAAGAAACGTTGTGGGAAAAGAAGAAATTATTGTTCATTATAATGTTATATCATAATTATGTTACATATTACTTTAAAAAAATCATAACTTTATGAATCATAATTTGTTCAGAGCATATATGTCGTCATTGTTCCTGGCGCTCGCATTGTCTGTTTAACGAGATATATAATCCCGTTGTACTAAAACCTCCCGTTTTCAAGTCAATATACACCAAATGTATTTCCTCGCACTTCGAATTATTATTTTTTATGTAGCTACATATGCATCTATCTCATGACTACTTAAAGCAGTTGCCCTGTTTTAAGGTATTAATATAAAACACTTCCTGTCCGTGCTTACGTTCGCAGTAGTGGATTGCTGATATATGTCTGCTCTTCATGAATTCCTAAAATCAGTCTTTAGAATGTATAGCATTTTCTGATCTGAATATTAAAAAAAATCAGCTTGCGCTTCACGCTTGCATTATTTGGTTTGCGAAATACACATAGTCTTCGTGAATTCCTACAAAAAGCCCTTAGAATTCCCCTCTTCAGTTCTGAATTATTTTTTGAATACTTGCAAGATTTTCTACAAAATCCGGTTTTTATAATAAAGATTGTTATGTGGTAGGTGACTTTAATATAGACATATCTAAATCTAATCACAATAGATCACATGAATTTTTGGATATCATGCTTACATCATCCTTTTTACCATTGATAACAAAACCCACTCGGGTTACTAACCAATCTGCAACCCTTTTTGATAATATTTTTAGTATATGTCTCTCCTTTACCCGAGTCTAGAATATCTCTGACCATTTCCCGATATTTTCAAGAACTCCCTTTAGGTTAGCAAAAAAAAGATACCCAGCAACATAAATTCCGACGACTAACACCAAATAATTTACAGAGCTTGAAAGATGGTCTTGAAGACGCGGATTGGTCTGAGGTGTTCAGTTCTCAAGATACAAATGCAGCATATAATATATTTATGAAAACTTTTACTTCACACTTAGATAGACATGTACCATTGGTCAGTAAATGTAATAATTATAAAAAGAGTCCAAGACTTCCTTGGATATCGAAATCAATACTACGATCAATAAATCGCAAAAATAACTTGTACTATGCTGATAAAATCAATCGCTCAGAAAAGTCACATCGTAAATATACTACATATAAAAATACCCTCACTAAACTATTGCGGAGTGAAAAACGAAAATATTTCACAAATCAATTAATTCGTTTCAAACACGACATCAATAAAACATGGAAAACAATAAACACTGCCATAAATAAACAAAGCACAAAAGAACGCATACAAACAAATAAAGCACAATAATGTTGAAATACACGATTCTTTTGTATAGCTGATATATTCAATCAATACTTCACACAAATTGGAAAAAGCCTTGCAGATAACATACCTTTAACACGAAAGAAATATACGGATTTCATTCACCAACCAAATCCAAATTCTTTATTTTTAGTACCTGTACATAGAAATGAAATAATAGATATAGTGAACAACTTAAAAAACAAAAAAAAGCTGTGGTCACGATGGTATTGACAATATTTTATTAAAAAATGTTATAGAATACATTGTTGACCCATTAGTAAACATATTCAACCTTTCTTTAAGTAATGGCGTAGTGCCTGACAGTATGAAAATATCAAAGATAATACCAGTGCACAAAAAAGGAGAAAAGATTAATGTATGACCAATAGCCTTATTACCTACTTTGTCTAAAGTTATGGAAAGGGTGATCTACACAAGATTATTAAATTTTTTGAATAAATATAATATAATTTCCGATTTTCAATTTGGATTTCGCCAAAAACATAGTACATCTCATGCCACTCTCTCATTTACTGACAAAATCACAAAAGCTATTGACAACTTTGAACATACAATAGGTGTTTTTCTGGACCTCTCCAAGGCCTTTGACACTATAAATCATGAGATACTGCTCTACAAACTTGAAAATTATAGAGTTCGTGGGAAGGCCTTGGAGTGGTTCAGAAACTACCTCGTAAATCGCAAACAATTCGTAAGCATAAATGAACAAAATTCTTCTCTACAAAATGTTAACTGGGGTGTTCCCCAAGGCAGCCTCCTGGGCCCTCTTTTATTTATAATCTATATAAACGACATCCAGAACTCCTCTGGAATATTATCTTATGTCCTTTTTGCAGATGATTCAAATGTACTCTACTCTCATCCTAACCCCGATATTTTAATTAATGTACTGAACACTGAACTGGATAAATTGGTACAATGGATTAGGGCTATCAAATTGTCAATTAATGTTCAAAAACGAAATGCATGCTTTTTAGCAATTCTTTAGAACAATTGCCATTTAATATCAAATTAGACAATGTAGACATTGAAGTTGTTACTACAACAAAAATTTAGGCCTCATAATAGACAACAAATTATCTTGGAAATCGCATATTGATTCTATATGTCGTATACAATTTTACGCGATATTGGTGTTATCAACAAAGTTAAGTTTTTTCTTCCAACTTCCTACCTAAAAATGCTTTATTCAACATTAATTTTACCATATCTAAATTATGGAGCAATTGTTTAGGGAAACACACACTCAACCTACCTACATAGAATATTGCTTTTACAAAAGAAGGCATTGCGTGCTATTTTCAACTTGTCCTGGAGATCTCACACAGATGAGTTGTTTTTAAACAATAACATTCTAAAAATAAAAACACTGTACCAATATAATTTAGGTCAATTCATGTATCAGTTAAGCAATAATATGTTACTGTCTGTGACGAAGTAGTCCTCACAGTTAAATTATATTCTTTCTAAATGATAGGTGTGTACCTAAGATTAAAGTAGGCATGTGAAAGTTCTAATAATTTATACAGTTACCCATTTCACATGCCAGGATTTACATTCATATGGCTTCAAGTCTTAAGGCCATGGCTCAAAATAGACCAGGGTCTTTTCTACTACAGCAGGAGTCTTTGTCCTTGATACAATGGTCAAGGGAGGGATAAACAATCATTACCCCTGTCTGGAAAAACACAGTTTATGTAAGAAAGTACTAAACTGCGATTGGTCAGGAAGAGTTTCTCTTTACAAAACTTTAGTTCATTTCCAGACACTTATGTAAGATAGCCCTATAGTATCATTGGCCAAAAGTGGTTATTCTTTGTAACTCATTGCATCCATCTCCAGACAAGCAACAACTTAACTTATGTAAGGAACTCCTATGATGTGATTGGTCCAAAGAAGTTTCGTTATGTATTTCTTTAAAGACGCCTCCCAATGCTTATGTAAGGTGGTCCTGTTAGATGATTGGTTCCAAGTAGTTTCTTTATGTATCCCTTTATATCCACCCCAAGATAAGGAATAATATAACTTATATAAGTCAGTCCTGGGCCTTGATTGGCTAGAATAGTTTATGTAATTTCGAACAAGGAGAAACATAGGGTAGAGAATTCTCTATGTATTACTTTATATATTTTTATGTAACAGTGGGTTATTTTTATGTAACGGTACGTTATAAATAGTGGAAGGAAAGTGACTTTTAGTCAGAAGATAGTATAGCTACGAAAGAGAGGGAGACATATGTCTCATAGCTGGTATTTTATTGCGCTTGTGTTGAAATATATACACATGTGTGTTGAAGATTCACCTTGAAGTCTTGAACCTGTAATAAAATCAACTTCTTCCCGCAAGCTTTTAGTCACGGGTAACCCTTACTTGTTTCTTTGAACTTTTCTTTTCAAGAAAATGAATTATCAGCAAGTCAAAAGCAAAGTGTCATATCTTTAATTTGTAAACCAAATAAAGACAAACGTCTACTAGAGAGTTACAGACCTATATCGTTGATAAATGTGGACGCAAAAATATGTTCAAAAGCATTAGCCAATAGGATAATCGATGTTTTAGATGAAATAATTGACAAAGACCAATTTGCATTCCTCCGCGGAAGAGCAATAGGGGAAGCTATCCGAAACGTACATGACGTATATCATTTTCTTAGGGCGGAACAGAAAGCAGGATTCATTGCTTCAGTAGATTTTAAGAAAGCGTTTGACTCGCTAGACCACGACTATTTATTTGAATGTTTAGATTCGTTTGGTTTCGGCGCATCGTTTATTAAGTGGGTTAAAACCCTTTATAAAAATTTAGAAGGTTGTGTTCTGAATAATGGTAAATCTACTGGATACTTTCAAATTACGAGAGGGGTAAGACAGGGGGATCCCCTCTCCCCTTATTTATTTATAATATCTCTAGAAACACTTGCTATACGTATTAGAAATTCAATTGATATACGAGGTATATCAGTTGGTACCAGTGAATTAAAACTGTCTTTATACGCAGACGATTTTTGCTCATTTTGTTCAGATGTAAATTCTCTTAACTCATTATTTGATATTATGCAACAGTTTGAGAAGTGTTCAAGTTTAACAATTAATTTAAATAAGACAGAAATTTTAAAGGTTGGTAATGTGTCGAATGCAGTTTTCAGACATAATTTCAATTTTGTAGATACTATAAATGTGCTTGGTACTTTTGTGGGTACTGGATCAGATACTGCGCAAATTAAAAAAGCAGAAGAAATACTATCATCAATACAAGTTACTTTAAACATGTGGAAAATGAGAAGCCTAACTTTATTCGGTAAAATTCAAATAATTAAATCATTTGGAATATCCAAATTCATTTATTTATTTTCATCCACTCTTTTACCCGATTGGTTTCTTAAAAAGTTAGAGAGAGTGTTTTTCAGTTTTATTTGGAATGGACCCGACAAAATTAAAAGAAACGTCATGATCCAGGATCTATCAAACGGAGGAATTAAGATGGTAGATGTGTATTCGGCTGTTAAAGCCCAGCAGTTATTTTGGATAGAGAGAATTAAACATGCGGATAAACAAGGATGGTTTCAAATTCTTCAATATTACCTTAAAAAGAACGGGGGATTGTTTGTATTCAACTGTAACTATGGTCTTAAAATGTTGAACTTTGATATTCCTCAGTTTTATAAAAATATTTTACAATGTTGGGATTCTCTTAATGTGAGAAACAGAGAAGATAATACGAAGTTCCAGATCATCTGGAACAATAAACAACTGAAAGTTACTCGAGATATAATCTTCTTTCGAAAATTGTTTTTAAAAAGAATTGTGTTTTTTAGTGACATCCTTACTGAAGGATGTACTTTAAGACGATTGGATGAAATGAAAAGGTTATTTGATTTAAATGCCAACGATTACTTTCGATTACAAGGAGTGTATTCTGCTCTTTTAAAGACAAAATTTTCTAAAATATCATATACGGACTCATTTAAGAATGCTGCTATATCAAATATTATCCTTCCTGTTGAGTTGGTACAGCTAAACAAAATAAAAAGTAAACATTTTTATGATCTGTTAGTAGCAGAAAAATATGAGCGTCCTGTAAGTACGTTTAGACTTCAAAACAGATATCATGTTTCAGATAAAGAATTGGTTTTAGCTCGTTCATCTATTCTATTGAACACTATTGATGTAAAATACAGAGAATTTCAGTTCAAAGTATTGAACGATATTTTAAACTTGAACTATAAGTTGTATAAAATGAAAGTCATTTCTTCACCTTTATGTTCTTTCTGTAATGCAGAAATTGAAACGATCGAACATTTATTTTGGAATTGCCCATTTACACAGTTATTTTGGAATCAGCTAGGAAAAGAACTCACTATGTTTGATTTTTCATTATTAACCGAAAAAAGTGTAATACTCGGTATTTTGTCAATAAAATGTCTTCTTTTTAATCATGTTTTAGTTATTGCAAAGAAATCAATTTATCTAAGTAGATGTAAATCATGTAAACCAACAGTTTCTGATTGTGTTGATTTGTTAACTCGATCGTATAAAATGGAAAAGAATATAGCAATTCGAAATAACAAAAGGAGTGTCCACGAACGCAGGTGGCGAGACATGGTACAGTGGTTATCCACTTATGTTATGTAACTGTTATGTAATTTCTTACAATGTATCATTCGTATTTGTTCAACTGTATTGAATGAATGTACCTTGAAGTGACCAATAAAACATCATTTAAATACAAAAAAAAAAAGTCACGGGTATTTCTTTGCGTTGAGGCGAGAATATACTTCAGCTTGGTTTCGTGACACCACCAATATTTAATTCTTCATTTAACAAAAACAAAACCCTTCACAAATATTCCACACGTCAATCCGACGAATCAATTTTTACTTTTGAAGGCCCTAGACCCTGGGGAACTATTATAGTAACATCAAAGAATCTCCAAGCCTTAATTCTATCAAATATAAGTTCAAAAAAATTCTTCAAGATAACCATTGAATTTAACTCTTCATCACTCAAACTCTTGTATTTTTTTAATCAAACATGTTTATCATGTCACGTACACTTTTACATCTCTTTCGTTTCCCTGTTGATCGGCGAGGTCCGTCTGTGAGTGATGGGGCTGGATTCTGGAGACCTTTAATCTCTCTTTTTCTTATTTCCTTTCTATTTTTCTTTCCCATTTTCCCTTTTGATTCAACTGGTCATGCTCAAGTTGTTATTTTATTTTTTTATATGCTAAACAACTGCAAGAATATTTATTAGGAGGCTGCACTCTACAAGCTCCGCTTTTTAGCAGCCTCCTCCATTTCCAACCTGATTTGTAATAATCTTGAATATAATTTTCTTTACAGGAATATTTGAAATATGTTTTGTTATTTATATATGTCAACATGTACAGAAGAAACTGTAATTGTTGAAAATGGAAATAAACGAATGAATGAATTAAGTAATTTCCAGCTCGCGCTTCGAGCTCGCAATATTTGATTAGTGAGATGTATATGATAATCATGATTACATTGACTTCAAAAAGTGCTTCAAGTATTTAGATGTAATTCTTGGAACATCAGCATGCACTGGCATTAGATGACTATGATGAGATATTATGTGTACTCTTGATGGATTCCGTTTAAAAAATAGTCCTTAAAATATCCCTGTTTGGGGTCCAAAAAAAAATCAGCTCGCGCTTCGCGCTCGCATCATTTAGATAGTGAAATACGCATGGTCTTTGTGAATTCCAACAAACAAGCCTTAGAATGATCCTCTTAAGGTCTGAATTTCCTAAATTTTCAGCTCGCGCTTCGCGCTCGCAATACTTGATTAGTGAGATGCGTATGATAATCATGATTACAATGACTACAAAAAGTACTTTATGTGTTTAGATGTAATTCTAACAAAATCAGCATACGCTTGGCACTCGCATTAGATGACTATGGTCATGATGGTGAGAGATGGATTCCTAAAATATAGTCCTTAAAATATCCCTGTTTGGGGTTAATATATACAAAAATTTCAGCTCGCGCTTCGCGCTCTCATTGTTTGTTAGCAGGACATGTACGTATCATAATTACAAAAAATTGCATATATGTCCTTTTTAGTTCTGAATATTAATAAAATTTCTGCGCTCGCATTATGTGATCAGTGAGATACATATCCATTTAATGACACTGTCCTTGAAATGTCACTATTACTTAGGTCAGTATACCTGGCAATTGAGCGCGCTTCGCGCGCTCACTAAGTGACTCAAAATTTTTGATGGTGCCCCCCCAAAATGCTGTGACCCACGGTACGCCACTGGTTATTTCAATATCTGTATATGTCACTCTTGCCCCATAACACACAATTAGAGACACCGAAAGAGTTAGACAGTTCTAAAAGTTTTACATGGTTCTATA
This sequence comes from Lytechinus variegatus, assembly GCF_018143015.1. Taxonomy (NCBI): domain Eukaryota; kingdom Metazoa; phylum Echinodermata; class Echinoidea; order Temnopleuroida; family Toxopneustidae; genus Lytechinus; species Lytechinus variegatus. Next base: position 10,160,718 of record NC_054757.1, read on the forward strand.
TGGGTCCATTAATCGTTTACGTCACAGATCTCCTATACACTGCAAAAACTCCGGTGTTGATTTAACACCAGCCCGGAATCTACATATGTCCACACCAGAGAAGTGTTTAATAACACGAGTTTCGTTTTGATCTAACACCAGAAAGATGTTTATACAACCCCAATTAGTATAAAAACAGCATCGGTTTGATTCCCAAATGGTGTTGTTTCAATACTTCTCTGGTGTGGACATATATAGATTCTGGGCTGGTGTTAAATCAACACCGGAGTTATTACAGTGTACTAACACACTAAGTCCAAAATTTATCATTCTACAACTTGACTATGTAGTGACCCAATAAAAAGAAGATCAAAGGAGAATTTCATCAATATTTTTGTCCGGCGATCAGATCTGACAACTTCCCTTGAATTTGATTGGCTGTGAAGCACTGTTATGGAAACTGTCGGATAAAACAGAACGGATGAAACTTTCATGAAAAAGCTGCCTCGCATGATTTTAGTAAATGGTCAATTTGTCCTGCTTTCAAAATGAAAAGTGTACGCAAACAATAATTTAGTGGGGATGTAACCCCTCCCATTTACTGAAGCACCTGATATATATTGAAGATAACCATCTTAAATTTCATTTGGAATGTTATTAAACAATTAAAAATGACTTGTATGATCTTAGATTTAGACATAACCGCAATATAAGTTATTTGTATGCGCTTTGTGTCATATTTGATCAAGAACACAGTGGCATAACATACCTGTCGTGTCGAATCCATTTTGATTAATAACCCTAGGCACATTATATACACATGGCGCATATATATATTTTTTTAACGAGAGCACCTTTAAAAACTAAAAAACAACACAATGCCCTAAGAGACAGCGATGTGAAATGGAACTAGCTTTCGTTGTGGTCTACATTCGAGGTAAGTTCATATCCACTTCGATTTTCATTCCGTGTATAGATTGACCTCCGGGCATGCTTAGACCGTAACTACCATTATCCGATAAAGAGCATCTCATCCCCATGGCAACAACACCACTCAAACTGATGTGTCGCCTGAGGGGAGGAAGTCGAGATATCCGAATTTTATGAATAACAGTACCGAGGTGATACTGGAACGGATGATTTCTTTCAGAACATATTTCATGTCAAGACAAAAATCAGTACTCTTCCGGAAAAAAGGGGGGAAAAGCGGAAAAATGAAATGTGAAGTTGATATAGATTTTCAAGGAATAAAGTGCATTGAAATGCGGTTTGCTTTACGTCACGAGGATAATATACATAGGCCTATATACCTTTTATAAGAGACCCAATACGAACAGAATATTGACCTGTATACTGGGCAATAGAATGGATTAACCAATATGAGAATGCGAGTCACACTGTAAAAACACTGTTTAAAATTCTGAGCACGTTGTTTAAGTCCCTCACTCTAACAACTGCTGTTTAAACAAATGTTTATACTTTTTTAAACAACAGTACTGTTTACATTTTTTTAAACAAGTTGTTTAAAAAGTTTAAACAATTAAAAACAAGTTTAAACAACCTCTTGTTAGAGTGACAGGCTTAAACAACGTGCTATTTTTTGTTTACTGTGCACGATTCGTACGATAAAGATGATGTTAAAATCAGAATAAGGACGGCAATGCTGACGATGATGGTGAAGACTTCATTTCATTATAAGGTAATTTCTTCATTTTCATATTTTCGAATTAAGTATAATTATACACGAATTATATCTAATTGGATGCGAATAGTTTATAATTTATCATATTCTGGAGCAGTATTCTGAAAAGCCTGAATGAGATTTTTTTCTAAATCTCATCAGAAGACATCAGAGAGGGAGAGAGAGAGAGAGAGTGTGAGAGATAGAAAGAGAGGGAGAGAGAGGGGGGGGGGAGAACTATCAAATCGGTACGAATGTAATGAGCAGTAAATAGTTTTCTTCAGTTTTGGCGTCACCTGTGCCTGGGAGGCGAAAAGCGAACTGAATCACTATGACCCGCAGGTCTCTCCTCCCGATATAACTGATTGGGGGGAATGCAGGTGGACCACTACACAGGGGTTTCCCCCTACTCTTATACGAATAGTGCAGTGGGTTCTTAACGTGCAAAGGTGGTGACTCTCCTCTACACGGGGCCTCCATTTTACGTCCTATCCGAGGGACGGAGTGTTTTCCATTGTAACATAGCCTGCATCTATGAAACATGGGAGAGACGTTTACACACAACGCACTGGCTTCAGTCATCCGCCCGGGGTGGACTCGAACCCACGATCTTTGGTTCGACGGGCAGACGCGTTACCGGCTGAGCCAACACCGCTCATTCATTGCTAAGTTAATCATCGTCATCAATAACATATTCTACTTGAAAGACATTGGAAGTTAATCATGATTGAAGGGATTCTCCGGGCTGAAAATATTTAGATCTAAATAAATGGAGTAAAATTTACAGAGCAAAATGCAGAAAATTTCATCAAAATCGGATAACAAATAGCGAAGTTATGGAACTTTTAAGTTTAGCAATATTTTGTGAAAATAGTTATATGCACGTCATTATGAATATTCATTATGTGGGCTGATGATGTCACATCCTCACTTTCCTTTTTCTTATGTTAAAATATGAAATCATAAATGTTTAATTTTTCATACATGTGTAAATAATGTGTTTCCTTTATAATGAAATAAGTTGCAGCAATGAATATATAATGCACTAAATCAGTTGTCAATTCAAATTTTTAAGTTCTTGGTAGAAAAAAATTGAATAAATTTACTTTCATATAATAAAATACAAAAGAACAAGTGGGAATATGACATCATCAATTTGCTCATCGAATATTCATGATGACATGCCGAGAACTGTTTCACCGGAATAATGCAAATCTTTAAAATGCCATAACTTTGTTATTCCTTGTCCGATTTTGATCAAATTTTCAGTGTTTTGTTTGTCTGATTTTTCTATATCTGCTTAAATCATATTATTTTCAGCCCGGAGCATCACTTTAAGTCAGTTGTTGGATTCCCAAAACAAGACTGTCCCCCTTTGAATGACATTGGTATAGCCTGGAAAGGAATCCCGAATAAATAAGGATGAAAGAAAACGCGATCTAAGTACGGTACGTTCTTAGAATGCAAAAACACTTCATTGTTAAAAGGTGCAGACTGTCTTCTTTATTTGGGGGGGGGGTAATATTCCCCATGGGGGCTGCGTGGAAATAAACACGCTCCTTCATTTTGAATTTTTAATTCATCAATGACGTCGGGTCTCCTTTTGTATCAAAATTTTGGCTTAAGGTGTTAAAAACAATGACTTCCATCAGGTGATATAGCCACGAAGGCGTATTGATGATGCAACAGGGTATCCATCCCTAGTGACATTCTGAAGGTGTTTCCAGCTTTAGATGTCTTGAAATAACCGCGGTTCCTGACAAATTAAAGACGTGTCAAGGGCTATCCCCAGGGTGGAACGTAAACGAGATGGGTAGTCAACTCGTCGGGGTAGGCCAGCTAAAATTCAATTTACTGCGGAGTAACGTGTCCATGCATGATCACAAGGTGAAGCGATGAAATGAAGAAGAGGTAATGCATTTAATTGACCCTGGGATACTCTAGAAGCTTTCAAAAAGGGGAGTGAAGCCTGTTTTGAAGTTTATTCCAGTGCCCCCCCTTCATCTCCCCCCTCTCTCTTTCTTTCTTTCTTTCTTTCTCTTTCCCCCTCTCTCTCTCTCTCCCTGCCTCTCCTGTTTTCTGTAACTCCTTGATATTCAGTGTTTCCTAAGTTTGTTTAAGAAATCACCTTTTTCCATTTCAAACATCTATAGCCTACCTCCTCCACACCCTCAAAAACATATACACACAGTCACAATGACCGTCTAGCCATTTTTATTTCCTTTTTTCAGATCCTTCTTCTTCCATCGAAAACTAATCTGATCCCCAGTCTTTTCTTCCTAACAAAATCAAACATACAATGAATGAATAACATATAACTGAATACTAAGAACAGATGAATGAAGAAAGAAAAGAAGTATGATTAAAAAAATATATCTTAAAAAAAATTAACGCAATCTCCGAAAGAAGTCATCCTTGTAAGGCAGCTCCCTTCATGTCCATATTTCATTGTAGCCTTACAAATCATTAAAAAGCAATTAATCTTGGAGGGTACTTGACCTTAAAGGTCAACCAGCGTCTTCCGGTTTATCCTTCATTTGCATGGATGCAACTATTGACCATGGACCCTAGACCTATCTTGACGAATCCCAGGTGCCTTCTTGATGGTGGGTAAGCCGAGAGGAGATAATGCTCAACCCTGGGAATGGTCTTCAAAGCGGCAAGCAGGAATAAACGTTGTTTGTCTAATGCTTTCATTCGGGTGAGGGTCACACTATTTTGTCTTCTTTTACGTCAGAAAAAACTACAATCACACAAATCTACACACAATAGACGTATAGACAGTCATTATAAAGAATATGTTTATAGTATCCATTTAGCAGCTTGAAGTCACAAGTTCAAGCTTTTCACAGGACGATTTGAAAAAAAAAATGAAAAAGGGAAGGTAAAAAGAGTCCCAAAGAGGGTGGTCTGGGTCATGTGACTCTACAATGCCCATAGTGATGACGTCACAATGAGGACGTTGTCTTGCCCCACCCACCCCGGCCCCTCGGTCAATCAAACTGCATTGATGCCGCCCATGTCCATAGAGACTTCTTATTGATTCCACGAGTGGTTTAGTCACAAATATTTTCATGCACTTATCAACTATTATCACTATTCTCTTTAAAGGCATTTTTTAAAATGTTTAATCTCGGCTGTTAAGGTCCCGTTTGCCGCTATGTCTCTTATACGTTGTAAAAATGAAGACCTGTATCCCAAATTATGATTTGGTACTTAAAAAGTGACAAATAAAGTTACAGGAATCACCATCTCAATTACATTATCTCCTTGGGAGATTTTTCAGACATAATATACTCAACAAAAAAGTAGGCCCCCCTTAATCAAAATGCTGTAACTTTTCAAAGGAATATTATTTTGAGATATAAAATTTCGCAGGTGATTTTCTACACTCCTAAGCAACCTCTCTGAAAGAAATGAACTTGATTGGTTAATAAAGGAAACCAAAACCCAAGAAGAGAAGCAATCATATTGGAAAGAGTAACATGAGAGGAACAATTTAACACAAGTTTCATCATAATTGGTTATGAAATAAGCAAGTTATGGCCGTTTACAGAGTATTTTTGTACTTACTACGGGGATCCTCAAATTGGCAAACATGCTTCAAAATGGTTGATTTTGTCGACAACTCTCCATTTGTTTTGTACACAAATTTTCAGATTTCCCCTTTATTATACTTATTTCACAGTATCTCATCCCTCCTGACCTTGACATATGTAGTGTGAATTATATTTTTCCATGACATTTGCTGTGCTCAGAACGAGACAAGATGAAATTTGAAAGATAATTAGAAAAATCTGAAAATTTGTGTACAAAACAAATGGAGAGTTGTCCACAAAATCAGCCATTTTGAAGCACGTTTGCCAATTTGAGGATCCCCATAGAAAGTATACAACAAGAGTTTTCAAACTTCCATAACTCGCTTATTCTATATAACCGATTTTGATAAAACAAGTTTTAGATTTCTTCTCTCATTTTATTCTTTCTGATAAGATAAATTTATCCTTACAATTTGGTTTCCTTAAAGGCATGCATAAGTTATCAAAAAAATCCCCATTTTTGTGGTTGAGTAAGAACTGAGCTGGGCGAAATTTGTTTCTGGTGACTTTTATAGTGCTCATGGTGTTTTATCATCCATTAACCACTCCACACAAAATTTTGATGACGTACATGTACATGCTTGAGTGCGCCATATTTTTGGTGACGTATCGTCACAGGGGTTTATGGGTTTATGGTATAGCGCCCTCTCTAACATGTTATTTCTCGTACCCACTCCATACTTTCACATCTACTGCTGATTGTACATAAGGTCAACTGATCCTGAGAAATTGTTAGTAAAGAATACATTTTTCTTATTCTCAACTTTTTGAGTGTGCTCGCACAACCATGAAAATGCAAAAAATGGAGATAGTGTGTATGGTAATAAAATGATGGATGATAAAAACAACAATTAAATAAAAATTTCACTCGATATGGAATTTGCCCCCATTTTCATTTCATAGCCCCTCAAAACAAGTCTGATGCGTGCTCATTCATCAATAAATTTACAAATCGATGACTTTTAGGCTCAGAATTCCGCCCCTACACATTACTTCCGATAATGCTATAGACAGTAAGTGTTTTTATCAAAGGTTCCACCATATTGAATATGGGTTTACAAACACAAGCACCAACATTGTACACAATGTCTTTGAGAGAGGTGATAGGGGAAGTTCACCCTGAAGAAAAGTCTGCTGTGAAAATAGAAGAAAAATAATAGCAAAATATTGGTGCAGGTTTGAGGAAAATCCATTGAAGAGAGTTATTCTACAATAAACTGTTTGAAGGGTCCCTCAGGGTGATTGGTGGTGATTTTTTACCTGATTGCTAAGAAAGCATGAATGCTTGTAAGCAAGCAACCAGAGGAACGACGGCTTAAGGTCCTCTCCGAAGGACCTGGTACTGAGGATTAATGCCTTACCAAAGGGCACTAGCGCACCAAGTGGGAATCGAACCCGGGTCACCGGAATACGAATCCCCCGCTCTACCGACTGAGCTATCGCGCCTCCAGGGTGAACTTCCCCTTTAACAAAAATGAATCAAGGCTCTGTTTTATGGACGATTTTTGTTACTTCTGCCTACATTTTTATTTTCCATGAAACTTAGCACACGACTTCAGAGTGATACTATGTAAAAGGCGCACACACCCTAGTCTTGTTTGTTGTGTATCTATCGACACAGTTGGTATTGTTTGGCTCTGGGTCAGTCAAATAGAATCAATTCAAGATGAAATAAAAACTCCGTAACGAAAGAAATTTCACAAATTTCGCCCATATACAGTATAAATAAAACATTCAGCATTTTCTGTTGAAGCCCTATATACACGAAAGAAAGTCTCTCGACGGGCAACATACTGTCCACACAACAATTGGTTAAAACTTTATCCAATTCTGGGTAGTTTTAAACAAATAATGTGTGCCTTGGGTGAAAACTACACGGTGTTTGTTGAAAACTAATTATTGTGTGGACAGTATTTTGCCCGATATTTTAATACTAGTGTACGGTTGTTTGATTCACCTTGTACTTTGTTTTACTGCCACAACCGAAGCTGTATCTTCATAAGGAATTAAAGAAGTAAATATACATTCATTGTCTTTTGCAAAGAAAATAGAAGACAAAACATAATTACAGACAAAAATAACATACAAGGTATGAAGCCACATTCCAATTCCCTTGATTATGATCTAAATAATACTAAGGTTCACAGACGTGACAAACATCTGTCTTATGAAACAGCAAAAATATCATCATATTTTTCACATTTTTTATGTATTTATGTATATGACATGTCTCCATTGTAACGAAATAAGTTGCAGAAAATATTATCTTACAAGTTAAATCATTAGTCAAGCTTTTGTTCTTGGAGAAAAATAAAGATAATAAATGATATTCATATTGCGCATTACACAAAAGTTTCAGAGCCCTGTTATAAAAATTAAAGAAAAAGAAAATTACATGAGAATGAATACTAATACATAATGATTAAAATTGTTACTTTACAAGAAAAAAATTTGAATGAATATGAAATCACACAATAAAATACACACACAAAAATGAATGGGACCATTGGCTTGCTCATTGTACATAAAGACGTGCATACACTGTTAAAACAAACCGTGATTTTAAAGAAAAAAAGAGGAAATTTTGCAGAATACAATAACAGAATCATTCTGTAAATTCATAAAACAAGAATTTTTCTGCAATTTAACAGAACATGGGGCCGTTGCAGAAAGAGTTGCGTTTAAACACAAGTCAAACAATCAAACGCAAGTCCCAAATGCGCGCTGTTGATTGGTTGAAAATCAACTTGCGCGTGGTTTTTAGAGTTGCGATTGATTGCAACTCTTTCTGCAACAGGCCCCAGGTCTGTTTGAAAAGGGGGAAAAGGATGTTTTATTCAAGGAAATTTGTGAGATTCCATACACCAAATACCAATTTCCTGCAAGATTACGTAATCTGGTAAGATTACGTAATCTGGTAAGATTACAGGAGCGTTTCATGAAAGGATTTTATCCGACAAGTCCTGTTTTATCCGACAATTACCATAGCAACAGTACCTCTCAGCCAATCAGGATCGGGGAAAGTTGTTGGATCAGGGCCCGTTGCAGAAAGAGTTGCAATCAATCGCAACTCTAAAAATCATGCGCAACTTGATTTTCAACCAATCAACAGCGCGCATTTGGGACTTGCGATTGATTTTTTGACTTGCGTTTAAACGAAACTCTTTCTGCAACGGACCCCTGAAAACTTGTTGGACATAAATATTGATGAAACGCTCCCCTGTTCTCGAGACTCTGCTGCAGGAGCATCTTGTATTCTAAGGATAAATTTTTCTAACAGAGAAGAAGCGTTTAACGGAAATAATGTAAACATATTTGTTGTACCTTGTCATATTTTGATGAAAATTGCAATATTTTGTTTGCCCAATTTTACTTTCTTTTTTTGGAAGTTTGCACTCAGCAACGTACGGGGAATTCAAGAAAGAATAACATGTTTTGTTAATTCAAATCAATTTCAATTTATTTCATTTTCAACAGAACAAAGTAAAGTGGTCGAAAAATTACAATAACCTTATACAGACAATATAAATTGAGGCATGTACAATATATGATATTTTTCAATTAAACATAACAGAATATTATGTATAAGCAAAATATCTTAAACATTATAAATTAAGGTTCTGAAAAAATGGAGAGATCCACTAAAAAGCAGTGTTTATATTGAGTATTGTCTAATGCCACTCTTGACAAAGAACAACAGAAAATATTTATTGAAAACTTATTAATCAAAATATCAGTCTATATAGTCCTTGATTCTAAACGAACGACATATTTCCGATCTTTCGTCAGCTTTGAAACTTAATACAAACAGAGGGGTGTTTCACAGAGATTTAAGTATGACTTAGGTCGCACTTAAATGTCGACGCGTACATTATGAAACGCGCAATCTTAATGATCAATACGCAGTAGTGCGCGTCCTCTTGGCATGATCTGACCAATGCTGTCAAGCCTTTCATACCGTGCGCAACTCGACATTTAAGTGCGACTCTAATACCGTGTTTACACATGACTCGGCTCGAGTGTTGAATCCTCAAGCAGGGTCGAACGCTGCGAAGAGGGCATGCTGTGATCGCGTTTATACGTACATATAAAAAGGCGAGTTCAACACGGCTCGCGGATCTCGAACGGAAGAAGAATTATGACGTCGCAAATTAAAGGCGGGAAATTCACCGCCAGAATCGAATCTTGTCCGTGCGAACAACAACAATGCCAAAAGTGAAAGCGCGCGCAGTGACCTAGGTCAAGAGGGTTCGACACGGCTTTCTGTTTACACACGAAAAAATTGCCGAGTCTGACTCGGCTCGCGGGTTGAAACCTACGATTTTGGCGGATCAAAAAAGCCGTGTTCGACACGGCTCGCGGATCACAGTGATCGCGTTTACACAGCATAAAATTGCCGTGTTCGACACGGCTCGCGTGTCGAACCCCCGAGCCGTGTCCCTGTGTAAACACGGTATAAGTCGTACAGATTTAAGTATGACTTAAGTCGCACTTAAATGTCGACGCGTACATGATATGCAACGCGCAATCTTATTGATCAATACGCAGTAGTGCGCGTCCTCTTGGCATGATCTGACCAATACTGTCATGCCTTTCATACTACGCGCAACTAGACATTTAAGTGCGACTCTAAGTCATACTTAAATCTTTGTGAAACACCCCCTGCTGTTCCACCTCACCAATTTTCGTCCATCACCTCCCAGCTATTCTTTGTCATTTCATCGACATTTTTTTATATACATTTTCTATGTTCTTGGATTCTCCGTACTTTACTGAATGAAAACTCCCTGTATACTGCAGTTCCGGATTGCAGTACACATGAGTGACCAAGGAATTTCCCCTAAACGAGTTTTTCTCTGTGTGCAAAATAATCCTCTAAACAGGGTTTTCGCGGGCTTTATTTACACACATTTTGGGCCCTAAACAAGTTGTCGCCAAAATATGACCTCGGGGAAAAAGTTTCGGAAAAAACATACCCTTAATACGTTTGACCCCACGATTGACAATTAACCAATCTTTCAAAACTACCCTTTTTCTTGAAAACCGGTGTTTTTGATACCCTTAACGAGTCCACGCAAGGACCGCGTCCAAAACAGAAAAACACCCCTTTAAGTTCGTTTTTTTTTGGTCACGCGTGTGTACAGCAATATATTTGACTGCCCCCGGGCTGCTTTCAGCCTGGACATGATGGATTATCCCTTTAAGACAGCGACTGGGAGTCGAATAATGTTTGCTGGTTAACCCAACTCATTTAAAGATCGATGTAGGAATGTCAACTTTACCATAAAGATATATATAGGTCATCAATTTACAGGAAAGAGCAACGCTTAGTTTCAACATATTGAACGCTCGACATGTTGTGACGTTATATAAACTTTGATCCATGGTATAGGGTTTTCGAATTTCTTTTTTTTTCTTCAAACCAATTTGATCTTTCCCTTCATGCATGAATATAGTTTACTACCCATCGGCACTGGCGTAAGAGCCCCCCCCCCCCTAAAAAAAAGATTTTTTTTTTTCTGAATATTATGTCAAAATCTGTCACAAACTTGGATTTTTTTAAAATAAAAATGTCGAAATTTTTGCTCGCTCGCTTTGCTAGCAACATTTTATTAATCTTACGCGATACGCCATATCGAGCCCCCTCAAAATCTTGGCTCATTACGCCACTGCCAGTTGGTATCTTTCATGTCAAAAAAGATAATCTATACAAATTAGGATTCATTTAATCCTACTAGCCCACAAGAAGACAAGAGCGTAATCGAATTATTACAGAACCTTTGGAGTAATCGAGAAAATAAAACTTCGATAGGCTATAATGAATAAATTTCTGTTCTCCCTTTTCTTTAATTTCCCGACATTACAGCTGGAACACGATATCGTTCAAGGAATACAAATTCCCCGAATTCTCCAATATCACACTGATTCCGTTTCAACTTTTAAGGAGCTCTCCTTCAGTTACGCGTCATAATTTATTACGGAGTCTCCTTTCTAGTTATAACCTAACTGTAATCGGATTAAAACAAAGATTACAGTATTCCCCAGTCAATTTATGTTATCGTGTCTGTGACACAGTTTCAGCGCAGAGGTAAGGGCAAACATATCAGCGGTTTGAACAACCTTCGCAGTGATGTAATGCATTTGTAATAGGGCCTTTGGGTATAGTAATGCCCTTTCACACCAACGAAAACGACTCCAAACCGACTGATGACATGCCATTGATAATAACGTAATAACTATGACCGATCTGGTTGTTGGTGGTGTAACTGGATATAGGGGTACTGTTGTTTTAAAAGATGTGAATGAATCCGCCGCTTACCACCTGTCACAGATAAAACTCAATGTAAGCTATATTTATCTGCGGCAAAGAACCGTCTTCTTCTTAAAGTATTACCGGTCGTCATCACCATTTATAAGTAGTTATGAAGATATCAATGATATTGATACTACTACTACCACTACTTCTACTACTACTACTACTACTACTACTACTGCTACTACTACTACTTCCATTACTACTATTACTATAGTACTACTACAAGTACTACTACTACTACTACCACTACTACTACTACTACTACTTCAATTACTACTACTACGTATATATACTACTATATCACAACTATACTACTTCTAATACTTATACTTTGTTTTCTTATAACATACGTGTACATGTAAACTGTTGCGGGGCAACATACTGTCCACTGTGTTGTGTATGTTGGTAAAAGAAATGTATATTCTGGGCAATTATTATCCAATTGAGTAAATTTATTACCCAATTATTAGTTTTTATCAACCAATTTGGGTAGAATTTAATGATACTTGTGTGGACAGTATGTTGGACAGGGTTGGTTAATAGTTGGGCATTTAGCCCAACTATTTTAAGAGTGTAAGGTTACCCAGTTAAAACGGTACATCATTTCCCCATTTATCATTTGGCTTCGATTCAATAGATCTAAAAATAAGAACAACAAAGTTTTATAACATAGCTATCTTTTTCCACAAATTTAGAAAGGCTAAAGGCGATGAAAATAGCCACGTTTTTATTGTAAATAAGCGTCATGTGATATCATCCACGCAGAATAAAAACGTAAACAGGTTGCAGTGGTCGAGGTTTCATTTTCAAAGACTTGCTGAAAAACAAAATCACTCGGCATGCTCAGAGCATCTCGAAAGGCAAATTCTGAATTTAGCGTCTGGTGTTCGTTGAATATATGGATAAAAGTCAACGATGAATGTTCTGAATTACACGGTTTGCTTTCTCTGTACCATGAGTCAGATGCCACGAGAGAATCATTAAAAAAATGAAATTTATGCATTTTATATTACATAACATAATACGGGGCAGCTGCTCGTTTATGACGTCACAAACCCAAAACTAACTTGCTCAATCTTTCAATGGATTTTTCCCAAACCTTTACCAATGTTTTTCATGATTTTTTTCTTCTATTTTTATAACAAACTTTACTTCAGGGTGAACTTTACTTCATCTTTTCCTTTTAGTATACATAATGTGTTAAGTTGCATTATATTTTCGTAATCATTTCAAGTTTTGATGTTTTTAAATCTGTACATTCTGTGTATATATACCTGTAAATTGTACGCAATTCGGCCTTTTGGCTGCAAAGTGCAATAATTTTGAATAAAACCTTTTCAATTTCAATTAAATTCGTCTTTAAAAGCTACTGAAATCCTTTAATCTGATTTGCTGATGGTAATTTTGTCATATAAAGTACGAATTTGTTATCATAAATAGCCTTAATGAAACAGGACTCTGATCAACAAAAGCTATTAATTTAATTACATTTAAGTACATATAATAATCATCCAGGGTACACTAGCTTTTTTTTCCACGGAGGGGTTTTGACCGAGAAATTTGACAAGCAAAAAAAAGGGGGGGGGGGGGTTCACTACTGTAATGTAGTGATTGTATGAATCACTACATATACACAGTCTAGACTTCATAATGTATATGCCCCCTTCTCAGAACCATCCTTTTCAACCCCCTTCTCAGAACCCTTATTCATTAATTTAATCCAAGTCATTAAAACCCTTATTGTTCATAGTCAAACAACCCCCAATCAGAGAACAAAGAACTGCCTTCCCTTTCCCAATAATTAACCCCCCCCCTAGTCCTATATCCAAACCCTTGGATTATAATTTGTGTAGAAGCTTTAATATATATTGAGTGTACACCCAAGGGTTGAGGAGGAGATAAGTTAAGATCATCACAGAGTTAAGATCTACATCGTCGTACGTTGTGATATGCTTTTCAACTCTACATGTAATATTGCTGAAGATTGATGATTAATAAAGTTTCTGGATTGAAATGTACATCGAACGTTCCTGCGTGGTTATAGATGCTCCCAACTAAGATATAAACGATCCCAACACAACATGGTGGAGAACCCGGTTTTCTAATTGAAAAATACTTCAACATGGCTATTTGCTTCGAGAAAAGACTTAGAATAGCTCTTATGGAAAGACAGTTAAGATACCATCTATCCTACACGTGTTAGCACCGTCATGAACCCCTGTTAGAACCTGAGCTACAGTGGATGACAAAAATCGACGACTACAATTACCACACTACAGAAACACACAGACCGGACGACAAAGACGGATGAACAGACGGAAGATACAGACGGACGATACAGACGGAGGAACAGTATGGACAAGAACATCGATGACAACACAGATGACATTGAATCTAACTGGAAACATGACAAGATGCCATCGTCAAGCCACAACGCCGACCAATACGACCAACCCCATGCTACGACAACAACGTAAATCATGAACTATTGAATGAATGACTTGGACTCTTCCCCTGAATATATAATAACACTGGACATTACTTTAATTGTACTATTCATTGAACCAAAATTTAATTATTCTTTGAAGACATATTCTTCATCTCTGATCGGTAAGTGAAACCATTTTCTCCGCATTTTCCTTATTGTTCCACTGGCATATGAGAGAGTGCGAGAGGCTATATTTGATTTAATGTCCATTACATGCGCATAAATGTATTTTCATTGTACACAGTTACATTAATTTGTTATGATAACATCATCTTTATCCTTTGATTTGACATTGGAAATAGCAATATTTGACAAACACTGACTCTAACCAGTCTCATTTAAAATTGACCACGATGAAAAATAAACCACCTTTAAAACTTAAGACGAAGTCATTGACATTGACACTTTCAAATACTGAGCTAGATAAGGATTAACTAAGTTTATGTAACATGTGATATTTCATTATTTCTCAAACAACATTGGATGTGATGTAATCAAGGTTAATGATATTATGAAGCAAGAATGTTTTATATTTCAATCAAAATCATGATGATGTTGTATTTGGTTAACATTAACATGTAAAGCAAAGCATTTTCCAGTGATGAATGATACTGGACTACACATAGGCCTAATGTGTCAAGAAATACAATTTTATTTTGGCTTTTATTATTTTCTTTTAGTATTTCACCGCTTTGTGTATAGCATGAAACTTGTCAAGTTTGAATGTACTTGAAAATGACCATTAAGACATTATCAGAGCAAATTAGGAGTGAAACTCATATAGAAGATTTGGTGCGTAATCCTATGACATAAATATACTTCGGAATTTGAAGTGAAAATAGAAGCACATTTCCCTATGATGAGGACGCCCACCGCTCACAAATTGATCGATTTATATAATATTGTTGCGGAGTGTATAGAAACTACTTTGGTGACATCACTATTTTCTGGAATCTTACAAGTATCAAGGAAGCTTTAGGGAAGAACACAACTGCTCAAGAACAAAGGAAACAAAACACTGAAAAACCATCAGTGAACTTCATCAATGAGAATGATGAGAAACTTCCAGAGTTCAATGCTGAGCAAATTATGTGTACCCAATTATCAGACCAAATCCATGATTCAGATTACTTGCATGCAATAGCGGACAACAATGGTATAGCTGCCCCCAGACCTTTGACAAAGACCAACCTGGAAAAACAGTTTGAAATGCTTGTGAATGACCCCATTGATAAGAACATGACTCTACATAGAGGACGTTTTAAGAATGGACATTTACAATTACTGACCTCATTCGACCAAAGCCTTAATAACACCACCAAACAAGTAAGATTTTGGTGGAATGTCGATTTGTATAGGGGCACGGACGATTTAATTAATGACATATTGACTAATAGACAAATACCAATAACAGGGTCCCAAGCAAGATTTTACAAGTCTTTGTATGCGTAAGCTCTAATCTCTTTATAATAGTTCATACCCTATTGTAATTTTATAGATATATTGTACCTTTGTTATTCCTAGAGAGTTCACTTCCTAGATAATGTTTTTAAGTCACAATGGTTTGAATAAGACCTACAAGCAATTTGTAGTCAAAATCTTGATGACGGTATGTTTGTTGTTGTGTTGAATTGAACACGTGTTAGAATGCAATTTGTTCATGAACAAAGTTATATATCAAAGATCATCATTTTAATGACATAACAAGGTTTAAACATACTCTTGTTAGTGATACTGAACAAGTTTGAATTACTTGTTAAACTTTTTTCATTAAATATGATTGTAAAAAGAGATATTTGACAGGTTAGGTTGTTAGTGACTCAGGTTTCTATGTTGATGCTTCGTATGAAGTATAATATCGCCTATTTGGACATAGACACACTTTCAGTACCTAGAGCGCACCTGTTTTTCTTATATATAATCATGTTGGAATATCACATTTGTATCTTTGGTTTTGTCTATCATCAGAGTATGATGGGAATTTATTGATTAATGGTCGATAGCGGTGTAAAGAGAGACACACTAGTACATTGGTATCTACATAACTTAAACACTAGGACATTGGTATCTACATAACTTAAACCTACAACTGTACCGGATTTGTTTCACTTACATTATAAAAACATTGTTATCCATTGCTGAATTTCCTTGGCTATAGTAATAAGGATATTTTACACTACGTTATTGATACTTGATTGTTATTCTAATTTTTCCTTTTCTCTGCATTTTACTTTGTCTTTTAAGTGCATAAGTCTGCACAATTTGTGATTACTTTTGTTTAGTTTAAGTGCATAAACCAGCACTGGTTTCTGAAAAATGAAATATATGTTGTGAATTTTTGAGGAAGGTTAGCATTATGTCTCAGTTTATCGATAACACAATAATGGAAAGACTTATGCTAATTATTTACTATGAATTTACTGCAAGATGTATATAGGTTTGAAGTATTTGTTTGGGAGAGAGAATGAGCGTAAGAGAACACGGAACAATGGTCAATGTTTCACTTATCGTTTTTTCTTCTATTTTTCTGTATATACTCTACATTGCATTTATTTTTTTTCTATTTCTTTGTATTGACTTTGTAATGTATATAGTTCATTGACCCCAGGGTATCTATTCCTCTGATTTTGCTTACTTTGAAATTTTTTTCCACAAGGAGGGGAGCCTCAATTTTCCAAAGAAAGGGGATGTAATGTAGTGATTGTATGAATCACTACATATACACAGTCTAGACTTCATAATGTATATGCCCCCTTCTCAGAACCATCCTTTTCAACCCCCTTCTCAGAACCCTTATTCATTAATTTAATCCAAGTCATTAAAACCCTTATTGTTCATAGTCAAACAACCCCCAATCAGAGAACAAAGAACTGCCTTCCCCTTCCCAATAATTAAACCCCCTCTAGTCCTATATCCAAACCCTTGGATTATAATTTGTGTAGAAGCTTTAATATATATTGAGTGTACACCCAAGGGTTGAGGAGGAGATAAGTTAAGATCATCACAGAGTTAAGATCTACATCGTCGTACGTTGTGATATGCTTTTCAACTCTACATGTATTGCTGAAGATTGATGATTAATAAAGTTTCTTGATTGAAATGTACATCGAACGTTCCTGCGTGGTTATTGATGCTCCCAACTAAGATATAAACGATCACAACACTACCAACTGAAGGTCATTATGGTACCGAAGTTTTTCTTCTAAGCTCCCGCCTCCCCAGTGGCGTAGCTAGGATTTTTTCCCGGGGGGGGCACTGGGGGGTCCTTGCTTTTTCAGGGGGGCACCGGCCATTTTTCCGGTGTATGTGTCACAAGGGCGGATCCGACTTTCGCCATGAGGGGACGGGGCCCGAAATTATCTTCACCTATATTTTCCCCCTATCAGTCACTTCTTAGTTTTATTAAACAACATAAACATGAAATAATCGCATAAGCCTTAAAAAAAAGGAGAGCGCGAAGCCACTTTTTAAAGTGTTTAAAGACTAAGATTTTCTCATTGTATTTTTGCTTATAAATAAAGAATTTTGCGTAAAATATAATGGTATTAATAAGACTATTTTTTATTTTAACTCCAAAACAAATATCCAAAACTGAAAAAGGCAAAGTAAGAATGTTTAAATTAACTAACCATTTGTACACTTCATTCCAAAATAATTTAACAACTGGACAACAGAAAAACAGGTGCATAAGATCTTGAGTTTCGTGTTTACAAAAATTACAACTAGGTGAACTTTTTACCCCGATGCGAAACGAAAAATAATTGGTTGCTATACGTCTGTGAATAAACTTGAACTGAAATGAACGTATCTTGGTATCCAAGGTCGCCATATATAATATTTTAAAACGGTCTTGCCACTGAATTAGTGTTTTTAAACTTAAATTTAGGTCACTTTCCCATTTATCTAAGTGATTGGTATTTTCCAATTTTAAACATACATTATTTACAAATATAGAATAACAAAATTTTGTTGGTTTCTTTTGTGATAAAAATAACGAAAGTTTCCTGTCTTCATAAGAAAATGCGGGGTTGCGTTGGGTAAACATTTTTGACCAAGTTGACTTTATAGAATCAACAATAGCGTAATAACGCATAAATTGGCTTATATGTAAATTAAAACTTAGCTGCATTTCTTCAAAAGATCGAAAACATCCATTTGTATTAAGACAATCCCCAATCGACTTAATTCCTTTATCAAACCAGTGTTTGAAAAATATCAATTTACCATCTATTTTTACTAAATGAATTATTCCAAATGGGTTGAGATAAAATCTCTTTAAATTTGACCGGGTTGTAATATTTATAGGAAGACCAGGATATCAATACATCGTGCCAAAATTGGCTGACATGGAAAAATGTTACATCATTAGCAAAGAAATTACCGTAAAAAATATATTCACCTCCGTGTGAATTTACTTGATGAAGAAAAAACGGTTTCCACATACCCTTATTCTGATTATCTAATATCCTTTTGACCCAAGAAATTTTGAGCGCATTACAAAAACTTTTTATGTGTGTCATTTTTAAACCACCATTTTCATATTCATTATACATTATATTTCTTTTAATTCGATCTTTCTTTCCGCTCCATAAAAATTCAAAGAATATTTTTTGGAGGTTATCAAAAAAGCTATGGGGTGGATCAGGTAAGTTACTAAATAGATAAACAAATTTTGGAAGTACCAGGGATTTCAGTATAGTAATCTTACCTAAAAGTGTCAAATTGCGAAAATTCCAAATTCTCAAAAGTTTATGGATTTCTTTTAATTCAGTATCAAAATTTAATGAAAAAATACTTGATAAATCACGTATTGGAACTTTTATTCCAAGGTAATCAATAGTTTCATCAACCCATTCTACATTTAACTGTCTACATAATGTGCCTTTGAAATTACCTAACCTTACAATTTTACTCTTGTTAACGTTCATTTTAAGTCCTGAAATATTAGAATACTTTGCTAAAATATCAAAACAATTTAAAAGGTTACATTCATTGGCATCAAGATAAATTAATGTGTCATCAGCATACTGACTTACGCGTATTTCATGTCCATTAAGATGAATTCTACGAATTTTGTTTACTCTGTCTCAACATAAGACCTAATATCTCCGCCCCAATTAAAAAAAGATATGGGCTAAGGGGGCAGCCCTGCCTTACCCCTCTTTGGAGATTAAACACTTTAGATGAAAAACCATTATTTATAATACAACTCTCGATGTTTGTATACATAAGTTTAACAAAAGATCTAAATGTGCAACCAAGACCAAATTTGTTCAAACAAATATCTATAAAATTCCATTCAGCCGTGTCAAAAGCCTTCTCGAAGTCTATTGAGAAAACAATACCATTAGTTTCTATCTTTTTACATAAGTATATTGAGTCTAAGAGTAAACGAATATTCTCACCGATGTATCTATTCTTTAAAAATCCAATTTGGTCCTAATGGATAATAGAGGGTAGAACTTTTTGAAGTCTTGAAGCAATGATTTTAGCCAAAATTTTATAATCGGTATTTAGGAGTGAGATTGGACGCCAATTCTTTAAATAAAGATTATCCTTGTCCTTTTTGGGCATGTTGGGTAAAAGAGTTATTATTCCTCTTTTCATAGATGGGCATAGTTCACCTAACGTATAGCAGGTATTAAATACTTTGCAAATGAGTTCTTTTATATCTTCCCAAAACATCTTATAAAAATTAACAGGTAGACCATCTGTACCTGGTGTTTTGTCACAAGTCATTGACATGATTGCATCGTAACATTCTTTTTCTAAAATACAACCTTCACATAACCCGACTAAATCTTGCCCAATTGTAGGTATATCCAGATTATTGAGTACAGTTTTTATATCGTTAACTTCTATATTATTCGAACCGTATAATGTTTCATAGAAATTCTTTTCTTCTGATAATATATCTTTGGGTTTGGTAATAATCATATCACCTTTCTTCAGCTTCTGTATATGTTTTTTTTAGCAAAATTTCTCTTTTCTAAATTTAAAAAATAACGGGAGTTTTTCTCCCTCCGATATCCACGTGGCTCTAGTGCGAACCATTATTCCCCTTACATGTTCCTCATGCATACGATGTAACTCAGCTTCCTTAGACAATAGCTGTTCCTTTATAAAAGAGTCATCAGGGTTATCCGACAAAGCATCTTGAATGTTTTCCATGTCTTTGAGTATACAGTCATATTTGGTTTTTACCTTTTTTTTATGATTGGAAGATATAACAATACATTTTTTTTATTTCATATTTCAAATATTCCCAAAGCTTATGAGCTTCCATATCTTTGTTTTCTTTCATAACTAAATTTATATTTTTTTCAGATCTGATTTATAAAAAGGATTTAATAATAAAGAAGTATTCATCTTCCAAAAGCCTGGGCCCCGTTTTAAAACCCAACGTTTGACGGACACGCTGATTGCTGAATGGTCACTTCTGTAACCGTAATGTATGTCAGCACAATCTACAAAGGCTTTCAGTGTACTAGATATAAGAAAATAATCAATTCTACTTTGGGCAGACATAGAACGCCATGTAAATTTAAATTTGCAAGGGTTCATATGGCGCCATATATCTATCAAGTCCATGTCTTCTTTTATTAATTCCATAAGAGTAAAACAATGAGGGTGATGTTGGGTATGATTAGGGTAACGATCCATGTTGGGGTCTTGAACAGTATTCATGTCTCCACCTATAATAAAAGGTTCTTCACCAAACTGTTGCATCATGGAATGTAAATTTTCAAACATTGCTATCTCATCTTTGTTCGGGCCATATGTATTAATCAAGGTGAAATTTGAGTTGCCATACGATACATTTAAAAGCAAAGTACGACCAGATTCATCCTGTGTACAGCTTGTACAGTGATACCTGAAGTAGGTTTCAACAAAATGCATACCCCTGCACTATTGGATTTTCCATGAGAGAAGAAAACTTTATATCCCCATTCATTGGACCAAATTTTTTTCACATTCAACCGTGCTATGGGTTTCTTGAAGAAAAAACATTTCGAATTCAGTATTTCTTAGCCAGTCAAACACACATCGACGTTTTAGGTTATCACCAAGGCCTCTTACATTCAAAGAATATAATTTCACTTTAAGAGCTTCACCCATAATGCCTGCTGAATGTCACCGATGAATTAAAAGAGAAGCATATACACAACATAAAACTACTTATACACCAAAATATCATTTTCAGACAATGCAGACTTATGCAAATTGTCTGAAAGGGGCAAATCATACTCACATTTCACCTCAGTGATAATGTGATAAACAAGTTTATTTTACTCGAAAGATATTACTTTCACTATTACAATGAGCGTAGATTTTGGCAGAGTTATGATATTAATAAAAAACGTAAATGATACTTTTGATTTCTTCAATTTCCATTTGCATATGGCTCAAAGCGGCGTCTAAATCTGGGGAGCGTTTCATGAAAGGACTTGTCGGACGTTTTATCCGACAAGTCCCATCTTATCCGACAGTTACTATAGTAACAGTGCCTCTCAGCCAATCAGAATCAAGGAAAGATGTCAGATCTGACATCTTGTCAGACAAAAATGTTGATGAAACGCCCTCCTGTATTGTGACTTTCTAAATCAAAAACCTTCGCTTCTACTCTATCCACTCTTTCACAAAGTTTGTCCATTTTTTCTGACAGTTTATCCAACACCGGCATTTTAAGCCAAATATCCTTCAACATTTCACTTTCATTCGGCATTCTCAGCATAGGCTTACCGTGGGGCGCGGTCGAATTCATACTAGAATCCAAAGTAGTGTATACACAGAATCAAATCGACTTACTTTCAGAGTTTCGGGTGCAGATAAATTAGTCAAACGGCGTCGTGCTGGAAGTCCACATTGAAAGCTACCAAAATATCAAATTATCAGGTCCATGGAGAAAAGTAAATGTATAAAAAAATAACCAAAATCTGGAGCAATAATTTTACTCTCCCATTGCAAATGAAAGTCAAGGGCGCCCTCCGGACAGGTTTTTTTAATTCCGGACGAGGCGGAAATTAAATTTTGCAAGCAACATTTCATGATAAGGTAGTGATCGATAATATCACTACCATATTACAATCTTTCACAATAATTTGAAAATTTGGATGCACATATTTTGTGAAATCAAAACGGAAACAAAAGATGAGTGGTTTGTCTTCTTGCCTGCATATTGCCGACGGCGCGACGGGGCCAGCCGCGGCAGCATCAAATATTAACCTGGGGTTAAGTTTTTGAAAATTCATCATAACTTTAAATGATATATACATAATGTTATATTTCATTAATTCTGGCCACAATGAAGGGTATTGAAGTGTCTCGGATCGTTCGGCATGAAATTCAGGCCAAAGCACTGAGGGCAAAATGACATTTGAGAGTTGAAATCTATCGGACAATGTTGCCAGAATGTCATGGTTACGGCTTTAACACAAAAAAGCTAAGATTTTAAACTGTCAGGATAACTGCAATTTTAAGTCATGAAACCCGACTCGTACATAAACGTGACTCATGTCATAAACATTACAAAAAACAGACGGCCATTATGTGAATATAATGTCAGGTCACTGAATTAAGGTCAGAGGTCAGGTCAATCAACTAAAGATACACTCTAAAATCACTCAGTACAATTTTACCCAATATTAGGTTGAAAAGGAACTTGCAATTATGCCGAGTAGTTTTTTTTTTACCCCATATTCAGAAATTGGGCTAAATGCATGTAAATTTCAACGCAACATTGCGTAAAATTTACGAAATATTGAGTATCTTTTTACCCAACCAACATGCATGTTCTCATTTAACCAATATTGGGTAAACCTTTTTTAGAATGTAAAATGATACTTTGATTAGTAATCCAAGAATATTGATCATACAGCATAAAAATGTTGTAAAAGTGATAATTAACAAAATATTTTTGAGTCGATGACGTCCATCAATCACGATTTATTTTGTATTTCATTATATGAAATATTCTAATTTTCTCCTGATTTTCACTTAAAAAAAAAAACAGTTTTATTCCTCCCTGAACATTGTGGTATTATCACTGTTTTAAAATTTCATGAATCAGTCACGTTGTTCCTTATAATGTCAAATCTGTAAAAATTGAAATATGGTACAAAATGAAAAAAAAAACACAAAATAAATAATGAGTGTTGGATGTAATTGACTCTCTCATTTGAATGTCAATGCAATGAGTTGTGCATAAAACTGTTTTGTAAAAAAAAATACGCGAAACTTAAAAATGCCATAACTTTCTTATTTTACATCCGATTTTGATGAAATTTTAAGCGTTATGCTTGTAATATTTTTATCTACAGATTCAAATCAACATTTTCATGGGGTTGGACCTGACCTTTTAAGAGGGTCATGCATTAGCTATTAAAGTCGTTTTTATGTATATCATTACGATATCACATTCTCCTCATGGAAGTCCTTTTGTTACTTAAGATCTTGTGAATAAAAAAAAATGATAATCTTTCAGGCCGACGGAATCCTATGAATCGCATTCATTAGTCGATTTCTAGTTTATATTCACAAATAGGCGATGATTTCCATTTAACGGTCCTTCACATTAAATTGAAATACAAGGGAAAGAGGCTGTAAGGAAAACAAGATGAAAACATGTTTACTATTAAAAAAACCCGTACTTTTCCTGTTTTGATGATTGCTTCCAAGCCTTACAAACCCGACCCTCCTGTTTTGTCTGTCGTATTAGATTTGAATCGATTTCCGGTTTTTCAAACTTATATAACTATATGTCTTCGTTTTGCGATGCTCCTTTGCTTTCCTGTCATAATTAGCATTGACGTG
Source organism: Lytechinus variegatus (assembly GCF_018143015.1). Lineage (NCBI taxonomy): Eukaryota > Metazoa > Echinodermata > Echinoidea > Temnopleuroida > Toxopneustidae > Lytechinus > Lytechinus variegatus. Next base: position 10,184,594 of record NC_054757.1, read on the forward strand.
AAGTTGTGGAAAGAAATTTGAAACTAAAATCGATCTGATTATATATGCATGTGTGAAGTTATACATGTACAACAGCTTTGGCAACTCTTTTATTTAAATATTTTGTGAAAGGAATGGATGAAGAGAACAATGGTAGGCGTAGCTTAAATCAAGGTTCTCCATAGCTATCTACCCTTTGGAAAAATTGGTGATGCCGAAAAATGTCCCTGCCGGGAATCGAACCCGGGCCCCCAGCTTTGAACGCCGGTGCCTTAACCACTAGACCACAGAGACGGGTTAGTGGCTAGGGCCACCCCATCCGATTGACCGTCAGATAGACAGATTTTCGACACCATACCAATTATAATTTCCTTTGTCATGTGAAGGTGGGTTTTGAACAAGGACAAGCCGCCATGCCTCAGCTGAATCAAAGCTATTGCTTTGATACAGTACACGTATGGGAGAAAGTATACAAAATAATGTGTGAAGTTATACATATACAACAGCTTTGGCAACTCTTTTACTTAAATATTATGTGAAAGGAGTGGATGAAGAGAACAATGGTAGGAGTAGCTTAAATCAAGGTTCCTAGAGCTATCTACCCTTTGGAAAAATTGGTGATGCCGAAAAATGTCCCTGCCGGGCCCCCAGCTTTGAACGCCGGTGCCTTAACCACTAGACCACAGAGACGGGTTATTGGCTAGGGCCACCCCGATCCGATTGACCGTCAGATAGACAGATTTTCGACACCATACCAATTATAATTTCCTTTGTCGGGTGAAGGTGGGTTTTGACTATATATCATTATGAAAGATTTCTGCCTAAATTAGACAGAAAATCGTGTACAACTCTTGAACGCACACACAGGTCACGGAGTGACCCTGAGTGCAAACAGCTGACTGTGTTACAACTTAGGGGTGATACATTTTCACAATAGGGGTGATCAAACTCACTGGAGGGACTTTAATTCACTTATAACAAAGAAATGTGTACTACAGTACTCCTGTTGAATGCTCTGATGAAAATTATTTGAGTTTCACATTCATTTGAACGGGAGGACAAGATTATTGTATATATCGAGTGCATTATGCATAAATCATACTACCATTGCGACCCCTGCCTGGCCGATGGTTCAGGCATGACGATCCTGAGTGACGTCACCGATAGAGACCTCAAATGCCAGGAGAGCCTATTCAACAACTAACTTCATGTCAAAAACACGTATTGAAGATAACATCCAATGGGGAAATGGCTTTCATTTTCATGAAATATACATTCCATTCTTCAATAAATCTTTAACCCCGTCGTTAACTGCCCATTCATTCTCGAGCAATGGGGGAATGAATACAGAGTGTCTCAAAGTTTGTGTGAAAAAAGGTGCATTTTCCATAGAACTTCTGCCAAAAAGCAATGCGTAAGGGAAAGATTAGCCCCAAAACACGAATAGATGAGTTAATCAAATGGGATAAATCATGAAAATCAGTGAAATATAGTGTCTCCTGTACTCATTACTGAATACCCCGACTTGATACGATTAATTTTTCCCCCTCTCCATCAACTTTTAAGAAAAAGGGTGCATATTTTCATAAAAATATCATGTGTTATATCGACGGACGCCCGTGCGTACGAGCAGGAGGAAGTCAAATGTCTCGTATTTTTCATAATGTATATATATATATATATATATATATATATATGTACACACACTGACATATATATTTATATATATACAGATATATATATATATAAATAAATATACAGCGCGTCCCAAAAAAAACTATACACTTTTGAAATGGCCGCCAAATAACAAATCTAGCACTTTGGGTAAAAAGACTCACATATATGGAAAGCCAATGAAGTCAACTTTCAAATGACACCAAAAAGTTGGAAAACTATTCATGCTTGAGCGAGCACTGCCCACTGAAACAAAGGGTATGAAAATTAGGGTGGGCTGGAATTAGCCTTCCAATTTTTGTCAGTTGTTCAATGTTGAGAGGCAAATCCTTTCGAACTTGCAAAGTTAAGGGTGTTGTGATAAATTAATGATCAACCGTGACCAGTTTTGGATGCTTAAGCAAATTTCATTTATCGAATTGAACTTTAATGCATGAATGAACACAAATTACACTTTTGGGGCAGCATTTCAACTTTATCATTTGGATCTCTTTTGGAGCAGCATTTCAACTTTATCATGGGGATCTCAGCAATGTGTTCATGGGAGTCGGCCAGTCGGGAGAATAGGGGGTGAGATAGGCCTTAAGTGGGAGAAGTAGGTTGATGAAATAAGGGTCAACAGAACATTCAGCCACCTCCCCCTCCTTCTTTCCCGCCCTCCCCTCCGGTTGAGAGACTGATGGCTATTGTCATGTACGCAAAGTCCAGAGCACAATGTTGGTTTAATGATTAATTATGAATTAGGCATCAACTTTTTTCCTATCAATCATTTAATCAACAATTTATTAGTAAATCAACTCATTCAATGTGCAATGTGATCAAACAAACATTCATTTTTTTCCAATACATTATTTCATTAATCATCATAATCATTAAATTTTTTGGTAATCATTCAAACTGACCATCAGCCACTGGTCACTTGGCAGTTAAGTTTTGAAAGGCTTCAATCCAGGAGGTGAGACAGAGAGAGAGAGGGGAGGGGGTGGGGGTTTGGATGTGGCGGTGAAGAGGGGAAGGTACATATGATCATTAATTTGTAAAAGGACAAAAAGAAGAGGAATGCCATTTTTATCCAAGTCTTAGCATATCTCGCCCTCTTGCTTGTAACAGGTACATGTACCATCACATTACTCTGACTCTCACGAACACACTTCTGATGTCCACAAGATGAATATGCTACACTAAAATTACAATTCCTGTTCACTCATGCATTACATTTCAATTTAGTAATTCATGAAATATGCCTATTAAAATCAAACTTATCTTACTCATGAATAGCATAACACCCTTAGCTTTGTAAGTTCCAAAGGACTAACCTCTCAAAAAAATGTATGGCTAATTCCTGCCCAGCCTAGCCAAGGTTAGTCTCTCAGGAGTAGAGAAGTGGGGGAGGGGGTAGAGATGGAGGGAGGGTTGCAAATGTTCTGTTGACCCTTATCCCATCAACTTACTTCACCTATCTAAGTCATATTATCCCCTCTTCTCCTGACTGTCATGAACACATTGTTGAGATCCACATGATCCATATGATAAAGCTGCACTAAAATTGCAATTCATGATCACTCATGCATTAAATTTCAAGTTAATAACCTATGAAATTTGCACAAAGAACAAACTGATCACATCTGATCTTTAATTCACCAAATAACCTTCAACTTTGCAAGTACCAAATAAAAAATCTAAAAGAAATTGGAAGGCTAATTCCAGCCCACCCTAATTTGCATACCCTTTGTTTCAGTGGGCAGTGCTCGCTCAAGCATGAATAATTTCCCAACTTTTTAGTGCCATTTGAAAGTTGACTTTATTGGCTTTCCATATCTATAAGTCTTTTCCCAAAAAGTGCTTCATTTCTTATTTGGCAGCCATTTCAAAAGTGTATAGTTTTTTTTGGGACGCACTGTATATATATATATATATTATCATGATTATGTTATTATAATTAGGCCATTATCATTTGTACAAAACAAACTGTAATTGTTGAAAATGGAAATAAACAAAATGAAATGAAATCAAAAGACATTTCATTAACAGCCTTTCATTCTCACTTACATATTCTCAGTCCTTAATGGTAAATCCATTCACTTCATTTCAATTTGTAATGAATAGTAAAATTATTTACCTCAGACTGAAAATATTGGCAAGAGCCTGGACTTCCGAAGTGATTTATAACTTCCCAAATCTTTCGCTCGATTACATAGCACACAAGCAGTGGCGGATCCAGGGGGGGGGGGGGGAGACGGCACATCCGGCCCGTGCCCCCCTCCCCCCCCCCCCCCTTGAGAGTCAAAGTCAACATTAGTAATGGGAATATGTCGTTCGTACACAAGTGAGGACCTTATTTTTTCATTTTTTTGCTTGTCAAATATTCTTGGGGAAAATGTGATTTAACCCCGTTTGGAAAATCCTGGATCCGGCCCTTCACTTAACAAATACTCAGTCGTGGCTCACATTTTGCTTTCTAATTTTGACTTGTTTGGATGGTCAAAAAACGGAAATATACAAACAATTCTACGAAATTCTTTTAATGATCGGATGTAATTCTTAAAGGTCAGTATTGCATAAGAACACAACAATACACAGTTGAGCTCAGGGTATGTATTTCTTAAGCTTTATAAGACATGTAAGACGGTCAAACTGTGTGTGAGAAATCTAGACCGAGAAATAATTCTGTTCTAGTAAAAATATGCACAGAAAATATGCAAATATGACTGATTTGATTTGACGGTGCAGGTTTATTTTATAACGTATAATGGTAGGTTATAAATCTCTAATGGACCTAAAAAATCAAGGAAAGTATACGTACATATGAAAATAAATGCAATTATCATGGCCCCTCCCTCTCTAAATTTTTTCTTATTAGATTGATTTTTGTTAGGTCTCATCCACAAAGCACCATCAAGATAAAAATGTGTAACACTTTGACAGTGACAAATGACTAATTGAATATAAACAAGTGAATTGCACCATTACAGAAAACCTGTTATAAATCACTGAAAGACAACATGTTTTATGCGATGAGTTATTCTTATTCCGAATTTTAGTTTAACATGTCCTTTGCTTTTGATATGACGAACTTTTTTAAGGCACTTGAGAACTGCATCTATTCGAATAATATCTTCATCATCATATACTGGAATATCACTTTCAACATTTGCTAGAGTCTTTATTTTTTGAGTGAGTTAAGGAGCGTTTCACGAAGGGACTTGCTTTATGCGACTATACACATACAGTGCGTATCAAAAAAAACGGGACAGATTTGAAAAGTCTATACAATTTTTGTTTCAAATTATGATCTCTATATTTTGTGTCAATATATGCTCTGGAGTCTTATCCTTCAAATGCCATTAAAATAATTTAGTTTCGTTCATGCTTGAGCGAACACGGAATGTTTTTGTTTGGGGTAAACAAGGAGGCTTGTGCCAAAATGGCATAAGATGATAAATATGATGGTCGGACTTCTTGCAAATCAGCAAACTTCCTCTTAATCTTTTCATTATCTTTGTCATAATTTTCGAATTATGCGGTCAAACTTCATTTCCAAATCTACTTATTTGCTTGAATAGTCCTGTTGTTCCTTTTTGACATGTTCTCTTTAAGCTTTGAAAAATTTTAGTCCTTAGGCAAGAACATTTTTGAAAAAGTCAAAGTATGGGAGAGCGTGGTTTTTTTTTCAAATCCTTTCATTGTGTGCTACAAAGGTTATGGTGCTTTTGAACAGCTGTGGCATACTGAGGGGTGGGGGCTCCGGGTGCTCCCCCCCAAAAAAAAAACAATTATGACCAAGGAATAAAGTGGAAAGGAAAATAACAGAAAACATAGAAAGTGAAGTATGATATAATTTTCTGAATATTATGTCAAAATCACAAAATTTGATATTTTAATAAAAAAGTAGAAATGTTAGCTTGCTCGCTTTACAACTTGCTCCTTCAAAATTGACTAAATACACCATTGCCATTGAAAGACATGAATCCTTTCCTATTTGTCCTGTCAAGCACATAATTAAACATGATCAAGGATTCAATAACCCTTGAAAATATGATTCATGTCTTTTATAGGTATCAAAACATCATTTGTTTCACATAATCATTATTAAAGGTATCATAACATAATTTGTTTCACATAATAAAGCGATTTGAATAATTACAAATTCTCCCAATTAATAATGCAAATCTTCTTACTTGGGTTGACAAAAAGTCTATTCTTTTCTTACTTATGAAGGAAAATTCAAAGGTAAAAGAAGTTTAAATGAAAAACAATATAATCCAGTTAAATGAATAACTTTGTAAATGAAATCTGACAGCATAATTCGAAAATTATGGCAAAGATAATGAAAAGATTAAGAAGAAGTCTGCTGATTAGCCAAAAGTCTAATTATCAAATTTCTCATTTCTGCAATTTTGGCGCAAGCCTCTTTTTGAACCCCCGACAAAAATGTCCCGTGTTCGCTCAAGCATCAACAAAATTTATTTTCTTGAATGGCATTTTAAAGATAAGATCCTAGAGCATCTTTTAACATCAAAATATAGATATAATAATTTGAAACAAATTTTTTATAGACTTTTCAAAACTGTCCCGTTTTTTTTGATACGCACTGTAGTATTAGTGCTTCTCAGCCAATCAAAATCAAGGAAAGTTGTTAGATCTGACAACTTGTCTGAAAAAGTTGTTGATGAAACGCTTCTTTTATCGGTTAGCGGTTTTTATTTGACCTGATTGCTAAGAAAGCATAACCAGATGACCGATGGCTTAAGGCCCTTTCCAAGGTACTTGGTAGTGAGGATAAATGTCTTACCAAATTAAGGGCAGTAGCGAACCGATTTGGTTTCGAAAGCGGGTCGCTGCGATGACGAGACCACCGCTCTTCGAAGTGAACTTTGGCGCCTCTGGCAACAGCCCAGGCAACCATTTTCCAATGATCTTCTTCAATTATGGGTCATTAGAATTGGGTGTTTACATTCCATCCCATAACCTTCGGACTTACAGTAATTAAAACACATTTAATTTCAATAAGTTTTTGGTACATTGTCGCTTTCATTCAACAACTTAATTTTCCTGGAATCAGCCACCGTCGTCACCCAGAAAGCGTTGTCTGGCTGACAGGGACCATCCTTGTTATGTCTACAATCAGTTTTATGAGGACCTCAAGAGTATATAATGAGAACAAAAGTTGTTGGGGCAATAATACAACTCATTATTTCCCTGTCTGCGCGGATGAATAGATATATCAAACAGGGATAATAACGATTTCTTGGTAGTCCGTCTATCTGTCGAGAGATGACTGGATTTATTGCATTATCGAGTGATATGATGTTTATAACTGTGTGATTATTATACCTTTTTTTAGTCATGGCATAATATTAATTTATTCCAATTCATATTTGGTCTAATTACGTAAGGATCTTAATTAGCTACACACTGATTTAGTAGACTAATAACCTTAACTTTATATTAGATAGAATGATACTTTCCTTATTATAGGCATGAGACAAACTGACACATTGCTTTGATGGGTATCATCCAAACTAGACATTAAATTCAATAGACGATATGCAATGATACATAGATCGAAAATTATTACAGGAAAAAGCAGTAATGGTGTGAGACCAAGTATAGGATCTGTATAGCCTCAAAATGAATGGACAAAATTGTGAATTGTCGAAGTGAAAATTAGACCAAAAGCTTTGGATTGTAAGAAGACAAATAATAATGGCATTTTATTAATCGAAACGTCAAACAAGCATTTACAAATTACATTATTTTCAGAATACAATATAAATGATAACTACGAAGATATAGATGAGGTAAGGAGAAAATGATTCTGAATTAATTGTAGAAAAGTTTATACAATCATAGGAGGCTTATAAAACAAATTAAAATACATACAGTAGTAAACTGCAAAATTCCGGTGTTGATTTAACACCATGCAGTCCGGATTTGTCCAGACTCAACACCATGCAGAGAAGTGTTAAACAACACCAGTTTGGTTTTGGTCTATAACACCAGGGGCCCGTTGCATAAAACTTTTCACCTGAGAAAACTTTAGTTGTTTTTACCGGAGTTTTTGCCCTGTGTTAAAGTCAATGGCAGATATCAGACTAACCTTAGTTTTCAGTTTTTACCAGAGTTTTCTCTGGTAAAAAGTTTTATGCAACAGGCCCCAGGTGGGTGTTTGTAAACCACCAATAAGTATTAAAACAGCATCGGTTTGATTCCAATCTGGTGGTATTTTAATACTTTCGTGGTGTGGACATAATAAACTCTGGGATGGTGGTAAATCAACACCCGAGTTTTTTCAGTGTAATATATGCAGTGCGTCCCTCAAAAAGGAAACCCGTTTGCATAGGTACATTTCACAATCATATGGAAGCTTAAAAGTGCCACCGAGATGTTGAGATAATTATCTCGGGAAGTCGACATCTTGATAGCAAAGGATAAGATGACGAGATCCCAGATCTCATCATGTCGACATCTTTAAGAAGAGATGATGAGATGACAAGATCCCAGATCTCATCATGTTGACATCTTTTAGAAGATATGTTGAGATGACAAGATCCCGGATCTCATCATGTCAACATCTTTTAGAAGAGATGATGAGATGACAAGATCTCGGATCTCATCATGTTGACATCTTTTAGAAGAGATGTTGAGATGACAAGATCCCAGGATCTCGTCATGTCGTCATCTTTTAGTAGAGATGATGAGATGACAAGATCTCGGATCTCGTCATGTCGACATTTTTTAGAAGAAATGGTCGGATGACAAGATCTTCGATCCATGATCATGTCATCTAATCATCTCTTCTACAAGATGTCGACATGACGAGATCCGAGATCTTGTCATCTCATCATCTCTACTAAAAGATGACGACATGACGAGATCCAAGATCTTGTCATCTCATCATCTCTTCTAAAAGATGTTGACATGATGAGTTCCGGGATCTTGTCATCTCATCATCTCTTCTAAAAGATGTTGACATGATGAGATCCGGGATCTTGTCATCTCATCATCTCTTCTAAAAGATGTTGACATGATGAGATCCGGGATCTTGTCATCTCATCATCTCTTCTCCAAGATGTTGACATGATGAGATCCGGGATCTTGTCATCTCATCATCTCTTCTACAAGATGTCAACATGATGAGATCCGGGATCTTGTCATCTCATCATCTCTTCTACAAGATGTCAACATGATGAGATCCGGGATCTTGTCATCTCATCATCTCTTCTACAAGATGTCAACATGATGAGATAATTATCTCAACATCTCGGTGGCACTTTTAAGCTTCCATACAATCATTAAATATATTTTTACCATAGAATTGATACTTAGGGTGAGAGTGGAATCTCAACTTTTATTCGAAACCAACAGCTTAGCAAATCGTTCACGCATATACAGTGCGTATCAAAAAAAAAATTACACTTTGAAAAAGCCCTGGGAAATAAAAGATATACAAAATGAGGGTATTTTTACACATCATAATCTTAGGTTTGGGTCTCATCTATCCAATGAAAATAAAAGTTTTGACAGAATGTTACACTTGAGTGAACACTGTCCATTTTTTGTAAAGCTCGCAGAAATCTGTTTGCGCAGAAATGCTCGTTTTCACGCTGTGTCAAGGGGGAAGGGCGAAATCAAATTCACCCTGCGAAACATTTCTCGTACATTTCCCTTGCACTTTTTGTCAATTCAAAGAAAACAGATACATTCAAGCATTTTGGAACAATTTTGCCACCTAAATTGAAATTTCAACACTTAGTAAGCACAATCTTTACCCTTTCTGTGCCAGCTAGATCTTAGGACAAACCTAAATCTGAACAAAGGTTTATTTCAGACATCTCCAGCAATTTTTCACTAAGTTTTTATCATTTAAAGTGGGTTTACATTTCATTTTTTATTTAATACTTGTTTCTCCACACCTTGTCCAAGCTTAACAATGATTAACAAAATGAAAATCAAGCCTAAGCCATTTCATGTAAATCACAGCTCAGTGTAAAGCAAATATCGTCACGATGGTATGTAGGGGAGTGGGGTGGGGTGCAATACACTCTTTCAAGTATTTTGGGCAAGGAAACAAGTTAAATAGGTGAAAGATATCTTCAAATCAATTTTACTCTAGCTAAATTCAACGTGTTCTTCATGATTAAGGTCTACTTTTATTCTCACAACTATTTCGAAGTGCGCAAATAATTTTTCACTAACTTTTCAAAAGCAAGTGGTGCTCACTCAAGCGGAAATATTTTTTGACAGTTATATCGTCATTTGCTTAAATGGATCTGTACAAATGTTAAAATTTGAAAAAAAATATCTTCAGGATATAACAAATATATAATTTCACGTGATTTTTTCTAAATGTAAACTTTTTTTGATACGCGCTGTATAGCAGATTTCAAACAATACATGTATATAATTATAGTGAGGCATATCACAAATGATTTCCGCAGAAACTCATGTGTGAATATGTATATCTGCATTTATTCTCATATTTCAGTGAGAGAAGCTTTAAAAAAGGAATACAACGGAATATAAAAGAAATGCTCATGAGTCAATCTTCGAATATGCACCGGTCGTCGTATCATGAACCAAACTTGTCCAATTTTTCTCGGTAACCTCGTTTGGACATTAAAATTTCAAAATCATTTTGCTCATTAATGAGTGAAGTGTTCGTCTGATTTTATGTATTGAAGAAGAAGAATTGAATTACGTTAAAGGATACACACAAAGAAAATTCACGAAAGTGATGATTATAGACAAATTATATATGAATGGAAAGGTCTTGTCTTTTTATACACAAATATGTCACTAAAAAGTCTTACAGATGTTGTGGAAATGCAAGAAATGACATTAATAGAGACCCTTCTCAGCCCCCCAGTCAGCCCCCCAGCCGCCCCCAGGCAGACATTCACGCGATCGAAAACAGTCGAGAATAATGACGTCACATGATCGACTACACACTATCTCTCTGTGCATAATACACTGATACACCTTCCTGGTCTCTATTTTTCTTCGAATTTACCGTTTTCTTCACGTGTTGTGATATCCGATTTCGACATCTTCAGACTATAAGAGAACCAGAACTGTGTTACTTTGTCCATTTTTATTGAATTATGAACTGGAAAGACCGATTTTGTCCACTCGACAGTCTTCGTTGTGTTGCTCTGAATCTGATTCCAAGCTGTACGGTCCCATTCACTTGCTGCCGATGCAGGTTACGCTGTTTGATCCAGTCAAAAGTCAAGGTAAGCATGTTTGGAAACTGTAGTCTGTACTTGTTCTGACGATGCATTCAGGTCAGATGACAGATACAGATCTGATATAATTTTAGAATCATGCATTTTGGCATGACTACTATTAAAATTAAAAAGTCTTTATTTTAGAAATAATGTTTTTGCACAATTCCAGCAGATTTTTCTTCACAAAGACTTCAGTCAGATTTCTAAATAAACTGGTCAGGACTCAGGCGATTAAATTATTTAGGAGCACTGGCATGGACCATGGCTGAAAATATGCTGTTTCAGAGGAATGTTTGGCATTATCGTAGTTTTTGTCACCAGTCCATTCACTGCCGTTTATTTCGTCAACGGCGGTGATCCACTCCCATTGACTTTGTACACAACGAGCGCACAAACACCAAATTTCACGATAAGGCCGAATGTTTTCACGATAAGGCCAAATGTTTAAGTTTTTATTATACACAGGTCTAGTACCCAATGCGTTTATGCTCAGGAGGGCCCTGTATCGTATACATCCAGATACACAGAATTATATCACCATAATGCCGATGTCATGAAGCAAGACAAATTTTCAGCAGTGGTTACCCTGATCATGCTGATTCCTGGCCAAAACTAGAGTCTGGTGTTTCTTTCTGATTAGAGTGCTTCTACATATGAATGCGTAGTGCCTTCAACATAAAACAATGAAGATAAATGCACTCTTTGTAATGACACAGAGTACCGTACCTCAAGTGATTCACTACCGCTAAGTGGTAAGTAGAGTGGGGCCTACACAAACATCACTTGAGCGTTGAGGTAGAGCACCAGTGTTCTGAGTGGAATTTTTCAGGTGTCTAAACCTACTATTATTTGTTGTTGACCGGGAATTACATGCCACCGCACGTCGTCAATCATCAAGATAATGAAATTCATACTTTGATTTGATTATTTAAATTATTTCTTTATTTTTTCTCTCTTCTACACACAGATCTGCACACTTGCTGACTCTGGTGACTTCTGGTCTCTGCTCGCTACTTCAATCTGGGAGATTCCATCATGTCTTCTTACTGATTTGGATATAGCCATTTTTTTTCACTCTTTCCAGGAGCTACGATGCAAGTTTTGGACTGATAATGATGCAACAGAAAATTTATCTTTATCGATCTTGGAAACGATTTTGAGCACAGTTTTGGAGAGAACTAAAAAAATTGACTTGGACAGGAATACAGCTTGTCGAAAATAAGAACACACAACTTAAAACGAAAAAAACAATTTTAATGTTATTAGGGCATTTTGCAAGAAATTTTCTAATCAATCACACGTCCCAAATCAAGGGTAAGTCCTTTGATTAAAGACAAACATGTACATGTAGTTGAACTGCTATTGCAACTCAACCTTATTACGCTTGAATTTGAATTTAAGACTTACGCTTGATTTGCAATGGAACATAAGTTTCTTGCAGTGCCCCATATTTGTGTTTTGTTATCAGATATCTAACGTGCTGATTTTTCTCGAAAGGTATAATATATTTGTCCTTTTAAACGGTATTTGAATATGGGTACGCCTTTTATTTGTTTTCCACAATATTTATTGCATGTACATGTATGAACAGAAGTGAAATATTTATTGTGAAGCACTGAATGTTGTGTGCTGTTGTGTGATGGTTCATCATTTTGTTTTGTTCTAAGACTGTAAGCCTGGTGGGTGTGAGGAAGTGGCCTGGATGAAAGAAAAGTGAACATGTGCCCAATTACAGATTTGCATATTTTAAGACAATTTTGTTTCTGGATAAATATTGCTATGCATTCCCTACATTAAGAGTAAAGGAGAAGTCCACACAATCAAAAATTCATTTGAATTTAAAGAAAAATAAGATATTGCAGGAAATTTCATAAAAACTTTGATTCAAATTAATATCATTACTACTCTAACATTGAGAAATTTTGCCTAATTTATAAAACGATGATATGCTCATCTGTGTCGATGTGCAAATTACACTAACCGTTATGTCACACGCACTAAGTTCTTTTGTATTTTGTTGTTTGATATATTTACATGACATGTAGATTTGATATTTAATTTTCCATTTATTTTCTGAAAAATTTTCAGAGGGATTTTAATTCCTCCAAATAACATTTAGAGTTACAGTTCCGTAAATGTAACCTATTGTGTTCGGATGAAGAAATTCCTATACTCAAATCTGCAAAGAATTAAAAAACAAAATGCCACAAAAAAATTAGAAACGAATGTGATGTGACAACACTAATTTGCATATCATTGTTTTGTGACTGTTTTGAGTAAAAACAGCAAGGGAAATTACTCTATTCAAATAATTTTTAGTTGATGTGGACTTGACTTTTAACTCATCCTGTACCCCTCCCATCCCAAATAAGAGTAGAATCTAATCAAGAACTTGAAAATCAAAAGCAGCAATTAAATAAGATTTGATAAATACAGGTCTGAATGGGATTTCACAAGAAAAAAAAGCTGGGTAGGGACGAGAAGGAATAAAAAAAAAACCAAGGTAATCCGAGTTTTGAACCAGGGTCCTCGCACACGACAAAACGATGGCCAACACGTTTGGCCACAGACCACTCCCTACATAGTAGTGTGCTTTTAAGATATATCAAACAAAGTCCGCTCGCCGCTGTGGGCTAATCATGTTTTGGCAATTCAACTGCAATTTCAATCATTTCGCGATGGATATTGCCATGTTATTTTGTGGTTCCTGACTTTGTTACGTAATGAAATTTCATAATTTTTTTTCAGTCGTGACGAAGAATGTCTATGCTTTATATTGATTATAATATCAATTTGTCGCAAGTGTGATTTCTAAGTGAAAATATGCTTTGTTTATTCAAATATATTTCTTGAAAAAAAAATCATTTTTTCTAAGCTAAATATCGGTTACCAAAATACGTTAAATGTGCGCTTTATTTCACTGTTCAGTAAATTCAAACTTTTATCTATATAACAAGACCAATCTTGTGAGGAATAAACAATTCTAAGAGCAAAAAAACGCTGATTGGAAAGATCGTCTTCAATGGGCTGCTGTCAGCTCAGCTGCTCACGCTCATTGTGTGACGTCACTCAGCTGGAGCTCGCAAGAGGACCGATGGAAGGCAGAAATATGGCATGAAAATAAATCATTTTTGAGAGCTGATTTCTGCAAACTCTAATGACTATTTTGAAAAGTGAAGTTATATATCTGATTAGTAATACTTCCCCTTTACAATGATGACCACAAAAAGGCATTATAAAATACTTTGGATTCTTCGAGTGTCTCCTTTAATGAATTTCCTTTTACGTAAAAAGACTTCCAGATTTCAAACAATACATGTATATAATTATAGTGAGGCATATCACAAATGATTTCCGCAGAAACTCATGTGTAAAACTGCTTATCTGCATCTATTCTCATATTTCAGCGAGAGAAGCTTTAAAAAAAAGAATATAAAAGAAATGCTCATGAGTCAGTCTTCGAATATGCACGGTCGTCATATCATGAATCAATCTTGTCCAATTTTTCTCGGTATAACCTCGTTTGGAAATTAAAAATTCAAACTCATTTTGCTTATTAATGAGTGAAGTGTTCGTCTGATATATGTATTGAAGAAGAATAATTGAATTACGTTAATGAATTTCCTTTTACGTAAAAAGACTTCCAGATTTCTTTTTTCTGGGACGCACTGCACAAATGTCAAACTAATGAGGATGCACTTTTTAGAAGAAAAAATAACAGAAAGAGGAAAATGGAACGAAGGAAAAGGAGGGGGGGGGGTCAGAAGAAAGGGTTGGAAAGAGTGGGAGAAGACAGGTGAAGCACAGAATAGAAACCAAATGATAGTCAAAGGTTTCGGAAGATATTCGGGATATAGAGGAGACAAAATTAATGCGAATAGATAGCATATTATTTTCACAGCTGGTAATGCAATACAATGTAGACATGCAGCTACTGGATGGATCAACTGGATCATCAGGTGAAGTGAAGTTCCTATATGCGTGATGTGGAATTGGTAAAGATATATCAGGGGATCAACTGAGTATACTAACTAATTTGAGAAAAGATCAAAAGGGTGAGTATTATAGCCATTTGTCAATTGGCCGATATAGACAAATTTGGTGTAGTCAAGAAAAATGGCAATGCTCTTGCGGCGATTCTCCCATTCCTATTATTCTTCAGATAGTGGATTGACACGAACATTATTCATTCCAGGGCTCCGTAACACAAAGAATAGCGATGAATTGCAAGTATGAAAGAACCACACTGATTGGTCCCTGGTCAGTATTTTAAACTTAATGCGCGTGTAACATGTGTTCTTAATAATGTTTCCACTACCAGATTCTTGGGTGTCCTTATTGACAACAAATTATCTTGGAAGCCTCATATTGATAGTATATGTAAAACAATTTCCAGAAACATTGGAATTATTAATAAACTAAAAAATTTTCTCCCTTCTCGAACTTTATTAACATTATACTACACCCTTATTCTACCATATATTAATTACGGAATAATTGCCTGGGGATGTGCAATACAAACACAACTAAATAGAATACTACTTCTCCAGAAAAAATCTCTAAGAATAATTTTTCAAACACACTTTAGATCACATACTGATACCTTATTTTTTGAAAACAACATTCTCAAAGTAAGTGACATATATCTCTTTGAACTTAGCCAATTTATGTTCAAATTAAGCAAGGAGGATCTCCCCACTATTTTCTCAAATATGTTCCAAAAAATGCATCAGTACACTGCTACCCAACACGGCAACGACAATATTATCACCTTCCTTTAACAAGAACTTTATTTGTAAAGAATTCATTTGTCTTCTCCGGGCCTGCCTACTGGAACTCTCTGCCTCAAGATTTTAAAGAATCCCCTAATATACATATTTTTAAACGCAAACTGAAAAAAATGTTAATTTTGCAATACTCGTTGCAAGCAGGTCATGCTGAATAACTGTTTTTTTTTTCTTTCTTTATATTCTCGGCGTTAATGCATATGTGTATTGTATGCTTTCATATTATATACATATACATGTATAATTTGTTATTGCTTTTTTCTTTTTAAAATCGTAATTAGCCAAAGTACCTGCTCCTGCTGCCCGCTTTCTTTCTACGTCATGTGCACTGCACTTCTCTATCCCTCCCCTCTTCTTCCCCTAACCCCCCCCCCCTTCCACCTTCATGCTGTTTGTATTTATTTGTAAACAAAAGCTCTACATATCATTACGACTCAGTGTTTTTTGTGTGTAATGAAACTAAGTTTATTTAGGGTCTTGCCTTTTGTACAAGCTTGGCTTTTTTCGGCAAGACCCTCCGTTTTACTTTCAAATACAAATGTCATATTAGGTTTTTTTATGTGTTAAATCATGTTCCTTAAGTCTAAGATTATGTTATATATATATCTATTATGTTTTGCAGTATTTTCGACCTTATCATGTTATATTTATCATTCTTATGTTGTGAAACGGAAATCAATAAAATCAAATCAAATCAACATTGATATTGATTGGTCAGTTCATTTAGCGATTGATCACTAATCTTGGAGTTACAGAGCCCAGGTCTGGGGAAATCATTGACCTCAAATGAAGGCGCCCTTATATATAGGCACAATCAAAATTGCAGGATAGAATTATACAAAAACGTTATTACCCCCCCCCCCTCCTCCCTCTCCCTGACGAGATATCACTACTCTTGTACATCAATCATTCCTGTGCATCGGTTTCACCTCTTGTTCCACTGGCCAATTGCCAGGCATGTAGTCGAGGCCGGCCGGCCTTCAGGCCACATTTTTCCGGCCTCAGCTTCGGCACGAGTAACACGTACAGAGTGGGAGAATGTTTTCTATAGCGGGTTCTTGACACTGCTACGTCTCTCACTGAACAATCAAATCTTAATTCTACACTAATAAGCCTAGAATGTCCCCACTATCTTTAGGCTGTGGGTGGGGGGGGGGGGTTCACTCTCTACATGACCCGCTACACACCCGCCATCGGAAAAAAA
Organism: Lytechinus variegatus; assembly: GCF_018143015.1. Taxonomy (NCBI): domain Eukaryota; kingdom Metazoa; phylum Echinodermata; class Echinoidea; order Temnopleuroida; family Toxopneustidae; genus Lytechinus; species Lytechinus variegatus. Next base: position 10,201,468 of record NC_054757.1, read on the forward strand.
ACTTTGAAAGGGGTCCTGCTTCTGGGACCCAGGCGTCGTCTTTTTTTTTTAATGACCGTTTGCAGCTCCTTTCATCGGTAATGCAAACGTAAGGTCGTTTTGTTTTCTCCCTTGCCACCTCATTTTGAGGGGTGTTAATTTGGTTATGCAGATTACGCCATTTAAGGTGCAATTTTACATTTCTCAATTAAGAAAATTGTTTATGAATTATTAACAGTTTTAGATGAGAAAGGACATTTTGCATGGCATTAAGTTAATAATTTTCACTGTTTACAACACTTAAACTCTAAAAAAAAATGGGTAAAAATGCTCCCTGAGGGCAATTATGTGTCCAACCAACATATTGGGCATTTCATTTGGGCATTTTTATTTATCCAGTGTGATGAATATATGCCCATTCTAAAGTAGTTGCTGCTGATTTTTTAACCTTACAGGACAATGTGCTTTCCGCACTGGGTAAAATACTGCCAGAAGAATATAGGGTGCAGTATAGATCACTTTTCCTGAAATACATAAAAAATAAAGAGTGTGTCGCACTAAGCTAGGTTCTATAATAACAACAACTCTTGAAAGTAATCTTACAAGTGTGGCGTAGTGACCATATAATCTAATGAATAATGAATGTGAATAGTAACACCGTTAATTTTGGGGGGTCTTTGCCAAAATTAATTGAGATACACTTTAACAAAAATATGTCTAATGTGCATTCGATCAATAGGGTATATCCCCTTGCTAACATACCAGGACAGGTGAAGACAGTCTCAAATATCAAAGCAATTATCGTTCAATAACCATGCACACCTCACGTAAACATGTTACATTTTTCAATCACCCAAATTATGGGAAATTGTGACTTGTGATACTCGCGATACCATAACTCACATTGATGATGATGTGACGCCGTAGACGCCACAATGCTGGTAAAATGGCGAGTTGTATCAGCTTTCATATCCTCCTTTTACACTCCACAACCCCATGATGATGATGTGACGCCGGAGACGCCACAACGCATCAATGCTGGCAAAATGGCGGAATGAAAATGACAGCGATAGTCCTGCATGAAACCATGGAAAGTTGGAAACATAAACATTCTTTAAAATATCAAGCACTCCCCCCCCCCCCCTAATATTATGTTCATGGGTGATTCTCTTCGGGGATTTTTCTTTTTAGTATAGCCCATCATGTATGACTCCCATTTCATGACCACACATGTTGGTTCGATTGATTAGTGTGTCTCTCTTCTATAGGCATGATAGGGACACTCATCAATGACCCCAATGGTCACCTTAACCAAGTGTCTCCCGAGGTCAATGTTAATCCATTAACGGAACATCGTGGCTTCCTTAATGACGCTTATCCCAAAGGACACATATCCATGTGTCCACCAAGTTCACCCTTAATCCATTGTTAAAACATGGCTTCCAGATAATGACCATTATCTTGACCAATTTTCCTCAAGGTCAACCTTAAACCGTTATATAACTTCCGCCGGATGTTATTTCTTATGTATTTCAAGAAAAGTGATCTATACTGCATCCTATATTCTTCTACTGCCCCTGGTCGGACACATAATTATCCTCGTGCTGGTTTAACTTTTACCAAATACTTATTACAGTGAAGGCGATTTTCATTTTTGCTATTATTTATCATGATTATTATCATTATCATCATCATCATCTTCATTATAATCAGTATTATTATTAATGACTGTTGTCATGTGGTAAGCCATTATGGGTAACAAATCCCCGGTCTTCAGCTCTGTTTAAAAAATGAGCATGTGACAAAAGCGAGAAGGCAAGGAAAATCAATTACATGTATAGTTTTGTAACAGTATAGGTCCCGAGAGTAAATAGGACAGTCTGCTGTGCAAACCCTTCCCTTAACCCTAAAAAGACTGGGCTATTTTGGAGGCTAGAAAAACTGGGGGGGGGGCCTTTTGGCCCCCCTAAGATCTCGGCCGTTGGTCGTCCGATCGCAACCAAATTTGGCACACACATCCTTTGTCATGTCCTCTAAAAGAAAACATAGTCAAAATACTGATATTCATTGTATTTTTTAATATATGCGTAATTAATTATGCGAATATGCAAATTTTTATCAAAAAATTGAATTTTTCATACTTTGGTACCTATTGCGGTCCATAAATTCCCGTTTCAAGGTTTTCAGCTGTAAGAAGAGGTTGTTCATCATGGAATTGTATTATTTCGCAATAATGTGGAATTGGTAAAGATATATCAGGGGATCAACTGAGTATACTAACTAATTTGAGAAAAGATCAAAAGTGTATTATAGCCATTTGTCAATTGGCCGATATAGACAAATTTGGTGTAGTCAAGAAAAATGGCGATTCTCTTGCGGCGATTCTCCCATTCCTATTATTCTTCAGATAGTGGATTGACACGAACATTATTCATTCCAGGGCTCCGTAACACAAAGAATAGTGATGAATTGCAAATATGAAAAAACCACACTGATTGGTCCCTGGTCAGTATTTTAAACTTAATGCGCGTGTAACATTGATATTGATTGGTCAGTTCACTTAGCGATTGATCACTAATCTTTGAGTTACGGAGCCCAGGTCTGGGGAAATCATTGACCTCAAATGAAGGCGCCCTTATATATAGGCACAATCAAAATTGCAGGATAGAATTATACAAAAACGTTATTACCCCCTCCCTCTCCCTCACGAGATATCACTATTCTTGTACATCAATCATTCCTGTGCATCGGTTTCACCTCTTGTTCCACTGGCCAATTGCCAGGCATGTAGTCGAGGCCGGCCGGCCTTCAGGCCACATTTTGCCGGCCTCAGCTTCGGCACGAGTAACACGTACAGAGTGGGAGAATGTTTTCTATAGCGGGTTCGTGACACCGCTACGTCTCTCACTGAACAATCAAATCTTAATTCTACACTAATAAGCCTAGAATGTCCCCACTATCTTTAGGCTGTGGGTGGGGGGGTTCACTCTCTACATGACCCGCTACACACCCGCCATCGGAAAAAAAAACTTTGAAAGGGGTCCTGCTTCTGGGACCCAGGCGTCGTCAACGTCTTTTTTTTTAATGACCGTTTGCAGCTCCTTTCATCGGTAATGCAAACATAAGGTCGTTTTGTTTTCTCCCTTGCCACGTCATTTTGAGGGTTGTTAATTTGGTTATGCAGATTACGCCATTTAAGGTGCAATTTTACATTTCTCAATTAAGAAAATTGTTTATGAATTATTAACAGTTTTAGATAAGAAAGGACATTTTGTATGGCATTAAATTAATAATTTTCACTGTTTACAACACTTAAACACTAAAAAAAAAATGGGTAAAAATGCTCCCTGAGGGCAATTATGTGTCCAACCAACATATTGGGCATTTCATTTGGGCATTTTTATTTATCCGGTGTGATGAATATATGCCCATTCTAAAGTAGTTGCTGCTGATTTTTTAACCTTACAGGACAATGTGCTTTCCGCACTGGGTAAAATACTGCCAGAAGAATATAGGGTGCAGTATAGATCACTTTTCTTGAAATGCACAAAAAATAATGTGTCGCACTAAGCTAGGTTCTATAATAACAACAACTCTTGAAAATAATCTTACAAGAGTGGCGTAGTGACCATATAATCTAATTTTACTTATTTTTGTGTGCAAATATTCTTCATCGACCATTAATAATTGTATTAAATAATCTTTATTTTGTTAACTATCACAACTGCAGTATTTTTCAAACTCGAATTCGGGGTCATGACGGTATCAAATCTAAAAGATGCTTTCTATGCTCAGCTTACAAAGATTTTGATTTAAAATGGCAATATATTCTATTTTATAATGGTGGATAATATGCGTGATTTCCCATTTTATCATCTGAATAATGATGATTTCTTATTACTAAATCATCCAAGTCAGGATAAAAGCAATATTATCTCAAATCATCATACTCCATTTGATAGATTTTCTACTGATATTCTTACAAATAATTTTGATGAACTTCAAGTTGAATTCGATATTCATGATAAAGCATACAATCTTTCCTCTTCTCCATATTATACAGAAAATTCATTCAAAGACTATGCTAAACTGATTGGAGAAGATGATGTTTTTATTTTGCATTTGAATATAAGAAGCGCTAACCAAAACTTCGAGAAATTACGATTATTATTAGAAAATACACAGTTTGCCAATCCCCCAATCATTGCTCTTACTGAAACTTGGTTCACGGAAACACCGAATTCCTTATGCACCATCCCAAATTATGATATTGTTATAAACAATAGGAAAAATAAAATTGGAGGTGGACTAGCATTATATATTCCGTCTTCATTTGATTATGCAATTAGACATGAATTTGAATATATGAATGATATCATCGAATCCTTATTTGTAGAAGTAAAACTTCAAAAAGATAAGAAAACTCTAATAGGTGTCATCTACAGACCTCCTCAAACTTCTTGTATAGAAGATTTTTTACTTGCTACTAATGAACTTTTGCAAAACGGAGAATTGATAAATAACAATTGTATCATCACTGGTGATTTCAATATTAATCTCTTGACCAGTAATCACTCTGTAACAAACGATTTCCTTGAATTAATGTTAACTTCTACTTTTTTGCCGATTATTTCTAGACCAACCCGTATTACTGATCATTCTGCTACGCTTATAGATAATATATTCTGTAACTCTCATCCTCTTCCGAAAGCTGGCATTGTAACGAAAGACATTTCTGATCATTTTCTTATTTTTACCCATATCCAAACAATGCAATCACTCGCAAAAATGGAAAAGAAATATAGGATCTGTCGCAACTTTAGTGACAAAAATATTGAACGCCTCCAAGAAAATTTAAGCTCTATTGATTGGTCTGACGTTTATAACTCGTAAGAGAATGTCGATGAGTCATTTGACATATTTTTGAAATGTTTCAATGATTGCTTAGATTCTTGTGTTCCTTTAAAGAAATATCGAAATTACGACTATAAACGTGTTCCAAAGCTACCATGGGTTTCATAATTGATATTAAGGTCTATCAATCGGAAAAATAATCTGTATGTTTCTTATATATCAAATCCAAATGATGTTTCACGGAATAGATACACGTCTTATAAAAATACCTTAACAACTACTCTCCGAATAGCAAAAAAGAGGTTTTATTCAGAAAAATTACAATCATATAAAAACGACCTTAAAAATACATGGGAAACAATAAATGGGGCTCTAAACAAAATTAACAAATCTAGTGCTGTTAATAAATTATGTGTAGATGGAAATATGGTTGAAGATACTCATTCTATAGCAAATGAATTTAATTCATATTTCTCTCAAATTGGACCAAAGTTAGCTGGAAATATTATCCCTGTAGAAATTTCGTTTAAGGACTTTTTGGACAAACAAAATGATAATTCAATATTTCTTACTCCAGTTCATAGAGAAGAATTACTTGAGATTGTATTTAATTTGAAAGCAGGAAAGACACCCGGATATGATGGCATTACAAATAGAGTAGTGAAAAACATTATACATTCTCTTGCTGATCCCCTGCTTCATATATTTAATTTATCATTGCAGCTTGGCCAGGTCCCAATTGGGACCTGGCCAAGCTGCAATGATAAATTAAATATTAAACTTTAGCTATTTAAAATATTAAACTTTAGCTATTTTCATCTTCTTTAAAGAAGATGAAAATAGCTAAAGTTATACCCATTTTCAAGAAGGGAGACCAATTAATTACTAGTAATTATCGCCCAATATCTTTGTTAACTTCGTTCTCAAAAATTCTTGAAAGGATCATTTATAAAAGGACAGTTGCTTTCCTTAAGAAATATAGTATTATATGTGATAATCAATTCGGTTTTAGAGAAAAACATAATACAACTCATGCTATATTGACATTAATAAATAAAATATCTACTTCTTTTGATAATTCTGATCATACTGTAGGATTATTCCTTGACTTCTCAAAAGCGTTTGACACAATAGATCATGAAATACTGTTATGTAAGCTATCAAATTACGGTATCAGAGGGACAGCTTTACAATGGTTTAGGAGTTATCTTACTGATAGAATTCAGTTTGTTACAGTAAATGAATCAGAATCTCCAACAAGGCCAGTTTCCTGTGGAATTCCACAAGGTAGTATTCTTGGCCCTTTGTTATTTATACTTTATGTTAATGATATGAAAAATTCATCTCATGTTCTCTCATTTATTCTCTTTGCTGATGATTCCAATATTTTCTATACACATCATGATCCACATGTACTTGTGAGCACTATGAATACAGAATTTAAAAAAGTAACAAACTGGATTAAAGCCAACAAATTGTCACTGAATCTGCAAAAAACTAATTATATGCTTTTTAGTCATTCATTGAAACATCTACCGCATCAAATACTTTTAGATAGTACTGAAATCAAAGAAGTGCAAACAACAAAATTTTTAGGTCTTACTATTGATAACAAGCTTACGTGGAATGCTCATATCAACAATACTTGCAAAAGTGTGTCAAGAAATATTGGAGTCATCAATAAGCTTAAATACGTTCTTCCAGCACAGGCGCTATCCATGTTGTATTGTGCATTAATTCTACCATATCTTAATTATGGAATTCTGGCATGGGGTAATGCCTCTCAAACGAGACTAAATAAAGTCTTGCTACTTCAGAAAAAAGTACTGAGAATAATATGCAATATGTCCTTTAGAGCTCATACGGATGAATTGTTTCGTCAGAAACGTATCCTTAAAATCAATGACCTGTACCGCTTGCAACTATTCCAATTCATGTATCAGCTAGATAGAAATAGTGTACCTAATGTCCTACAAAAGAAATTTATGAGAAACAATAGTTTACATTCATATAATACGAGACAATCAAATGACTATCACTTACCTAAAAGTAAAACAGTATTTTCTAGCAAAACTATATTTTTCGCAGGACCAAAACTCTGGAATTCTCTGGACAGAGAAATGAAAGAGACAGCTAATCTTATACGATTTAAATTACTCATCAAAAAATTTCCTACTGAATTCTTATTGATTCAATCAAATATTTGTGAACTTCATACTTATCCACGGTAGTATTGATTATTTTTGAAGTCAATATTTAATTTTGTATATAGTGTAAATACATTTGTGTTACAGTGTTTATATCTATATAATTTTATAGAATTTTGCTGATTATTTTACTCTATTTGTGTTTTGATAGGGGGTCTACATTTTACAAGCTCTGCTTTTTAGTAGGCCCCTCCACTTTTTTTTCATTTCATTGCTACGTTTCAATCCTGCATATGTTATGCATTTTTTCATTGTAAACATGATTACGAAATGTACTTTCATGATTGTGGAATATGAACATATCAATAAATAAAAATAAATAAATAAATAAATAATGAATAATGTATGTGAATAGTAACACCGTTAATTTTGGGGGGTCTTTGCCAAAATTAATTAAGATACACTTTAACAAAAATATGTCTAATGTGCATTCGATCAATAGGGTATATCCCCTTGCTAACATACCAGGACAGGTGAAGACAGTCTCAAATATCAAAGCAATTATCGTTCAATAACCATGCACACCTCACGTAAACATGTTACATTTTTCAATCACCCAAATTATGGGAAATTGTGACTTGTGATACTCGCGATACCATAACTCACATTGATGATGATGTGACGCCGTAGACGCCACAATGCTGGTAAAATGGCGAGTTGTATCAGCTTTCATATCCTCCTTTTACACTCCACAACCCCATGATGATGATGTGACGCCGGAGACGCCACAACGCATCAATGCTGGCAAAATGGCGCAATGAAAATGACAGCGATAGTCCTGCATGAAACCATGGAAAGTTGGAAACATAAACATTCTTTAAAATATCAAGCACCCCCCCTAATATTATGTTCATGGGTGATTCTCTTCGGGGATTTTTCTTTTTAGTATAGCCCATCATGTATCACTCCCATTTCATGACCACACATGTTGGTTCGATTGATTAGTGTGTCTCTCTTCTATAGGCATGATAGGGACACTCATCAATGACCCCAATGGTCACCTTAACCAAGTGTCTCCCGAGGTCAACGTTAATCCATTAACGGAACATCGTGGCTTCCTTAATGACGCTTATCCCAAAGGACACATATCCATGTGTCCACCAAGTTCACCCTTAATCCATTGTTAAAACATGGCTTCCAGATAATGACCATTATCTTGACCAATTTCCTCAAGGTCAACCTTAAACCGTTATATAACTTCCGCCGGATGTTATTTCTTATGTATTTCAAGAAAAGTGATCTATACTGCATCCTATATTCTTCTACTGCCCCTGGTCGGACACATAATTATCCTCGTGCTGGTTTAACTTTTACCAAATACTTATTACAGTGAAGGCGATTTTCATTTTTGCTATTATTTATCATGATTATTATCATTATCATCATCATCATCTTCATTATAATCAGTATTATTATTAATGACTGTTGTCATGTGGTAAGCCATTATGGGTAACAAATCCCCGGTCTTCAGCTCTGTTTAAAAAATGAGCATGTGACAAAAGCGAGAAGGCAAGGAAAATCAATTACATGTATAGTTTTGTAACAGTATAGGTCCCGAGAGTAAATAGGACAGTCTGCTGTGCAAACCCTTCCCTTAACCCTAAAAAGACTGGGCTATTTTGGAGGCTAGAAAAACTGGGGGGGGGGCCTTTTGGCCCCCCCCCCCTAAGATCTCGGCCGTTGGTCGTCCGATCGCAACCAAATTTGGCACACACATCCTTTGTCATGTCCTCTAAAAGAAAACATAGTCAAAATACTGATATTCATTGTATTTTTTAATATATGCGTAATTAATTATGCGAATATGCAAATTTTTATCAAAAAATTGAATTTTTCATACTTTGGTACCTATTGCGGTCCATAAATTCCCGTTTCAAGGTTTTCAGCTGTAAGAAGAGGTTGTTCATCATGGAATTGTATTATTTCGCAATAATGTGGAATTGGTAAAGATATATCAGGGGATCAACTGAGTATACTAACTAATTTGAGAAAAGATCAAAAGTGTATTATAGCCATTTGTCAATTGGCCGATATAGACAAATTTGGTGTAGTCAAGAAAAATGGCAATTCTCTTGCGGCGATTCTCCCATTCCTATTATTCTTCAGATAGTGGATTGACACGAACATTATTCATTCCAGGGCTCCGTAACACAAAGAATAGTGATGAATTGCAAATATGAAAAAACCACACTGATTGGTCCCTGGTCAGTATTTTAAACTTAATGCGCGTGTAACATTGATATTGATTGGTCAGTTCACTTAGCGATTGATCACTAATCTTTGAGTTACGGAGCCCAGGTCTGGGGAAATCATTGACCTCAAATGAAGGCGCCCTTATATATAGGCACAATCAAAATTGCAGGATAGAATTATACAAAAACGTTATTACCCCCCCCCCCCCTCCCTCTCCCTCACGAGATATCACTATTCTTGTACATCAATCATTCCTGTGCATCGGTTTCACCTCTTGTTCCACTGGCCAATTGCCAGGCATGTAGTCGAGGCCGGCCGGCCTTCAGGCCACATTTTGCCGGCCTCAGCTTCGGCACGAGTAACACGTACAGAGTGGGAGAATGTTTTCTATAGCGGGTTCGTGACACCGCTACGTCTCTCACTGAACAATCAAATCTTAATTCTACACTAATAAGCCTAGAATGTCCCCACTATCTTTAGGCTGTGGGTGGGGGGTTCACTCTCTACATGACCCGCTACACACCCGCCATCGGAAAAAAAAACTTTGAAAGGGGTCCTGCTTCTGGGACCCAGGCGTCGTCAACGTCTTTTTTTTTAATGACCGTTTGCAGCTCCTTTCATCGGTAATGCAAACATAAGGTCGTTTTGTTTTCTCCCTTGCCACGTCATTTTGAGGGTTGTTAATTTGGTTATGCAGATTACGCCATTTAAGGTGCAATTTTACATTTCTCAATTAAGAAAATTGTTTATGAATTATTAACAGTTTTAGATAAGAAAGGACATTTTGTATGGCATTAAATTAATAATTTTCACTGTTTACAACACTTAAACACTAAAAAAAAAATGGGTAAAAATGCTCCCTGAGGGCAATTATGTGTCCAACCAACATATTGGGCATTTCATTTGGGCATTTTTATTTATCCGGTGTGATGAATATATGCCCATTCTAAAGTAGTTGCTGCTGATTTTTTAACCTTACAGGACAATGTGCTTTCCGCACTGGGTAAAATACTGCCAGAAGAATATAGGGTGCAGTATAGATCACTTTTCTTGAAATGCACAAAAAATAAAGTGTGTCGCACTAAGCTAGGTTCTATAATAACAACAACTCTTGAAAATAATCTTACAAGAGTGGCGTAGTGACCATATAATCTAATTTTACTTATTTTTGTGTGCAAATATTCTTCATCGACCATTAATAATTGTATTAAATAATCTTTATTTTGTTAACTATCACAACTGCAGTATTTTTCAAACTCGAATTCGGGGTCATGACGGTATCAAATCTAAAAGATGCTTTCTATGCTCAGCTTACAAAGATTTTGATTTAAAATGGCAATATATTCTATTTCATAATGGTGGATAATATGCGTGATTTCCCATTTTATCATCTGAATAATGATGATTTCTTATTACTAAATCATCCAAGTCAGGATAAAAGCAATATTATCTCAAATCATCATACTCCATTTGATAGATTTTCTACTGATATTCTTACAAATAATTTTGATGAACTTCAAGTTGAATTCGATATTCATGATAAAGCATACAATCTTTCCTCTTCTCCATATTATACAGAAAATTCATTCAAAGACTATGCTAAACTGATTGGAGAAGATGATGTTTTTATTTTGCATTTGAATATAAGAAGCGCTAACCAAAACTTCGAGAAATTACGATTATTATTAGAAAATACACAGTTTGCCAATCCCCCAATCATTGCTCTTACTGAAACTTGGTTCACGGAAACACCGAATTCCTTATGCACCATCCCAAATTATGATATTGTTATAAACAATAGGAAAAATAAAATTGGAGGTGGACTAGCATTATATATTCCGTCTTCATTTGATTATGCAATTAGACATGAATTTGAATATATGAATGATATCATCGAATCCTTATTTGTAGAAGTAAAACTTCAAAAAGATAAGAAAACTCTAATAGGTGTCATCTACAGACCTCCTCAAACTTCTTGTATAGAAGATTTTTTACTTGCTACTAATGAACTTTTGCAAAACGGAGAATTGATAAATAACAATTGTATCATCACTGGTGATTTCAATATTAATCTCTTGACCAGTAATCACTCTGTAACAAACGATTTCCTTGAATTAATGTTAACTTCTACTTTTTTGCCGATTATTTCTAGACCAACCCGTATTACTGATCATTCTGCTACGCTTATAGATAATATATTCTGTAACTCTCATCCTCTTCCGAAAGCTGGCATTGTAACGACAGACATTTCTGATCATTTTCTTATTTTTACCCATATCCAAACAATGCAATCACTCGCAAAAATGGAAAAGAAATATAGGATCTGTCGCAACTTTAGTGACAAAAATATTGAACGCCTCCAAGAAAATTTAAGCTCTATTGATTGGTCTAACGTTTATAACTCGTAAGAGAATGTCGATGAGTCATTTGACATATTTTTGAAATGTTTCAATGATTGCTTAGATTCTTGTGTTCCTTTAAAGAAATATCGAAATTACGACTATAAACGTGTTCCAAAGCTACCATGGGTTTCATAATTGATATTAAGGTCTATCAATCGGAAAAATAATCTGTATGTTTCTTATATATCAAATCCAAATGATGTTTCACGGAATAGATACACGTCTTATAAAAATACCTTAACAACTACTCTCCGAATAGCAAAAAAGAGGTTTTATTCAGAAAAATTACAATCATATAAAAACGACCTTAAAAATACATGGAAAACAATAAATGGGGCTCTAAACAAAATTAACAAATCTAGTGCTGTTAATAAATTATGTGTAGATGGAAATATGGTTGAAGATACTCATTCTATAGCAAATGAATTTAATTCATATTTCTCTCAAATTGGACCAAAGTTAGCTGGAAATATTATCCCTGTAGAAATTTCGTTTAAGGACTTTTTGGACAAACAAAATGATAATTCAATATTTCTTACTCCAGTTCATAGAGAAGAATTACTTGAGATTGTATTTAATTTGAAAGCAGGAAAGACACCCGGATATGATGGCATTACAAATAGAGTAGTGAAAAACATTATACATTCTCTTGCTGATCCCCTGCTTCATATATTTAATTTATCATTGCAGCTTGGCCAGGTCCCAATTGGGACCTGGCCAAGCTGCAATGATAAATTAAATATTAAACTTTAGCTATTTAAAATATTAAACTTTAGCTATTTTCATCTTCTTTAAAGAAGATGAAAATAGCTAAAGTTATACCCATTTTCAAGAAGGGAGACCAATTAATTACTAGTAATTATCGCCCAATATCTTTGTTAACTTCGTTCTCAAAAATTCTTGAAAGGATCATTTATAAAAGGACAGTTGCTTTCCTTAAGAAATATAGTATTATATGTGATAATCAATTCGGTTTTAGAGAAAAACATAATACAACTCATGCTATATTGACATTAATAAATAAAATATCTACTTCTTTTGATAATTCTGATCATACTGTAGGATTATTCCTTGACTTCTCAAAAGCGTTTGACACAATAGATCATGAAATACTGTTATGTAAGCTATCAAATTACGGTATCAGAGGGACAGCTTTACAATGGTTTAGGAGTTATCTTACTGATAGAATTCAGTTTGTTACAGTAAATGAATCAGAATCTCCAACAAGGCCAGTTTCCTGTGGAATTCCACAAGGTAGTATTCTTGGCCCTTTGTTATTTATACTTTATGTTAATGATATGAAAAATTCATCTCATGTTCTCTCATTTATTCTCTTTGCTGATGATTCCAATATTTTCTATACACATCATGATCCACATGTACTTGTGAGCACTATGAATACAGAATTTAAAAAAGTAACAAACTGGATTAAGGCCAACAAATTGTCACTGAATCTGCAAAAAACTAATTATATGCTTTTTAGTCATTCATTGAAACATCTACCGCATCAAATATTTTTAGATAGTACTGAAATCAAAGAAGTGCAAACAACAAAATTGTTAGGTCTTACTATTGATAACAAGCTTACGTGGAATGCTCATATCAACAATACTTGCAAAAGTGTGTCAAGAAATATTGGAGTCATCAATAAGCTTAAATACGTTCTTCCAGCACAGGCGCTATCCATGTTGTATTGTGCATTAATTCTACCATATCTTAATTATGGAATTCTGGCATGGGGTAATGCCTCTCAAACGAGACTAAATAAAGTCTTGCTACTTCAGAAAAAAGTACTGAGAATAATATGCAATATGTCCTTTAGAGCTCATACGGATGAATTGTTTCGTCAGAAACGTATCCTTAAAATCAATGACCTGTACCGCTTGCAACTATTCCAATTCATGTATCAGCTAGATAGAAATAGTGTACCTAATGTCCTACAAAAGAAATTTATGAGAAACAATAGTTTACATTCATATAATACGAGACAATCAAATGACTATCACTTACCTAAAAGTAAAACAGTATTTTCTAGCAAAACTATATTTTTCGCAGGACCAAAACTCTGGAATTCTCTGGACAGAGAAATGAAAGAGACAGCTAATCTTATACGATTTAAATTACTCATCAAAAAATTTCCTACTGAATTCTTATTGATTCAATCAAATATTTGTGAACTTCATACTTATCCACGGTAGTATTGATTATTTTTGAAGTCAATATTTAATTTTGTATATAGTGTAAATACATTTGTGTTACAGTGTTTATATCTATATAATTTTATAGAATTTTGCTGATTATTTTACTCTATTTGTGTTTTGATAGGGGGTCTACATTTTACAAGCTCTGCTTTTTAGTAGGCCCCTCCACTTTTTTTTTCATTTCATTGCTACGTTTCAATCCTGCATATGTTATGCATTTTTTCATTGTAAACATGATTACGAAATGTACTTTCATGATTGTGGAATATGAACATATCAATAAATAAAAATAAATAAATAAATAAATAATGAATAATGTATGTGAATAGTAACACCGTTAATTTTGGGGGGTCTTTGCCAAAATTAATTAAGATACACTTTAACAAAAATATGTCTAATGTGCATTCGATCAATAGGGTATATCCCCTTGCTAACATACCAGGACAGGTGAAGACAGTCTCAAATATCAAAGCAATTATCGTTCAATAACCATGCACACCTCACGTAAACATGTTACATTTTTCAATCACCCAAATTATGGGAAATTGTGACTTGTGATACTCGCGATACCATAACTCACATTGATGATGATGTGACGCCGTAGACGCCACAATGCTGGTAAAATGGCGAGTTGTATCAGCTTTCATATCCTCCTTTTACACTCCACAACCCCATGATGATGATGTGACGCCGGAGACGCCACAACGCATCAATGCTGGCAAAATGGCGCAATGAAAATGACAGCGATAGTCCTGCATGAAACCATGGAAAGTTGGAAACATAAACATTCTTTAAAATATCAAGCACCCTAATATTATGTCCATGGGTGATTCTCTTCGGGGATTTTTCTTTTTAGTATAGCCCATCATGTATCACTCTCAGTTCATGACCACACATGTTGGTTCGATTGATTAGTGTGTCTCTCTTCTATAGGCATGATAGGGACACTCATCAATGACCCCAATGGTCACCTTAACCGAGTGTTTCCCGAGGTCAACGTTAATCCATTAACGGAACATCGTGGCTTCCTTAATGACGCTTATCCCAAAGGACACATATCCATGTGTCCACCAAGTTCACCCTTAATCCATTGTTAAAACATGGCTTCCAGATAATGACCATTATCTTGACCGAATTTCCTCAAGGTCAACCTTAAACCGTTATATAACTTCCGCCGGATGTTATTTCTTATGTATTTCAAGAAAAGTGATCTATACTGCATCCTATATTCTTCTACTGCCCCTGGTCGGACACATAATTATCCTCGTGCTGGTTTAACTTTTACCAAATACTTATTACAGTGAAGGCGATTTTCATTTTTGCTGTTATTATCATGATTATTATCATTATCATCATCATCATCATCATCTTCATTATAATCAGTATTATTATTAATGACTTTTGTCATGTGGTAAGCCATTAAGGGTCACAAATCCTCGGTCTTCAGCTCTGTTTAAAAAATGAGCATGTGACAAAAGCAAGAAGGCAAGGAAAATCAATTACATGTATAGTTTTGTAACAGTATAGGTCCCGAGAGTAAATAGGACAGTCTGCTGTGCAAACCCTTCCCTTAACCCTAAAAAGACTGGGCTATTTTGGAGGCTAGAAAAACTGGGGGCCGGGGGGCCTTTTGGGCCCCCCTCCCTAAGATCTCGGCCGTTGGTCGTCCGATCGCAACCAAATTCGGCACACACATCCTTTGTCATGTCCTCTAAAAGAAAACATAGTCAAAATACTGATATTCATTGTATTTTTTAATATATGCATAATTAATTATGCGAATATGCAAATTTTTACCAAAAAATTGAATTTTTCATACTTTGGTACCTATTGCGGTCCATAAATTCCCGTTTCAAGGTTTTCAGCTGTAAGAAGAAGTTGTTTATCATGGAATTGTATTATTTCGTGCTTGAATTATTAGATATGCTTATGAAAATTAGTAATTACTAAATATGCAAATAAGTACTCTGCACGCTTTATGTAGAGAAATACAATATTTGGCATGTTTTATTGCATTACACTCTCTTGCAATGAGCCAAAGCAATCTTGGAAGATAAACAAGTGATGTGTTACATGTACGCTAGCTGGTGAAAACAAAGCATAAGAGATATCATATAATTTATGCAAATTATATTCATAATTAATTATGTGAATATGCAAATTTTTATCAAAAAATTGAATTTTTCATATTTTGGTACCTATTGCGGTCCATAAATTCCTGTTTGCAAATTCTTGAGTATTCTAGATATATTTTGGGTTTGTGTAATATATAACTTATTCAATATCAATTATAGCATAATCAACTAAAGTGTGACATTACTTGTCTATTCAGTGTTTCCTGCACCCAAGAATATAGTTGTGCAAGCGATTCTGGTATTTTGCACTACTTTTCTTATGTTTTTCTTTGATTTTAATTTCTTATGTATTTCTTTATTTTGCATTTCTTATGTATTTCTCTATTTTTTATGCAATGTTTTTCATTATTTTCATATCCTAGAACTGCTACTTGAATTCACAAGTGACATAATATAGAAAGAAACAAATAAAAATGTAGTTAGAAGACAATGTGTATAACATTCATTCAAATACCATACACTTTACACACAAACGAATACAAATTTCAATTTCTTACGTGACATGTGATACGAAAATGTTACGTAACTCCGCAACCGCGGCATGGGGGTATACAAATTTGGTATCAAAAGTTGTGCAAAACTCAAGAGAAAAAAGTCATGAAATGGCGGCGCGAACGCTTCACGCGCAAAAAAAGTTATCGCGATTTATGTACAGGGGGGCCTAAAAGGCCCCCCCCCAGTCTTTTTAGGGTTAAGTTAAGAGTCTAAAAGTGCAACCTACTCATGCATTGTGTACTGAAGGCCCTCGAAACAGCAAGTTTTGTATGTGCTAGTCTTGGCATGGAGACACATTTGCTGATCAAAGTTTCAGTCAGGGTCTGTGCCTGCAGACTATTACGTTTGAGTTACAGAGTACATCTTCAACTCGAAGTAGCAATAATGCTGAGATTTCAATTGGAGAGTAATTGTCCGTTTATTGGCGGCACTCGCAGCACTTATATGCGCAGGCGAAATACTTCAGAGCAACAGCTATAAAAGTGTTTTTCACCGAAATGTCAAAACACTTCGCCTTTTTTTCGCGCACAGGGTGAATTACGAATCCACGAGTAGTCATGCTGACACCATGAATCTTGTTTGAGCTGTCGTGTTTGTTGATTGATCCGATTTGATTCCTTAATATGTATAGATCAATCTTGGAAATATCAAATTGCAATGGGAGCACACACTCGCACTGCTAAAAGGGTAAGTATAAGTCAGTAAAAAAACTTATTAACAGTTATTTGGAATTGGCAGTTTTAGTGTTGCTTCTGAATTCTGCCGTGTGTGTGGGAATTCGATCTAACAGGGGAGGGGGGGGGGGGTCATGTTCCCTTATTCCTTATTCAGTTACTTTGCTTTGAGCTTGCTTAATAAGAAAGAATTATGCTTTAGCATAACTATATTGAAATGATTCAAATGCAAGTCCAGATGCGTCCATCTGATTGTTATATCAAGTAGTGTTGATTATTACTTTGTCCACTTGTTCGAATCTCTTTCTTCACCAAAGTGTGAATTTTCCTGACTCAATTTAGGTTTTATAATAATAATAATAATAATAAGAATAAGAATAGTACACAGCAAAAACTGTGGTGTTAACCGGTGTACATAGAGGACCACACCAGTTATTTTACACCGGTGTTACATTGGTGTTAGTTTTACACCTATAGGTGTTAATAGAACACCTTTGGTTGTTACATTTACACTCTTTGGTGTTATGTTTAATCTCTAGGGTGTAATTTTAACACCTCAGGGTGTGGTCCTCTATTACACCAATTGGTGTCAGTTTTAACACTGTAGTTTTTACAGTGTAATGATGTGCATTTATATAGCGCAAAAATATTCCTGGCTGTTGCGCTGCAAAAGCTTCTCAGTGTATACTATTGGAATGGAGAGATATGCCTTTAATTTAATTTTAAGTCATATAAAGTTGTTGAATCCCTAAAGAGGGGAAGTTTGTTCCATAATTGTAGGGCTGATAAAATTGCCTTTCTCATGGTGTGGCTCTAGTCTTGTGTGGGGTACTTGGAGTGTGAGTATATCCTGTGAGCTACGAAGGTGATGGTCATGAGATCGGGATTTTAAGTCGCGAAGTCATCATATCAACTATTAACTTTGCTGTACTTTATTAGATCTATACTCCGTTTTCAAATGTTTTGTGCGTTTGACAAAGTGACACGAACTTGTGAAAGTTCATACTTTTTTTAAAGACCAAATATTCATGGAGTGTGCAGCAGACGTGCATAAGAAAAATACATTTGGATCAATAAAAAATCATGGCATGCATCGAATAAAACGTGCAAAATTTATAGGAGGGGGATTACGTTTTTATTCTTCCGCCGACAATGACGAAATCGATCCTATTACGTTGAGTAAGATTCAAGGATAATGAATGTCTATTTCTTTCATGCGTTATTCCTAAAAAAATAATTCCGACAAAGTATTTTTCAATTTGCACGCTATTCCTTTTCAATTATGTTCAATAATGTAAAACCAATGCTATAAACAAGTGGTTACTGGCCACAGGGTTTTTCCGTGGTTAAAACGCACATAACAACAAGATGGAAATCAACGATTATATTTAAATCACATCACTTTCTACTATACTTCTCTAATCGAAAATAACCACAATCGTGCGAAATATGATGGACAGGAAAGAAAATTAAAACTCCGTAACTGACGCTCTTAAGAATGAGACATTCAGCTTTTGATCACTTTCTAGGTCGATTTGATCATGCAGGAAAATGTTAATAATTACATGCTGAACATTGTGATGCGCAGGCATCCATCATAAAAAAGATGCTCATGGTGCGATAAAAAAGAAAAGAAGAAGAAAATACAAATCAATTTAAATTGTAATTAGTGCATGCAGGGCTGATATAATCATAAATATATACAAAAAGCTATTCATTTGGTTTGGTGAAATCAAACCGATAAGTAAATCCTACATTTTTCTTTCAGTTTGGCGAAAACATTTTTGACACCCTTAAAACTCAAGCGGATAAGAAAGTTTTTTTTATCAGTCCCATTCGAACTCCGGCAAACAAAATTTTATCAATATTATTCGTACGGAAGCGGTGCCGTCAGGAGCCAATATATTTTTCGGTGACAATTGCTCCTGCGGTAATTGCTCCGGTCTCCGTTATTGGCTGCGGTAATTTCTCCGTTAATTGGCTGCGGTAATTTCTCCGGTAATTGCTGCGGTAATTGCTCCGGTAATTGGTCTCAAAGGGCTCACAGGGTTAGAGTTGGTAAGGAGTATATTGGGGCTTTTTTTGTTCAGAATAAACGTAAAGATAGGCTTTAAGCTTTATTTGGTTTAGGAGGTTAGGTTTTATGCTTAGCTTAACGTGCAGATTATCCATCGGAGCAATTGTCGCCGGAGCAAATGTCATGGAATCATCTTTTTATATGACTTATAAACAGCATTTATTACGGCAGTATAACTAATGCAAAATGCCACGCATTGCTGTATTCTTTTGGCAAAAAAATGTAATTAAATATTGGAGATCATTTCTTTTTTCTCAGTAACATGCTTAAAAAGAGAGCATATGGGTTTCTCAAGGTCTCTTGAAAATTATGTAATGAAAAAGTGAAATTAAAAGTACTCGGATGCACTTTTACAATCACCGTCGTTCCTCGTTATTAATTAATTAAAACAGGAACTAGGGTATTCATTGTCGTTTCTAGCCTATTCTAACATTTGCAACGATGAATTGAAAATAATTCATGTTTCATAAGATTAAAACCCCTACTTTTTAAAAAATGGGCAGCTTCTATATGTTTTCCTGACTACCCATGGACTTTTATGAGATAAGTCAAGCGAGGACGTTCGACAATTTTTTTTTTCCTTGACAGCTTGTATACTCTTAAAACAAATCAGTTAAATTGACTAGACCAGTAGTCAGCTGTGATCAAATGATATGACAATCACTGATTTTCACGCATTTCTGACATATATTCTAGTCAGAAATAACTCTGTTCTAGTAAAATATGACTAGAAAATAGCCAAATATGACTAGAATAACAGTTGCACCCAGCTGGCCCTATTAACTAGTCATTTTGACTGATTTGTTTTTAGAGTGTATGTTTTCTAAAAACCCATTAATATGCACTCTAAAAACAAATCAGTCCAAAAATGATTAGTTAATAGGGTCAGCAGGGTGGAACTGTTATTCTAGTCATATATGACTATTTTCTAGTCGTATCTTATTAGAAAAGAGTTATTTCTGACTAGAATATATATCATAAATGTGACTATCAGTGATTGCCATATAAGTCGCTCCCAGTTGACTACTGGTCTAGTCATTTTGACTGATTTGTTTTAAGAGAGTGAGATTAGAGTTTGATCAGGTCTCAGAGTTATTTACTAAGTAATCTGACCAGTCCGGAATACCCGATCCACTGGCGTATCCAGGGGGAGGCAGAGCCGGCCCGAGCCCCTCTCGCCACTTTGAGAAGCAAAATTAAAATTTGTAATGTAAAAATGCCATCAAAACAGAAGCGTGCCCCCTGTTGAAAGTGAAAACCTTTTTTTTTTTGCTTGTAATTTTTTTTCGGGTATACGAAATATCCTTAATTTTGGGTTAAAACCCTTTTTTTGTTGCTTGTCAATTTTTTTTTCCTCCGAAAAATGTGCCCCTTTTGAAAAATCCTGGATCCGCCCCTGACCCAATCTATGATCTGAAAGTGGTCACGTGAGTGTGACTGAGGTATAAAGTGAAACTGCCAAAGATTGTACAGAAATGTCCATGGTCGCGTAGGATAAAGATTAACAATAAATCGCACGCTTGATTTTTACCATTTACTTTACACACTTACATAGTCGATGCAATCAATCGTAAAACAATGTTCTAAGTGATTGCTAAGTTTTGTGTTATGCACACGAGCGTCACAATCCATGCAAAGGAAGTACCCCTGCCCCCCTGACGAGATTGAAGACCTTTTTTTGCCCCCCCCCCCCCCGACGAGCTTGAAGACCTTTTTTTCTCCTTTTGCTTGTCAATTTTTTTGTTTTGTTCGAAATCCTATATTTTTGGTTGAAGACCCTTTTTTTTTTGCGTGTCAATTTTTTTTTCTGGTACGAAATCCTTTATTTGTGATTGAAGACCGTTTTATAATATATCTGTAAAGCGCTTAGAAACGTCGTTCCGATGGATTAAGCGCTATATAAAAGCGGATTATTATTATCATTATTTTTTGGGGGCGGACGGCTATGCACACCCCCCCCCCCTGTGGAAAATCCTAGGTACGCTACTGGTTATGCGCCCCATGTATGCAGTGAAGCAGTGGAGAGTGAGAGGGGTGATTTGATCGGCAGCAGACCATGATTCCAGGCTGGAAATAAACCTCCATCATTTGAACCGTTGTGGTATATTAATTAACCAAGCATGTATCAAAACTTTGGCGTACGGGGAAAATTGTCGGGAGTGAGCGAGGAAAGAATGTGGCAATAATTATAATTGATAATTCACATTTGTCTCACATTTAAACTGAAAGAATAGGTGAATTATTGCCCCTGCATGCATGGAATTTTAATATAGCTTCATCTTGCGCCCTGAACTCCATCGATTCCGTCGGCTTTGAATATCCCGAAATGCATCATTCAGCTCTCTCAAACACGTAGTCTTACAAATTATACACTATAAAATTACTTCATTTGCAATTGGTGGTATCGTTGGCTGCATCAAATTAGAATGATACACAATATAATAATACTTCATTCTATCAAGTACTTGAATTTCATTTTAATGATTTATTATTGACTGAAAAAGATATTTTTCGGCACATCTGTTGGAAAATGAATAAACGGTATAATAGTCAGTCATTGGTTGATCTCAAGGGTCTCGAAAACAATTTCATATTTAACCATATGATAATGTTGATTAAAACTTTGTTTGCCAGAGATCGTATGGGACTGATAAAACTTGAGGTTTAAGGGTGTCGAAAAATGTTTTCGCCAATCTAATTGCATGATGGTAAATTTGTTATAGAAATTGTGCGTTTGTTATTATGACAAGTTTCTATACGAGGCACTGGAGTGGTTAGTACGAGCCAGCCTAGCCCCGGATCCACCATTGAATTATGCAATGCTGATATGAAAATGATGGCGATGATAATGATGGTGGTGGTGATGATGATGATGATGGTGATGATGATGTTGGTGGTGATGATGATGATGATTGTGGTGATTTTTATAATAGATTCTCCGGAAGGTAACCAACAGAAAGTAAAGAAAGGCTTTAAAAAATATCTTGAATATCAGTGATAGCAAAAAAAATCCTGTTTTAATCTCATGATTTATTCTGTCTTGAATGCATAATCATTATATATGGCTGGAAAGAGTATCTTATCCCAAATCATGTGATACCATATTTATGTGGTATGTCTTCACGCTTGGATGATCAGTACACTGTAAAAACTGCGGTGTAAAAACTGACACCAATTGGTGTTAATAGAGGATCACACCCTGAGGTGTTAAAATTACACCCTAGAGATTAAACATAACAACAAAGAGTGTAAATGTAACAACAAAAGGTGCTGTAATAACACCTATAGGTGTAAAACTAACACCACCAATTTAACACCGGTGTAAAATAACTGGTGTAGTCCTCTATGTACACCGGTTAACACCACAGTTTTTTGCTGTGTAGGTGTTCTTTGCAGTGATGACCATTTTGATTTGCACCAAAGTAAGGCATGACTGCAATGAACGAATCCAGATGCCAATGATGTCATAATCCTGCATGAGTTATTTGCTAACCCCTTTTATAATGGGAGAATTGATACTAAAAAGTGTTTATTAAACCATTTCAATGTAAATTACTAAAAAGTTGTTTTGAAATGGATATTAATGCAACCCTTGTAGGATTGTGACATCATTAACATCTTGCAGTCATGCCATACTTTGGTGCAAATCAAAATTTACATACCACCTGATCATCTAAGCGTGAAGACATACCGCAAAAAAATGGTATCAAATTATTTGGGAGAACATACTCTTTGAGGCCATTATTATTTTGTTCATGACATAAATTTTTTTCTTAAATTGGGAATTTTCGAGGTGACAAGTGTTTTTCACAGATTAATTATAGGGTATATATATATACATATATATATATATATATATATATATATATATATATATATATATATATATATAGCACTGATACATTCATATCTACTACAGATCTCGATAATCGATGAAAGATAGTCGCGGTTTCTATTAAGAAAAACAAATATTTTCATTTCTATTTTTTTTTTCGAATGTAATGAGAGATTATCTACCGAATGTGAATCTCAATTCAAATAGGGGATGCGTATCCCCTCTAGGTAACGACAAACCTTCACACTCGATCATCATGATATCATGAAAGATGAAAGGATATAGTTTTCAAAAATGCCCAAAGTATGTCATATAAACGCGGCAAATGTATGATTGTGATTTTTAGATAAACACAGCCATTACACATATCTCTACCCCCTTCCCCCTTCTCTCTCTCTCTCTCTCGCACACACGCATCCCCGCACACACGCATCCTTACACACTCCATCACCCACGCGCTCACCCAAACACCCTCTCCTTTTCTCAATTGCTCCCCTCTCTCTCTCCCTATCGCTCCATCTCTTTTTTCCTCTTCTTCCATCTGGCCCTTTCTTCCTTCAATATTTCCTCTATCTTGTCCTGCATCTTTAAAGTATTTTCCATTTGCCAGTCATTTTGTTCCCGGAAAATTTTTTAATATTAATAGGCCTACACCCGACCGATTATTCACGGATATAAGGTTGGAACTAGAGAGACTGGCCTATAGTGATTTCCACCGTAATTGTTTATCTGGATGCTATATCCGATGTCGCTATCAGAAAAAACCCAGCGTTTTATTTTGGACATTTCAAAAGATTGTATAAATGAGGTTTTTCTTAAAAGATTCTTCATTGACGATCACATTTCGCTATTGGCAACATTTTTTTTTTAGAATGAATGGTGCATGAAAAGTGGAGATGTATAAAAAGAAAAAAAATATTATACCGCAAATGTTTGTTTATAAGTACAATGATCTTTGAATGATACGTTTATCATGGATAAAGTATGATGTAAGATTTTTTTATTCTTTAAATTAGGTTATTAGATTGAAATTGTACCAAACCCACCCTATTTTGTTTTATTTTGACTTAAATTAAGACCAAATAAATTATAATTTCCATTAACATTGTTAAGAGAAGGTCGATTTATCTGTTTTCAAACAAGTCCAAAAAATACTGAGTCTTTAAGATTTTAGAGGAAAGAAAATAAGTTAAGGAATGAAAACAGGGTAAAGAAAATTAGGGAAGTTGTTGAAAATTTTCTGAAGCTCTATATTTAGAAGAAAAAAAATGGTGAAAAGGAAAAGTCTTTTGTTGCAAGCTGATCTTTTAAACTGATAAAGACTGCGATTAACAACGACAATGCATTTAGTTTGAACAGTGGATGATAATTCCGATTTTATTTTAGAAAATGTTAATTGGCTATGCTATACATGCTACAGGAATGGTCAAGTATATAGTAGCAAAATGATTGCCGACAGAATTCTGGTTTGCTGAAGTTACGTTTTTAGAATCCCGATTTTGTTCATGACATAACTCTGAGGACAGTATTTAGGGTCTCATTACTATTTTCTTTGTTTGGTCAAAGATCATTGCTAATATGACTTAGTTACATCTCGACTAATTTGAATCTGTTGATCATTTCGGAATGCAGGCCCTCATTCTGTGGGCTGAAACAAATTCCCTTTTCTCTCTCTATTAAGTGAATGGAAATAAAGAGAAAATATCAGTAATGAAGAATGTGAGTGCATGGACACCGCGGTCCGGCATTTCCAGGATTAGTTATTATCCTATAATTATGATTTTGCTTATTTGATGGAAAATAAATAGAAAGATATTTAGGATAGCAAATTAATTCAAGGTGATCTTTTAAAAGCATTCCCTATATTTCAAAAGATTTCGATTTGATGTGATGAGCTTGACTGATATTGCATAAAGCGCAGACAAAATTCCCGCTCCAGGATTAAGAATTCAAAAGACGAAAGGCAATTTTTGAAGGGCACTCAATGAAAAGGGAAGGCGGTGCCCACGTAAGGGGGCATCCAACGCCAGTAAAATGGGGCATCAATCAATGTTCTTTTTAATGCGACACATTAAGGCCACACAGCAAAAACTGGTTTTAACCGGAGTACATAGAGAACCACACCAGTTATTTTACACCGGTGTTAAATTGGTGATGTTAGTTTTACACCTATAGGTGTTATTACAACACCTTTTGTTGTTACATTTACACTCTTTGATGTTATGTTTAATCTCTAGGGTGTAATTTTAACACCTCAGGGTGTGGTCCTCTATTAACACCAATTGGTGTCAGTTTTTACAGTGCACAGTTGATAAAGGCATCTTATTTTGGTATTTAGTCTACAAATGTGAAAGGGCATCCAGAACATTTCTGAGGGCGTTGTAGACTGTGGGATGGTCGCTAAAATTGTGACTTTCCGTGGGGCGGCAAATGCAACCACGGTTCTTGGACATGATAATATGCATGATATGTAAAATATTATGAGTGAATACATGCAACATGTTGCCATCGCTAAATTCTGCTCCTGACCTCAAAATTAAAATAATAATATGCGAAATCGTTTCATTGATTCGACTGGAAATTCCGCCATTCAACCGACGCGCGCAAGCGTGTACAATGCATGTAACCTCGTTCGCGTTTATTTTTTATTCGTTGTAGAATCTACGATGGCGGATAAGATGTCGTCGTCTTCGTCGTGTTTTGACAGCGAAAATGACGATTTACCAATAGCAAATGCATGCTACATTCACGTCTCACCCAAGGAAAGAGGGCCAGTAAATTTTCAAGTAAAGAGCTAGAACAAATTTAAGCCTTTGCTGCATTTATTGGTGTAGACTACCTGGGACTTCAGAATAAAAATAGCTATTCGTGCAGCAGAGAAGTTTGCGATTGACTTGCATGCAGCCCGGCCAGCATTTCAGCAAGATCCAAACGGATCAAAATAAATATAGATGTACCGCGTTACTTTCAAAAGAGGGGCACACCTCGAGTCGATTTTTAAAAAATAAAATCACTTTTTCATGACAATCTAACTGTTCTTCTTTCTTTCCTTTTCCAGTTTTCACTTTTTATGTTTTTTCTTAGTTCCCTTCCCCCTTTCCTCTTTTTTCCCTTTCTTTCTCCCCCTTTTCTTCTTTTCCTTTTTTAATTTCCCGGTGAACTCCGCCAGGGGGACAGCTTGCCCCCCCCCTGTTAAGCCACTGCTGCCTGGGCCGGGCTGCATGCAAGTCAATCGCAAACTTCTCTGCTGCACGAATAGCTATTTTTATTCCGAAGTCCCAGGTAGTCTACACCAACGAATGCATCAAAGGCTAAATTTATTCTAGCTCTTTACTTGAAATAAATTTACTGGCCCTCTTTCCTTGGGTAAAACGTGCAAGTAGCATATATTTAAAAATATTAAAAAAAAATAAAAAACTAGAGACATTTTCCTTGTCCATCCCACAGTCTATTGGTGTCCATGTCCTGGAGTGGCCATGAATTAATACGAGCCCTGCTCCGTGGGCCCGTGTCACGAATAAATACGGAAATTTTGGTAAATTATAACGACCAAGTGGTTGTTCTCGAGGGGACCCTGCCCGACCGTCTAGCACATTTATGTTATATTTTGTCAATGTTCACCCAGAATAATTTTTGATTCTTTCTATTGGCTCCATGGTATACAAATAGCGAATAGGCATGAGTGCGATGGTACGAGATTTCGCATGAGGTGAAAGAAAGTTGCTCTAGTCAACGAGGCGTTAGCCGAGTTGAATAGAGCGTTTCTTTCTTTCACCGAATGCGAAATCTCGCACCATCGCACGAATAAGAATATTCGCTATTTGTGTTGTACAACGCCTCGGTAATTTCTAGCGAAAATATGAAAAAACAAGAGTTTTTCCCTGCAGTAATCTATGAAAAGGGAGCAAAAATATCGAAAGCGAAAAGCAAAATCCCACAAGCCGGGCCCACAAGCGCGCATGATCTTGGACAGCATTGCGCATTTAGCCAGCGGGCTGTACGCGCATTGTCACCTTATTCAATGAAATCGCATTGTGACGTCACCTCCTAAAGCCGTGCAATGGTACATTTTGGACGGTACATTTAGGATGGTACGTCTTGTGTGCAACGGTACGAATGTGTAACATTCAGCCTCCCATTTGATCGCGTACAACAAGCTAAGTAGGCGTTGTACAATAAGTGATAACGACTGATGGACGTTTTGGAGCGGCCCAATGGCATGAATGGGGAACCCCTATCGAAACGCCCCAGCTGACATCAATTTTCTGACTCACATGCATCATCCCAAAACATTTTAGAGGTATGTGAGTCGTCAAGATTCACAAGCTCTCGGCTCATGAAAAGCCAAGGAAATCAAATAATAAATTCCTCGAAGATGAATAGGGTCACGTGGCGTACTAACAGATACACATACTGCTCTATAATCCACACCGAACATTAATCTGAATAAAAGCTTTCGGTATAAGACTTTGAATAGGTGTTGCTCTTTGCAGATACATATTTCATTTAATCCGAAGTGCAGTAATACATATGGGTAACGCAAGGATACTTTTATGGGGAGGGGGTGTGAGTGTTGTGTGTGTCGGGGAGATGATCCCATAAGATGTAATATTTTTTTCCCATCCGTGTAGAGGGTCAAACGACTCAGACCTCTAGATTTTATCTCTCCTTTTTCTTCTTCCTATATTTTGCTCTTTCCCATTTCGCATTCTTCTCCCCTTTTTCTTGTGATTTTACAACTTGAAAAAAATCATAGGGGTGGTTCCTCCGGACACCCGTGATTCCACCTACTATCTGATACCTCTCTTTCTGAAAGCTTTGGATATCTTCTTACAGATTAAGCTTGTATAGATAATCATGTAAATTGATGTATTGTGGGATGATCGAGGGTTTGTTAATCGTGCTTGATATTGATAGAGGGCTTATGAAGCGAAGGGATATCCTCAGTGGCTTAGTTTACTTTGTTTTATTCAACATTTTTCGATACGATCATGCATATATCCTAATTGCTTTCAATATTTCATGTAGAAATCTCACCCAGGGGCGGATCCAGGATTTTCCGTGGGGGCATTTTTTCACACAAAAAAGATAAGCAAAAATAAAGGTGTTTACTCCGGGAATGATTGTTATTTATGTCACGAAAAAATTGCATGACAAGCCAAAAAAAAAGGCCTTCCCTTGCGTATGTATGGCATTTTTCATTACAAATGTCTTTAAGGCCTTCAAAAGTGGGGTCACGGACCGGATATGTGCCCCCCCCCCTGGATTCACCAGTTGTCACACCAATTATCGCACTCTAGACAGATCAGAGCTGAATTGCAGTATCTGGAATATAGTTGGGTCGAATTAAGTAGTATTCTCTTCGGCACCACCAAACCATGTTTGATCTGAATGAACATAAGTAACCTTATGTATAACACTTCAAGCTTCGTGAAATGTCCGTAGTTCATATTTATACTTCATCATGTGTAGGGTTATTCAATGACATTTGCTTACTAATATGATAAGCAGATTTCAAAGCGAGATATCATTTAAGCATGCCCTACATAGCAGGATGTAGAAATTGCATGACCAAGCGACAACAATAGCACTTCAATAGTGAAGGTATTTGTTGCATTTCTACTTTGAATGCATTTATAGCATATTGCTATTACAATGTACTTGGCACACCATACCAGTCGCTAGTGGACGCATTATTGCTTTCTTGTGGATTTCATGAAGAGCATGTTTCATTCAAAAGAATATATGAATAATAAAGACATCAAAGTTGGTGATTATCTCATTGAATATTAAACCACTATGCCTCTTGAGTACAAATGACCTTCTGTGATTATGCGCAGAATGGAACTATGAACTGGCTTATTGTATAGAACCCTGGCACCGCTGCAGCACATCATTGGTCTAATACGACATTTTTGGAAAAAAAACAAACTTTCAAATATCATCTTGTGACGTGTATTTTGTTTATTTATTTTTTTACTTTTTCACTGCTTACTTTAATACCTACAATGAGTGCTGAATAGATATCCGTTTGTTTCTTAAAATCTGCGTTTATATATTTTTTTATTAATTAGACATGATCATGCTATGAGCATTGTAAATGATGACACCTACAAAGAATAGATGAAAGGAAGCTCCCAAAATGAATCACAGTTGTTTTCCATCTACAACGTTCAATCAGGTAGCGTAGATTTTTTGGCATTCGTTTTTTTTTCTTTAGCTCTAAACACTTATTAAAGCACAGGTAATTTTGAAGTATTATATTCAGAAACTAATCATCAGTAGAGTTTTACACACTATTGTCAGTTTGTATGCCAACAGGCGCGTACGTAAGGGGGGGGGTTTGAACCCCACCCCCTTTTTTTTTTTTTTTTTTTTTTTTTTTTTTTTGCTGGTCTCCCCAGAGGTCGGTCTGGTCAAGGAGTTATCGGGCAAGCGCCTGATAACTCCTTGGTCTGGTTACGGACAGTTCCCCTACCCAATAATGTATATGACAGCAATAATGAACAGAATCTCATGTTTCCGACGAAAAACACAGAAAAAATTTCCGCTCGCTTCGCCTGCTCCATTTTATTATATCGTTTATTTCCGCATGTCGCCGACATGATCACGGTATCGCCATTAACAAGGCCATACATGATTATCATGATGTATACTTATGAATACAAGTGAACCAAGACAAAGACATACGTTTTTTTACAAAATATGTTTTACCAATATGAAAACCAAAATGACGGAAAACGCTAAAATGTCGGTTAGCTCGCTCCGCTCGCTCGTAATAATTTATGAAATTCCATAAGTATCTAGTCTCCTGTTCAAGGCCGTATTATGAGTGTTACGAATAGAAGGACATGTAGCATCGACTAATACTTGATTTACTAACAAACTATTGACAAGAAATGTGTGTTTTGACGGGAAAACGCAAAAATTTCGACTCGCTCACTCAGCTCGCTCGTAATCATTTATGAAATTTCTTAAGTTTCTAGTGTTCTGATCAAGGCCATATCATGAGACTTACGAGCAGAAGGACATGTATCATCAACTAATATGTAATCATTACCAACAAGCTATTGAGAAGAATTGTATGTTTTGACGGAAAAACGCAAACATTTCGGCTCGCTCGCTCCGCTCGCTCGTAATCATTCATGACATTTCTCAAGTTTCTAGTGTTCTGATCAAGGCCATATCATGAGTGCTACGATCCGAAGGACATGTAGCATCGACTATGATACCAACAAACTATTGACAAAAAGGTTATGTTTTCAACGCAAAAACGAGAACATTTCTGCTCGCTCGCGGGTCATGACCGCACTGTTACATACCCCATCCCCACTTAAATGTTATTGTCTTATTTGCAGCTCTGAAAAAAAAGAAAAAAAATCATCACCCCCCCCCCCCCGCTTATCACTTTTCAGAGACTGGGCGGAAGATTAAAAAAAAATCAACACGAAACCCCCCCCCCCCCCTTTCAAAAATCCTGCGTACGCGCCTGTATGCCAATATGTGTTTTATAGAGTGCACAATTATACGGCGCCAGTAAAATCCCTTCCTATCAAAATACACCCGATTTGCATCTAAGAGATGAACGATAGGTCATTATGATGAAATATTGACCGCTCTTCATAAAAAGGCGATAGCAGCGAGTGACCAGTAAAAATATTATGCACCTGCCTTCTTAAAAAACGAAAACAAACGAAACGAATGAGTGAAAGAGAAGTACTGACAGAAAGAGTTTTTTTTTCATCGTATTTTGTATAAGATATTCTGACCGCTTTCAAAAGATGACCCATTCCGGGAGGGTCCTTCGACTTGTTCGCGGCATAAGGTCGTAATATTGCACCCCTTACAGCCTTATTGCGGGAGCTGCTACCGGTTTGATAAATGCATTCTACAAAGAATTGTATGGCGGGTCAAATATGAACAATGAATAATTAAGATTTTGAGTAGAGACGGTAAATACTGCCAGGCATATTTCGAAATATTATTCCCACTTGATTTCAGAGACCAGCGAAATTATTCCCATTTGATTCCAGATGCCAGTATTTTCATATGAATTATTTATGAACAATAAACTGGTCTGCTTTGTGCTGTGGTCCACTAACTCCGTTTCCATAATCAATTTCTTGCTAGATACTGAAGTTATACCACCTTTCGAGGCCTTGTACTTCAATGGATGGGATCTCATTAACCATTCATATTTACTTTCTCAGCTGCTTTTAATTCATATAAAACACTTATCTGTGGTCTGATGTTTTGTTGTTATTGTTGTTTTGTATAGTTGAAGTAACTTCCGAAGGAACTACGCATAGCCATGTGTGTCTTACTTTGTTTGTTTTGTTTTATTTCTGCGTTCACAATACATTATCAAAAATTATTTACATTGTTTGCAATGTATAAAATAATCCATAATGTTTACTACATAAACATAATACAAAATTAGAAAAAAAATGGTTTGGGCAAATACATTTGTACTTCACATTAGGATGATAATAAAAAGCAGCATAAACCAATGAACGCAGGAGACCGCCATTACTCATCCCATTTCAAGCAAAGTTTGATTCCGCAAAGATAATAGGCGTTTGTTTCGTTTGCGATTTTGTAGACAAAAGATTCCTGCCTCACTGCAAAATTATTGGCCAGTAACAAAAGAAAAAGGTGATTTTATTATGGTACTTACTTTTCGCTGACTCTGGGGCCCGTTGCAGAAAGAGTTGCAATCAATCGCAACTCCAAAAATCATGCGCAACTTGATTTTCAACCAATCAACAGCGCGCATTTGGGACTTGTGTTTGATTTTTTGACTTGCGTTTAAACGCAACTCTTTCTGCAACGGGCCCCTGGTCGGATAATGGGTAGACACATTACTCACGATGACAGGAAAAGCAAAAAAAAATGTTGAAATTACTCGACTGGCCTTATGTGGCGGAAACATTGATACGTAACATCACAGAAATAATTATATAGATATATATTTTCCAACAAACTTGGAAGAGGTGGAAGAGGTTTACGGTACACCATGTTTAAAGTCCTGGAGGGACTGAGATAAGAAAAGTGGATGGAATTGGAGGTAAATTGGAAAGGCGATAAAGTGGAGTATTCTTTTCAAAATGAGTCCTTAAAAGGACTGTAAACCAGAAGGAGTGGAAAGCTGAGTAGTAGGCTTGATTAGGTGAGAGAAGGTTGGCTTGAGTCAGCGAATAGTGTAGTATAGCTGATGAAGCAGGAGTTTGTATGTTTGTATTGTGGAAGTTTGTAAAAAGTTGATTTAAAAGTTGTCAAGTTCTGAGGGTTTTTTGTACAATATTTTGGTCAATTGCAGGATACAATATCAGGAGGAATTTGATATATATTTCGACATGTGTTCATCAATTTCATATCAATGTTAAAGTGATCAAATAAAATAGGAAATTTTTCCAACTATCTATTTTCTCACAAATCAGTTTTCAATTTCTCTATAAAACTGGCCGCAACAGAGGTAGCCATCAAACTCTACAGTGTACATGTGTATTCTTCTGTACTTCTTTAATGTGAAGCTGCATGAAATAATTTGCAGTTCGCTGCAATTAGTTTTGTAATTTTGCATGATCAAGAAGTATCTTAAACCTCTCGATCATGCTTCTAGATGACAAGATTTACTATCGGGCCCCCTTGAGGAAATGGATATTCAAACTCACGGACAGCCTTAAATCACGAGTCCAATATTTCAACCACACGACCATTTGCTCCGGCGGAAATGGCTCCGATGGAAGCTGTTGTCTAGCAACAGCTTCCACAAGAACAATCTCGTCCCCATCCCTTCCCTAGAAAGAAATTAGAAGAAAAAATAACTGAAGATAAAGCACAATATAAACATTTGAGAAGTTATTTTTATGTTAGGTTTGGGGTTAGATTTGGGAAAGAGAATCGTGTTGAATCCAGGGTTGAGGATGCATGGTCATTCCAATAGTGTGTGAAATTTACAACGGACCAATTGTCGCCAGAGTAAATGTGGTGGAGCCTTTTATCAAAATGGCGTATAGTGTACGGACCTCATGCTATTGCATTCGTTCTAATATGATCATTTTGTTTAGCTTATTTTTATCAGGTAATAAGAAGCCGTTTTTAAGTTTTCACTGATAAGTTTAGTAGGTATGGTATGAAAAGAACATCTTCAGCGAATGGCATGCATTTAAGTGCAAGGGATCGTATAGCGACTGGGCTAAAACTCTTTTTTGATTGAGCATATTTAACTTCAAACAGAATATAAAATGATAAGCCGTTTATGTATGTGTATGCGACAGAGCATACCGACCAAGCAAGAAAGTTTGCTGCTCTAGTGAAATTTAACAGTTTAAACCAAAATAACTTATAGCATAACAGTACAGTAAAGGGCTCTTTAAAGATAGCATGGTATGTAAAACCGATGTAGGAAACTGGCCCCTCGCAAACTTGCTATTTCAGTTGTAAATCTATGCAGCATAAGCCAGTTCGTAGTTCCTTTCTGCGCATGATCAAAAGATTCTACGCATGATCAGAAGAAGGTCATTTGTACTAAAGTGACATGGCGCTTTAAAATCTAATGAGATAAGCACCAACTTTGATGTCTTGATTATTCATATATTATTTTGAATTGTCGTTTTCATTTACATCCACAAAAACAACAATGCTTCCACGAACGACTGGTATTTCACAGTTTGTCAAGTACATTGTGCAACATGCTAAGATATGCATTCAAAGTAGGAATGCAACAAATACCTTCATTAAGTGTTCATTGGTGTGCTATTCTAGTCACCTGGTCTATTCAATTTCTTCATCCTGCTATGTAAGGCAAGCTTACATAATATCTTGCTTTGAAATCTGCCTATCATGATGAAAGAAATGAAAGGTCATTTGACCAAAATTGCCCATGAAGTAATTACGAACTGGTCTATTCAAACGGTAACGATAGGGGCAGTGTGGTGTAGTGAAAACTTCGTTTGTTGTCATGGTTATTGATGTTTCTTGCCTGTACTTTGATCTAGAAGAGCTGTATTGGAAAGTTATTTTTGTTTTAGAAGATAACAGTGAAAACGGTGATTATTTACTACATCCTATCGGGAAATTGTAGAGGGTGCTTAAGCCAAAAAGATTTTCTCAAAAGTATATTAAAAGAGCGCTTTGAGGATAGTCTTTGTGTTTAGATAATATACATATTTCCCTTTTAGCCAATCAAATGCAAGAATTTTAGTAGCTTGTAACAGCGAGTTGACTTTCACCAAACAAATCCAATACTTATATATTCTCACAAAACAATAGGTCATCACGGTCCTGAAGTTTGGAACAATAAATTTACCTAATATTATAAAACAAGCTGCATATCTTTTTTTTTCTTTTAATCTTTTTTTAAGAGGTATCTTGTATCGAAGTATTTGTAAAACCCTCACCTGCATCCAAACTCAATTCACTTGGCCCTTTTACCCTTTCTATCTTTTTTTTCTTCAAAATTTGAAATAAATATGTGACATCACTTTTATAATATAGATCAATGATTTTTTTCCTGTTATGCTTTTCATGTAGCTATTTTTTCCTATAGCTTCATGCTATTCTCTCAAGCAGTTTGCTTATGATAGTTGGCCACTGCATTTCGATTATTTGTTATTGGTTATTACTATCTATTATTATGCAAATGTCACAAGTTGTAATTCTATCATTTACTTTCGTTTGTTTTAATATGCATCATGATTACTGTGATTCATGGTGTTAAAATTATCAATAAAATGCGGAAACACCTGCTAAAAAGAAATCCTTGATATGATTCTTCCCATAATTTCCTCATAAAATACACCTTGCATGCTTTGAGATTGGCGCCAAAGAATCGAAATCATACACTTTATGTGGGTGTGTATACGTCCTCGAAATAGACATGCGTTTCATGAAACTATCCGCCGCGGCCGCGCTGGCATATTAATTGGCAGACCCATTCTCAGGATTACACGCTATTTCGGTTGACAGTTCATTAGTGAAGGGCAAATGGAATACCTGGGTCTGTTGAAGAAAGAGTTGCGTTTAAACGCAAGTCAAAAAATCAGTCGCAAGTCCAAGATGCGCGCTGTTGATTGGTTGAAAATCAAGTTGCGCATGATTTTTAGAAATGCGTTTGATTGCAACTCAACGGCCCACAGGATACTCATAAAATTGACGAGTGCCTCAATGAGATATACTCAATGTTCTCGGCGTTCTCATGATGTTAACACGTTTTTCTTTTCTTTCTTCCTTCCTTTGTTTTTCATCGAAAACGATTTATCTTCCCACATGCATTATGTGAATAACGAAGAGTTTACAAATTACGGAAATTACCTCATTTCATGTCCAGGTCCCTCCAGACGTACTAATAAATATGGATGACACTCAGATCATTTTGGTGCAAACAAAGTATTACCGTTCAAGATTGCGATGGGACAAATCAAGGGCGGAATCAGGAATTTCTTAAGGGGGAGGGGCAAAAGATAGGTCTTCACTCCCGAATGAAAGAGATTTATGTCACGAAATAAATTTACAATCAAAAGAATAAGAAATGTCCCGACATTTTGCAATAAAATATTATATGACTTTCAAAGGGGAGACTGGATGTACCCTTCCGGATCCATCACTGGGATAAATAATTTCCAAGGTGATTTGGAGACTTGTCAGATGTTCTACGTTTATCCGACATTTACCATAGCAACTGCTCTTCTTAGCCAATCAAAATCTAGAACACTATAGTGAGATCTGACAACTTGAGAGACGAAAATGTTGATGAAACGCATAAACAGTTACATCGATATTGCATAGGAAGTTTTGATTTAATTTGTCACATCCACTTAAACCAGGGGCCTGTTGCATATAACTTTTTACCTGAGAAAACTCTGGTAAAAACTGAAAACTAAGGTTACTTTGATTTCTGCCATTGACTTTAACACAGGGGAAAAACTCCGGTAAAAACAACCTGAGTTTTCTCAGGTAAAAAGTTTTATGCAACGGGCCCCAGAGGATTGATATTTTCTTCATATTTCAAGGCATCATAATATATCTAATCATAGAGAGAAATTAAACATTATTTCTCTAAAAATAACAATGACAAATTAAGTGAGATGAAGCTTAGAAGTTTTGTTTGTCCTCGTCCGGGATACTGGGTAAGATGGAACACAGTGCAACACACTTTTACAATAAATAAATAAATAAATAAATAGATAAAATCCAAGCTTAAAATGTCAGAGAGAGACAGAGAGATATATATATATATATAGAAAGGGAAGGAGATTGTCAAATTCGGAGTGTGGGACTCTAACACACTTGTATAACACTTCGCTGATGTGTAATCAGACACTAATTTTTATTACTCTATACAACCTGCGCTCTACAATAATGCACCATAATTTCGCCGGTTCGTATAAACCAGCTGCTGCTTTAATATGCTCCAGTCATACCATTGAAACCGACTTTAAACCGACCGTTCCGTTCCTTTCAAAATAACCTATCAGCTTTTACCGACGTGGAAGTTGTATACGTTGGTGTGACTGAAACCACCGCATATTCGCAGCGACAGCGTACATATTTTTTAGGGAGGCCAAATGTCAAATGGAGGGCAAAAGAAACATGCGCTATTGACAGAGGGCTATCATATTGCGAAAGGAAATAGCACTGTAATCAGGGGGGGGGGGTTATTTTGAGAAAAAAGAATGTTTTCAATGTTGTTGAGTGTCAATTTAAAGTTAGCGCGTGTTAGTAATTAATACAGGTTCCCTTCCTTGCATGAAATTACTATGTGCGGATATGAGGATAAGGTGTAGCAATGTGTAGTTCTTGCACTGGTATATCAAATAGGATGAATTGAAATGATTTTTTTTCAATTCAACTTCTAATCATTTCTTGTCTTCACCCCCAAGGGTTGATCTTGTCAAGAACAAGAGCAGAGAATACAGACCTATTAAGTCCATTGTCATTGATAGGTTCATGGTAGCATATTAATAATTCAAAGTTGACATCACCTTGTAAGCGTATATCATATATGTCGATTTCCTATGTCCTATATCCCTGTCCCACTCACTCTCTCTCTCTCTTTCTCTGTTTGTCTGTCTCTGTGTCTGTTTGTCTGTCTGTCTCTCACTCGCTACCTCTCAAACGGCGTATTAATTCGCATAAAGTCCATCAGAGGGACCTCTCACTGAAAGCCAATTACTCATAAAATAGAACTTCTCTCATCTATAGATTGTACTATACATTCTAATTTATAATCAATAAAAAAACTATTTTTTTCTAAAACAGGATTATTGTAAACACCTCCTGACCCCAACAAGTAAATTATTAACTTCTCCTCTTTATTTCCTCTTTCCTACAGAACCCATAACAACGCTTTATATCGTCTGGAAACACGACTTCACTGAATCCAGCATCGGAGACAGCCAAGCCATTGCCGAGGTGCCTATTATGGTCAATAGTTTAACTATTTACCTCATCGAGTGGATAATGCCCGCTGCTCATTAAAGCGTGACGTTATGATTAGATGACATCCGGGGACGTCACTATTATTATTGTCAGACACTAATTGGAGGTCGCCATCGTCCTGGATGTCCCATTTTCTTTGACTGTGTTTTTCGAACTCGATTAATTTTAATGACGAATTTGATCTGAGAGTTTCGCCGTTCGTAGCAGGATGCCTAGCTGGTCAAACCACTTGTCAGAATCTCAAACATAAAACATCCTGTCTAGCTCCAAAATATCATTCTATCAGACTTTGAAAAGGAGAATTAATTTCGAGAAATGAATCTTACTTGCGGATGAAATAAATTAATGACAGGAATCGTCAAACAATCCTCGTTATACTCTTACAATCTACATGGTATTTCATTATTATCCAGACAACGTTGCAATGGAAACTATAGCTATTTGGATGTAATGACTCCAACGCTGATATTAGGTAGAATAGACAGTTATTCAAACATGCGGTAGAAGGTGTAGAACAAGGTCGTTGCTTGAAGAGAATATATTTAACCACTCAGCCGCACAGTTGTTCTGTATGCATGGCAAGGAAATCAGGACACAGGAGCCATTCGCTACCCTACCCATTGCACCATTGACACGACCATGATCAGGATGCTACTGACAGATAATCACACCCATGATCAAATGCCCGATGATCAGGGTGAGGGTGAGGATAATCCCTTCCTTTTAATAGGTGGATACTTGCTCGTGGTTGTTGTTCTCGGTACTATGGGCAACGTCACGGTCATTTACACATTTCTTCGCGTCAAGAAACTCCACAGTCCCACCAATCTCCTCATCGTTAACCTCTCAGCCAGCGATCTCCTCGTCGCAACCACCGGAACACCCCTCTCCATGATCAGCAACTTCTACGGTCGCTGGATATTCGGATCTCACACCTGTGCCTTCTACGGATTCGTCAACTACTACTGCGGCTGCATATCTTTAAACAGTCTCGCAGCCATATCGGTGTTCCGGTACATCATAGTAGTCAGGGGTAATGTCCAGAACCAGAGGCTGACCCTCCGCTCAAGCGTCTACGCGATTGGGATCATCCACCTGTATACGATGATCTTCTCGACGCCACCGCTTTACGGTTGGAACCGTTTCGTCCTCGCGGGTTTCCATACTGGCTGTGACATCGATTTCCACACCAAGACACCACTCTTTATATCATACATATGCTATATGTTCTTCTTCCTGTTCTTCTTACCTCTTGGTCTCATATCCTGGAGTTACTTCAAGATTTACCAGAGAGTGAGCCAACATTCGGATTCAATGAGGAGAACTTTCACGCACGTGGCCAAAGAGACAAGCAGCGATGAGAAACGTGTCTGGCTTGAGCAAATGAAGAACACAAAACTACTCCACCAACCAGTGAAACTTCTACGCTTGAAACCAAAGTTTAAACCTAGATTCCACCAACGGAGAACTGCCTCAACCATACTCATTACAATAGCAGTGTTTTTAATTTCGTGGCTTCCTTATTGTATTGTATCACTTTGGATTCTCATAGGAGATGAGAATTCTATATCCCAGTTGTCCGCGACGATCCCCTCTCTCTTTGCAAAGTCATCTGTCATGTACAATCCACTGATTTACGCAGTGATGAACTCCAGATTTAGAAAAGCTTTGCTCAAATCTCTATCATCACTAAAATGTCTCGGCAGACACGAGTTGAACCAGTCAAATTAAAGGTTCATTCCAAGATGCTGTCTGAGGAAATACTCCCCGTATGGTTTGGCGATTGTAAATCAAAAGGTGTGAACATAGTGCTCATTCATGGTAACATCATCGGAAACATTGTTTATAACAGCATTTGTTGAATGAAAAACATCTACAATGAACATAGTACTTGCATAAATCTTTGTTTCCTTACATGTCTACAACTCCTGCTTCAGAAACAAGCGACTGGACTGTAAACTTGATCTTTCAACTCAATGTAGATATTGAATCCTATCACATTTATCGGCAAGAACTGCTTTATTGATTTGAATGGTAAGAAAACAGATTTTGCAGGGTATTGGACCTTCGTCGCTTTAGTAATTTCTAGATAAAAAATTACACCTAGACGGACTGTTGCAGAAAGAGTTGCGTTTAAACGCAAGTCAAAAAAATCAAACGCAAGTCCCAAATGCGCGCTTTTGATTGGTTGAAAATCCAGTTACGCATGATTTTTAGAGTTGCGATCGATTGCAACTCTTTCTGCAACGGGCCCCTAGACTGCCTTTCACTTTCCAATGAAAAAAGAAAAACAAAACAAAAAAGAAAAACTTGGAGTATTTGGAGATAGATGCCAAAGATATAAACCTGACGGACGGTCAGGTCGCCTATTGACCGCATTACTGAGCTTTACGATTAATTGTAGTTAACATTATATACGTGAAATCAATCAATCAGACGTATCAGCTGTGCAATCGATAACTGAGCGTTGTTTTACGGGCCCTCAGGGAGAGCAGAATGGTGAACATTATGAGTTTTGAACAGTAATTTGATGGTGATTTGGGGAAAGATATAACAATACGAATATCTGTGTTTAACAGTGTAGGCTTATTTATTTTCCTTTTCTGAATTCTAAATATTTCTTACTGCGAACCTGTACAGGTGCATATCTTCTGTGTATTTTCTATTCTTGTATTAAAAATACTCGATATTTTTTTCAAGGCATAATTTTAAGAGGCATATCTTTAGTGGCTTTTGAGTGTAATATATTTACAGAAGGGTATAAACGGCGATATTAATCCTAAACCTTGCAAATGATGATGGACTCTGTGGTGACTTTGGTCGAGGCTAGTCTTTCCAACAATTTTTTTTGTTGTTTGTGCAATGTCGGCAATATTTGTAAGAGTAAAAGATGCAATGTGAATCTTATGAGAATGTTAATAAAGACTATTACGGAACCATTTATAGCCAAGGCCTGCTTTATAGGCCAGAGCATATAGAGCACCAGCAATGAGGAAAAGCTCAAGCTATCTTAAACTGTTAAATGCTTATTTATACTTTTTTCTTCTTCTCCTCTCCGAGGACGTGGTCTTATAATCATTGTATAAGCTATCTAAACAATGAAAGAGTTCTACCTTTTACTCACCAAGAAGAAAATGTTCTTTTTACGAAAGGCCAAGGTCATATTAGAAAGTTTATATCACATCACAAAAGTAAGGTCTATACATCGGGATACATCCTCTTCTAAATTTGTAAACACGTATCAAAGAAAAATTCGTTTACTTTGGTTAATGTAAATAGAAGAGAAGTTTGATTTTGATATAACGTATCTATGCCTTGTTATGTGCCTCACTGTCACGTACACCTCGTCTGTCGGGTTAACCTGGATGTCATAATTTGATCACTGACACTGTGTTTTATAGATATCGATATCTTATTCGCATTCACGAACTGCCGATCAACTGTCAGTCATTTACTACAGTCACACCAACGAAACCGACTCCAAATTGACCGATAGTATGTCATTGGTAATAACGTAATAGCTTTGATCGGTCTAGAGTCGGTTTCGTCATGTGACTGCCGCGATAGGATTAAGCGGTATTATTGCAAATAGTGATTGACACAATTTGTAATACCACTGGATCCATACTGTTCCAGATATTGAAAATATTTTTTATGACATAACTGGAGAACGAGGACATTGGGGATGTGAATCCTACTATGTCTCTCTTCCTTTTGCTATCAAAGTAAATTTTAATATACATGTATTTCATAACACATGCACACATTGCAGGTATCTTTTCAGAAAGACATGATGTCGCCATAACTACGTAGCTCAGTTAAGCCGACTTGGTGATATAATTAATGTTGCCATGCCAACATGTAAGTTTTAGAAGTCGACTTGACAAGACACCTTATGTCGCTAAGGCAACATGCATATTTTTAGAAGTTAAGCAGGAGCGGATCCAGGATTTTCCATAGGGGGGGGGGCATTTTTTTACAGGAAAATTTTGACACGCCAAATTAAGGGTCTTCACTACCAAATCCAGGAAAAAATTGACAAGCAAAAAAAAGGGTCGTCATTGGCCTATGTATGACATATTCATCTACATTTTTTTTTGGTGCCACTCAAGGGGGGGCAAGGGGGGCAACCACCCCCCCCCCCCCTCTGGATCAGCCACTGATGTAAGCTATTTCAGGCAAGATAAAGTATCTTACTATTTCGTAAAGCTTTGTTTAAAGAACAAATCGCATTTTGCATTAAAACTTTTTTTAAGAATTATATTACCCATAATGCAGGAATAATAAAACAAGGAATTTGCTGTGCTGTAAGCTCTCTGGTCGGATTGCAGGCCAAATCTTCCCATCGCAACCAATGACAATGTCGTTACGATTTGGAACTAAATATGCACAGAAAAAACTGTGGTATTAACCGGTGTACATAGAGGACAACACCAGTTATTTTACACCGGTGTTAAATTGGTGGTGTTAGTTTTACACCTGTAGGTGTTATTACAATACCTTTTGTTGTTACATTTACACTCTTTGGTGTTATGTTTAACCTCTAGGGTGTAATTTTTAACACCTCAGGGTGTGGTCCTCTATTAACACCAATTGGTGTCAGTTTTAACACCACAGTTTTTACAGTGTGCTTTTATTCCCACATTGAGGCCCAAAATATACTGGAATTTCGAATTCTTTATGCATACCAATATTTAAAACTTTGATCGTTAAGATCTTATAGGTCGGGGTGTTCATAATTATCATATGCTTTTGCAGTTTCTTTGGAAATCGGATCATATCGTGTAGTGAACGATGTTACTTACAGATCACTGACAAATTCATAATAAGTTCACTGCAAATCGAATACGCATCAAGTTATTCGATAGATTACCGGGATCATCCCAAGATGTCCTCGTTTACATTGACATGTGCAATTACTTAAAACCAGTTATATCAGACTTTTGGATTAGTAGGTGCCATTATTAGGGCTTAACATTGACTGTCTTTTCTGCGACTGATGGGTTATCATTTTAGCTTTCAAAAAGAGGCGGGAGAATTAAGGTTTGTGCAAGCATGGCTCGACACGTGTTGTCTTATGAACAACACCCTCATTATAACGACTGACATATTCAGTTCGAGTGCTCTATCGTGTCTATTGCGTCGATCACTTTAAAAACTCTGATGTACATAGGCATCTGTAGTTTGGAGTTCGAAACATGAGAAGGGAGGAGCGTCCCATTGAGATTTAACACGCGTAATCACTTAAGTGCCTATGATGGTCACTTCAAGAAATGTTTTCAATGGGAATTATTATAACGCCCCGCAAGGAAGGGATTATAATTAAAATATAATTATAAATCAGGATATAACCAGTTAATAATATATATCAGCGAAGGCATTAGTAAGGATTGTGCGCACAGGGGATGTTTCAAACAGTTCTAGAACACGCCAGACATAGCCTAGGGTGAATGGACTGTTTGAAAAGAATCTGAGTGTATGTAATCATACGAATATCGAGCAAAATGCTGAGTTTTATTGTTTTAAACGTTGTGACGTGGATCCTTGTAAGTTTTAAAACCATGACCAAGAATGTTCGTATATTGTCTAAAGTAATTGCTGCCATATTTTTTTTTTGATGACACCGCATTTGCATTCCCTGTTGTCGGGCATAATATTATCTCATGTGAATTTCATTCTATCCATAATGTATATCAAATACATGTAAATTTTATTTTGTGTAATAAAATTTGAAACTTGTTTCAAGGGTAATCATGATATTTTTCACTAAATAGCCTTTAACTTTTATTTCAGTGATATATCATTATTGAATTAAATTAAACAAAAGTAAATCACACTGAATTATGTTTCTGTGTTTACTAGAAGAGTGATAATGATGTGATGATGGTGTGGTGATGATGAGGAGGAGGAAGAGTGACGATTATATCCGCTGCAGCTTCTACTGGTAGTAGTGATATGATGATGGGGATGGTGTGCGAATGTCACCCTCCACCCCCTCTTTCTTTTTCTCTCTCACGCACACACACCCACACACACACAACCAAGCGTGCTCGCGCACCCAAACATGCACCTCATGGAATTCTTAGTAGTGCGTCTGTCAGTAGTTGTCAAACATAATGAGAGAAATGTTGAAGAGTCAATCATAAATGACCGTTAATTAGATTTATCTTCAGTAGATATGAAAACACTCCGACGTCACTTGTCATTTGTCTGTTTTATTATCAGAACAAAACACAAAAACCCCAAGCACCGACACACAACCTCTTATCGCCATACACACAACACGCACATCCACCCACCCACACACATTTTTTTTTTTTTTTGTGTGTGTTTTTTTTTATAAGTGCACACCTAGTTACCAATAATGCATATAGCATTTCCATTTGTTTGAAAGCAGGATAAAAGAGCATTGTAGATTAAATACCTTGCTCACGGGTAATAGGTGCCGCGGCCGGGGATCGAACTCCGGACTTTCCATGTATAGGTGCCTTATAACAATCGGCCACGGCACCTCCACACACACCTCCACGGCACACACACACCTTTATCCACACACTCACCCTCACGCACGCATCTCTATACACAAACACACCCTTATAAGCACACGCACACGCGTGCACATCCCACTATAAAGGCGCGTCTATCTGCCATCCTGTTGGGCCCCGTCTCACAAAGAGTTGGAATTGATCCGATCAATCGCAACTATGAAAAGCCAGCAACATAAAAAATACATGTTTGTCAAAAATATTTTCTAGAAATGATGTACATTCATACATTTACGGTTTTCTTGACAATTCAGTATGCTTCTATTTTGTTTTCAAACGACATTGAGCACGTTTCCTAAAGAAAAAATTAAGACATTGATGGATTTCCATATACTTCAGATTGATCGGATTAATCGTATACACAGCAAAAACTGTGGTGTTAAGTGGTGTATAGAGGACCACACCAGTTATTTTACACCGGTGTTAAATTGACAGTGTTAGTTTAACACCTA
Source organism: Lytechinus variegatus (assembly GCF_018143015.1). Lineage (NCBI taxonomy): Eukaryota > Metazoa > Echinodermata > Echinoidea > Temnopleuroida > Toxopneustidae > Lytechinus > Lytechinus variegatus. The sequence continues at coordinate 10,245,959 of NC_054757.1, forward strand.
TAGGTGTTATTACAAGACAATTGGTTGTTACATTTACACTCTTTGGTGTTCTGTTCAATCTCTAGGGTGTAATTTTAACACCTCAGGGTGTGGTCCTCTATTAACACCAACTGGTGTCAGTTTTAACACCACAGTTTTATAAGTCTTGGTAAGACGGGGCTCTGGTATATTAAACGCAATGAGAGATCTACGTGTACGTTAAAATATGGAGTTTTCACATTTACCACGGAGACACTCTACAACGCATCGATTCCTTTGAAAATGCAATCAAAATCGCAATGGAGAGATGAGAGGCTTTGTCGATAATTGATAGACTGGGACAGCAGATCATTCGAAGATTTGCACCAGACGAACAATTGCAAATATGTCGTTGTCCAGAGTCAAGAGATTCCGATACTGTCCCGATCCACCAACTTTCGACAAAAGCTGTCAGCGCTCCATTGTGGTTTGACTTGCAGTTTCAAAGGAATTGGTGCGTTGTAGAGAGTTTTTCCCGTAGTAAAAGCGTACGGAATGTCAATCATCACGACAGCAGATAAATTAAATACAGTTGAGGCCAGAATTTTACATACACCCAGGATATTCAAACAAAACTTGACACTAGCCATAGGCGGATCCAGCTTTTGGCGAAAGGGGGGGCGCACTGTCGAGCGGCGCACATATTTTTGCACTTCACCGGCGCCATTAAAGAAAATGTTGAAAAGAAAAAGGGGTAATGCCTGACCCTGTCAAAACACGCACACGCACACACAAATGCATATATATATATATATATATATATATATATATATATATATATATATATATATGACTCATGAGATAGAGACACATATTTCACCGACAAATTAATGCGAGCGCGAGCTGAAATTTTTAAAGTATACTGACCTGAAAACAGGAAAAAGGTGCCTGTTTAGGACTGTTTGTAGTAACTCATGAGGAGGATACATATCTCACTACACAGATAATGCGAGTGCCGAGGGCGAGCTGAAATTTACTTATATTCTGACCAGAAAGCTTGATATTCTAAGCATTCTTGGTACCAATGATTAAGATGGGTATCTAAAAAAATGCGAGGGCGAAGCGCGAGCTTAAAATTTTGATATTTCGATCTGAAAACATTACAGTTTAATGTACGTTTTAATAAAGAACAAGATTATATCCAACAAAAGATTATTGCAAATCGAAGCGGGAGTTCTTTTGAGGTTCAGAACTAAAAACGGGACATTCTATTAACCTATTTAATCATGAAAAGTATGGGGTTTTGCTACAGAAATGATGCGAGCGCGAAGCGCGAGCTGAAAATTTTTATGTTCCAATCTGAAAAGCGGATAATTTGAGCACGATTTTTGATAAAGAACGAGTTGTGTAGCTCAATCTCGTTTGCTGATTTCTGTGTAACATTACCATCTTATTGTTTTTGCACATGCGGAATTATTGGGGGAGGGCAAAACGATCATTCTTGACCGCGGCGCCGATCTAGATTTGGTTAGCAATAGGCCCTTCTTCATTATTCTACCGGCGCTTATTTATTGAAATCAGGGGACGCTGATCATTCTTGACCGGCGCCGATTTAAATTTAGGTGGCGCCGGTTAAGACAAAGGCAGCGCCGATTTGTCTTGACCGGCGCCGATTTAAACAAGTAGTACTGATTATTTTTACCGACGTTACGTAAGATTCAGGCAGCGGCAATCCATAATCGACTGGCGCCGATCTAGAACCAGGAGGCGCTGATTATTCTTGACTGGCGCCGATTTTCAACCAGGTGGTGCTGATTATTCTTGACCAGCCCCGATTTAGATATAGGTGGCGCTGATTATCCTTGATCGGCGCCGGTTAAGAACTCAGGCAGCGCCGATTTTTCTTTACCGGCGCTGATTTATAACCAGATGACGCCGATTGTTCTTGTCCAGCGTCGATTTAGATTTAGGTGGCGCTAATTATCCTTGATCGGCGCCGGTTAAGAATCTGGCAGTGCCGATTTTTCTTGACTGGCGCCGATTTATAACTAAATAGCGCTGATTATTCTTGTCCGGCGCCGATTTAGATTAAGGTGGCGCTGATTATTCTTGATTGGCGCCAGTTATATGCAGGCAGCGCACTGCTACCGGCGAAGTTGTTGGGAAAAGGGTAGTTAAAAGAAAAAAATAAGGAAGATGATATGATTACGCTTTGCTGGGGATAGTCTTTCCTTTACTGTTGCTAATGTTATATCAGTGTATAATTTTTTTTAAGCAGCGCCTTTTCCCTTTCTTTCCTTTATTTTTAATTTTTCAAGCTGCGCCTTTTCTTTATTATACTTTTTTTTATTTTTTTATTTTGAGCGGCGCCTTCGGCGCCGCCCAAATATTAGGGGGGGGGCGCACGCACCCTGCGCACCCCCCTGGATCCGCCGATGCTAGCCAAACATAAAATTTACTTTATCTTATTAAAGAGCTTAATATGATCTTCCATTTGATTCCGAATTCGTCATGGTATTATTTATATTTCTGAAGATGTAGTAAATTTTCCGATGTTTGGCAAGCGATCAAATTTCACTGAACTCCATGGGTGTATGTAAACGTTTAGCCTTAACTGTATCTTATGTGGATGTGAAAACATAGCAGTTTCTTGCAAAGAATGCACCTGTTTTATAAGTCAGCTAAGTAAGTAAAAAAAAAAACCAACAAAACAAAATCAGCTCCAGACACCGACACGCAACCTCTCTCACACACACATTCAACCATACACACACACCCTCACCCATACACACCCCTACATTACGTACTATATACGTTCAGCCGAACTCCATCTCTCTCTCTCTCTCTAAACACCCTCAACTCTCTTCTCTTTTCTCTTCTCTTTTCTCTTCCCCCAACATCTTATCTCCTCCCCGTCACATATTTCATGTAAACGAATATCAATAATCGAAATTCTTTCTAGTAGCGAGCTTATATCACACAAACAAATATTCACTGATATAGAGTAGCATATGTTTTCCATAATCCTCTTAATGTGATCGTGGAAAGTTTTGAGGAATCATTCGACTATCCACCAGCTAGGAATTAGTCCAGTCAAAACTGCATGTAATTTTGTAACAGAAGCATGTAGGCCTAGGTTAATGGCACGCTCGCATTTTGCGTCATTCGAATGATCAAATGATGATTATCAAGGTGTTTTCGAGTGACGATGTTCGAGAATGACGGACCGAAACAGCCGTGTGAATGCTTTGACCTCCAAAACGTAGTTCTGGGGGTAGAGCTTCACGGTGACTTTTCGATCACTTCCGCAGTAAAACGCTCTATTTTCTGCTATGAAAAATGCTCTATTTTCTGCTCTCTTTACCAATTTTTGCTATGCACGAGCGATTGGTGGGGGTATCAAAAAGAAGCCCCGCCTCTTCTTATCGGTGCGAAATGTATAAACATAGAATTCGCGAAGCCTCCTCAGCCATGTGAACGGGAGATAATTCTAGCGTCGTTACAATTCAGCATTCAAATTAATGAGGCATTCTGTGCTCGTCTGAAACCCTTCCTAGTCATACCAATGAGTGTGACTGATATATATGAAAATTTAACACAACATGGTGGGAATTTCATAAAGCTTTTCGTAAGAAACGAATGACTTTACGCACGACTGGTGATCTTTTCTTGTGCTCCGTAGTATCCCTATTAATTATATGTAATTGAGTTATGACCTAAAAACAGGTTCCAGTTGTGCGTAAAGTTGTTCGTTGCTTTACGAACAGCACTTTACAAACATCTTTATGAAGCACCCACCTGGGTCCCGTATCACAAAGGCTAGCGACTAATCGTATGCTTGATTTGCACAATTAATTGCACATTGTAATCAATGCAACCAATCGCAAAAAGTTCTACGATGATCGCTACAAGCTTTGTGTTACAGGCCCCGGACAAACAATATAGAAAAAGACGCGACCTTTAGATTTTGCAATCACTGAATCTGGGAATTTCAGATTTGGTCATAATGTTATCTCAGCCCATAGGGTATACTCCTGCATGTTGGTCTAATGCAAACAAAATAATGTTATTTTCCAAGGATTTTGCCTTAAGGATCTATTAGAAACGATACTGCTTTGAGCAGGAAAAACACTTAGAAGGAGAAAGAACCTTGAAATATTTATGATAATCGAGGATTGGAATGGAAGAATAGAGTGTAGCGCCCCGTGTTCTCAGATTATCTTAGATAAACATTTTCTTTCAATTCGTGTGTTGATGGGCAAATGCCGAAAGTGTCTCTCGTCGATGTGAACCACCGCTATCACTATCTCACTAAGGAGTTTTCGCTTAAGAGGTCAAGTCCACCTCAGAAAAATGTTGATTTGAATCAATAGAAAAAAATCAGACAAGCACAATGCTGAAAATTTCATCAAAATCGGATGTAAAATAAGAAAGTTATGACATTTCAAAGTTTCGCTTATTTTCAACAAAATAGTTACATGAACGAGCCAGTTACATCCAAATGAGAGAGTCGATGATGTCACTCACTATTTCTTTTGTTTTTCATTGTTTTAATTGTACAATATTTCAATTTTTACGAATTTGATGATTAGGACCTCCTTGCCTGAAGCACAAAATGTTAAAACAATAGAATTCCACGTGTTCAGGGAGGAATGAAACTTCATTTCACATGACGATGACGAGAAAATCAAAATATTTAAGATATTTCATGTGATAAAATACAAAAGAAATGGTGAGTGATGTCATCAGTTCCCTCATTTGCATACCGACCGAGATGTGCATATAACGTTTGTGAAATGAAGAGAAACTTTAAAATGTAATAACTTTCTTATTTTACATCAGATTTTGATGAAATTTTCAGTGTTATATGCTTGTTGATTTGATATCTTTTTATTCAAATCAAGTTGGGGTGGACTTGTCCTTTAACTACGGGGAAACTCTCTACAACGCACGCCTCGATTTCTTTCAAAATGCAATTAAAATCTAAATGGAATGAATGGGGAGCTGAGATGCTTTTGTCGAAAGACTGGAACAGCAGATCATCCGAAGATTTGTACTGGACGAACGTTAGAAAATATGTCGTTGTCCAGAGTCAAGAAATTCCGATGCTGTCCCGGTCCACCAACTTTCGACAAGAGCCTCTCAGCTCTCCGTTGTGATTTGAGTTGCTTTCATAAAAAAATGGTGCGTTGAAGAAAGTTTCCTCCCAGGAAATGCGACAAAAGTCCGGATATCACTATCATCACCGCCATCATTTTCATTCGTTTTGTACGAATGAAACAATAATGCACCAGTCATAATTTTGATTAATCTTAAAGATTGCCCATACCCATAGGGCTTCATCATACAACCGACGCAGGACCTTCATTTTTATTCTTTAATATATATATAAATAATTCAAAAAGAAAGAAAAACTCCGTAATGAAAAAATGAAAAGTACTTTTCATTACGGATTTTTTTATTTCTTTTTGAAATGTTCATTGGACCAACTCCGAGCAGAACATATCCACTTTATATATATATATGTTTATATATATATTATATATATATATTATATATTCATTTATGGATACATACACCTAGAATATCCTAGAGCAAGTGGGTTTATGGCAAGAGATGCTAGAGTCCTTGCGTAGTTTCCCCTGTAGCTAATTTGAGATTTGTATTGAATATTTAATTATCACATTGTTAATAAAAACACATTTTTCCTATCTCATTCCTTGTCATTTTTCACTTAATTTCTTTTATTCTTCTGCTCTCGTTCTACCCATGCACAAATACATTTTAATGAGAAGATTTAAGTGCCCTTTAAGATGAATGCATGCAATCATCTGATCATAATAAATGGTAATTTGAAAGTGGACCTACGATTCTTTATGTCTTCTTCTTGGCCGAAACACGATATCGTAATGAAAAAACGAGGTCTTCCAGGATCTCTCATATTCCGATGTGAGAACTGTGGGGCGTTTCATGAAAGGACTTGTCGGATAAAACGTCCGACAGTTACCATAGGAACAGTGCCTCTCAGCCAATCAAAATCATGGAAAGATGTCAGATCTGACAACTTGTCGGATGAAAATATTGATGAAACGCTCCCCTGGCCTATACATACATTAAAGTTTGATTTTATTTCAAAGTAACAGGGAGGTCTCTATCAATCATTCAAACTTAGTAAACTCCATTTGTGAACTCACAACAACACACAAGCCTGTATTAAAATAGGCCTCAATATCTTCCTGGTATTAAATATTATTCAACAAAGTTAAATTCACATTGAGCATACACGAAATTCGTTAGGAGTGAATATTTGTCTTTACAAAGGCCTATTATTGACGGTGACTTGATTTTTTAAAAATATACTCATGTACATAACACAGACGAGCGTCCCCAGCATGACTTCGATCCTACATGTCAGATATAAAACGCATTATTTTGCTCTCGACCCCCCCCCCCCCCCCGTACTCAATCACGCTCAATGCCCCTCATATGCTAATGAAAAATAAAAAGAAATACAGGAAGAGGAAAGGGAATACACGATAGGAAATGAGCAGACAGAAGGAGAAAAAAAGGGAGAGAGTAAAAGAGAAAGGAATGAAAGGAAAGGGAAGAGAAGAAATAAGAGAAGAGAACACAAGATATAAGAGATGAGAAGAGAAGAGAATAAATAAGAGGAGATCGGGTGGGAAGAGCAGAAATAGAAGGGAAAGAGAAGAGAGAGAGAGAAAAAAGAAATAACAGAAGGGAAGAGAGGATAAGAAATAAGAGTTGGGAAAAGATAAGACATAAGAGAAGGAAAAAGATAAGAAATAAGAGAAGGGAAGAGATAAGAAATAAGAGAGGGGAAGAGATAAGAAATAAGAGAAGGGGGAGAAGATAAGGAAAAGGAGAAGGGAAGAGAAGATAAGAAATAAGAGAAGGGAAAAGATAAGAAATAATAGAAGGGAAGAGAAGAGAAGGAATGGGAGAAAAGAAGAGAAGAAATAAGAGAAGGGAAGAAGGAAAGAGAAGAGGGAAAAAGATACAGATGCGGAGAGAGGAGAAGAAAGAGAGGAAGATAGTGGTATCCGAATACTATACATTAGCCCCATGGATCAGGACATATCTTCAATGATTAAATACCGAACATTCCCATTAACGAGCATCATCAGAGGACAATATAGCGTGATGATAGACCTTAAGGGCTTTATCATACTCCAATCAGGTCACTGCGTATATTCTACGTCCTATTTTATTCAGTTTGGTCATAATTATGAAGGATGCCGATTAGTGACGTGAGCGAAAAATAAACATTAAAAATTAGATCATGGCTTTTCCGTCATGAGCTCAACCCCCGCCGGGGTACACCCTATGAACACAATGCAACACTGTAAACCTAAAAATTCAGTTGGTCACTTTTTGTTATATTGAACGGCTCGACCTCGACAAACCCACAGACAGCACCCTTACCTCGTCCTCATAATTAATTTCCCGTAGGCTGGCCAAGGGAACTTCCCTGACAAGACACAGTCATCTTAAATTTATAATAATCATGAAATATTAAGATTGCTGCATCCGTTTCCGCCAAATCAAGAGCTCATGTGCGACCTCCATAAGGAACATACACACCTGCCAACATTTATAAATGTAAAATCTGGATTAACCGATGACCGGGGGTCCATGGACCGACTAAGCCCCCGGCGGGTCCAGAGGCAGAGTCCCATTCGGAGTCAAGAAGTTAGTTCCCCCGAAATTTCTGTATTCTAGCAACTTTAACACCAAAAGGACTGAACTATTAGAGGACAAGTCCACCCCAACAAAAAGTTGATTTAAATAAAAGAAGAAAAATCCAACAAGCATAACACTGAAAATTTCATCAAAATCGGATGTAAAATAAGAAATGACATTTCAAAGTTTGGCTTAATTTCACAAAACAGTTATATGCACATCTTGTTGGGTATGCAAATGAGGAGACTGATGATGTCAAACACTATTTCTTTTGTATTTTTTTATCATATGAAATATTAATTTTTTTCTCCTCATTGTCGAGTGAATCAACGATTAATTCCTCCCTGAACATGTGGAATAAGCATTGATTAATATGACACTTGTCAAATGTATTTATATAAAATGCAATAGTGTATAATACAAACAATAAAAACCAAAAGAAATAGTGAGGGACATCATTGACTATCTCATTTGAGTTGTGAATATCACTGTTTTGTGAAAAACAAGCAAAACTTTAAAATGTTATAACTTTCTTCTTTTCTATCCGATTTTGATAAAATTTCTGTGTTTTGCTAGTTTCATTTTTCTCTATTTATTCAAATCACATTTTTCTGGGGTCTACTTGACCTTTAAAGATGTATTGAGAACTTGGGGCATGAATGGATCTATGGCGACTTTTCCCTCTTTTTTCTGTCTCAGAAATCAGCACGTTCTGATTTAGTTCCATTATGGAAGTTGAAAATCAAGTCCACCTCAGAAAAATGTTGATTTGAATCAATAGAGAAAAATCAGACAAGCTCAATGCTGAAAATTTCATCAAAATCGGATGTAAAATAAGAAAGTTATGACATTTCAAAGTTTCTCTTATTTTTAACAAAATAGTTATATGAACGAGCCAGTTACATCCAAATGAGAGAGTCGATGATGTCACTCACTATTTCTTTTGTTTTTTATTGTTTGAATTATACAATATTTCATTTTTACGAATTTGACGATTAGGACCTCCTTGCCTGAAGCACAAAATGTTAAAATAATGGAATTCCACGTGTTCGGGGAGGAATGAAACTTCATTCTACATGACAATGATGAGAAAATAAAGATATTTCATATTTCATAAAATAAAATACAAAAGAAAAAGTGAGTGAGTGATGTCGTCAGTTCCTCATTTGCATACCGACCGAGATGTGCATATAACTCATTTGTGAAATGAAGCGAAACTTTAAAATGCCTTAACTTACTTATTTTACATCCGATTTTGATGAAATTTTCAGTGTTATGCTTGTTGAATTTTTCTCTTTTTATTCAAATCAAGTTTTTGTTGGGGTGGACTTGTCCTTTAACTTATGTTCTAAGAGGAATAAATATACAAAGAAAGGAGATGCAATGCTCATCTGAAATCATGGCACTCCTTCAATAAAAACATAGAATCTATTTATGATTACATTCCCATATTTGGTCGGTACTTATAATAGTACAGAGTATTCTCCAAATTTCAAAATAAATAAGAAATTTTTGAAAAACAGGAATAATCAATATCAAACATTAAAGTATTGACCAGAACCATCCAGAAGTACCTTACCAAATGTATTCATGTATAAAGTGTAATTATTTCTACACATTGACTATTGACTACACATTTGAAAGATTACGACATTGGTGGCGCATGTGCCTATCATCAATGGCTGATATTGCATTGGGAAAGACCCCCCCCCCCTTTCAGAGAGAAAGGTATAGAGAGGCACTGGCGTACTTAGGATTTTCCAAATTGGGGGCAAATTTTTTTATTTCGAATAAACGAAAAAGAATTGACAAGCAAAAAAAAAGTCTTCAGGTTCCAAAAAAATTATTAATTTGGCTTCTCAAAAGGGAGGGGGCATGTCCTGGATCAGATGTGACTCGTCAGGGGGGCAGGGGTACGTCCCCTGCGTGAGTGACCCCCCCCCCCCCGTTAGGTACGCTAATGAAGAGAGGGAGAGACAAAGATGGTCAAAATATATTATATGACACCTAGATAGATCCTTGTGATTTGATTGGTTGTTTGATATTGTTCATTTAGCCCACTTTGCAATGACGTCATCAACCGTGCAATTTTTGCAATAAATTTCCGCTCGAAATCAGAAATGAATTCTTGATATCAAGGAACCAATTCTTGATATCAAAAATTGAATCCTTGATATCAAAAATGATTTTATGTGGTTAATAAATGGACATTCTTGAGATCAAGAAATGAATTCTTGATATCAAGAATTGAATCCTTAATAACAAAAATGAAATGAATTCTTGATTTAAGAAATGAATACTTGATTCAAGAAGTGAATTCTTGATATCGAGAAACTAATTCTTGATATCAAGAAATCTAATTCTTTTCATCTGAAAATGTGGATAAATATTAAAACAGCTCGAGAAGGAATGAATCTCGAGATTAATCGCGAAGAGGGCCGATCAGGCTAAAATCATGGGCTGGTGCAGCACCGCCGTAGCAGTTGATATCTTTCAGTGTGAGATTAACTTGAAATGGCCTTTATCATTGATATCCTAGTTTGTCCATCAAGTATTATCAGTAGACCTCCCCTGCATAGTCTGACATACATTGTATTCAAACCAAAGAAGTAGGTCTAATTAATTGACTTTTGTTGGATTGGTATTCCAATTCTCCTGAGTAAATTATATCATTTTGGGGTATAATTTTTCAACACCAAAAGAAGGTTCTACAAACTAACCCAGCATTAATCATGAAATACTAACATATACCTCAAAGAGATGGTCCAGGCTGGAAATATTTATATCTACGTAGAGTAAAATTCACAGAGCAAAATGCTGAAAATTTGATCAAAATCGGACAACAAATAACAAAGTTATTGAATTTTAAAGATTTGCATTTTTCTGGTGAAACAGTTCTAGGCATGTCTTTATTAATATTCATAAGGTGGGTTGATGATGTCATATCCCCACTTGTTCTTTTGTATTTTATTATATGAAATTAGGTTTATGCAATTTTTTTTCTACCAGGAACTAAAACAATTGGATTGACAACTGATTAAGTGCATTAGTTATTTATTGCCGCAACTTATTTCATCATAATGAAGACACATCATTTACACATGTATGAAAAAAATGAAACATTTATGATTTCAAGTAATAACATACGAAAAAGGAAAGTGGAGATGTGACATCATCAGCCCACCTAATGAATATTCATGATGATGTGCATATAACTGTTTTCACAAAATATTGATAAATTTTAAAATTCAATAACTTTGTTATTTGTTGTCCGATTTTGATGAAATTTTCAGCATTTTGCTCTGTGAATTTTACTTTATTTATGTCAATATAAATATTTTCAGCCCAGACCATCCCTCTAACCCTAAAAAGGCTGGGCTATTACATGTATGGTGGTATTGAGCACCAGGGGTTGGGTCGGGTGTGGGGGGCCCCGAGTTGCAAAAGTCAATTTTTTCTTATGTACTTCTTTGTTAGAATTTATCTTCCAGTTAAACTTGTGTCAAAGCATTTAACAATCAACATAATAATGGAGACCAATCTAAAAAGAAAATAAAAAGAAAATAATCACCCTTATAAGAATAAAAACACAAAACATCGAATGGCCATGTCTCAATGATGTTCTCAATCCTTTTAGGGTTAACATAAGTCATTGCAGGCATTATATATTGATGACTGAGAAGACATCAAAAGCAAGGTACTACTCTGCTAAAAATGCTGGACTCACTCGTGAATACCACCACAAAAAATCAAATTAGGTCAGGATATCGCAACCTGAAAAAAAAATCAAAATCTGATAATTTGATAGGTTTTTCATTCCATTCTATCACCGGATTGTAATGTTATATATACAAGAAGAGATAAAGGTCTCTCCAACCTACAAACAAGGTCAGTATACTGTAACAGTGTGTTCATCCCGGGGGGCCACTTACATTGACGAGTGGATACCATGCGCGAACAAAAAAAAACACGTAAAAAGGATGTCTTTTTCACGATCGGGCAAGTTACCTACGTAACGTGATAAGGGTGTAAAAAACAGGGCAAAAACACAAAAATAATGAAAAAAATGTATCTATTTCGCTAGGAAAATTACGTGTTTAGGGTCGAATTTGCGGGGATGATAAAACAAAATTAAAATGTTTTATAAAGGATGTCCTTTTTGCCCCAACAATCCGTGTTTAGAGTTCGATTTGCGCGAGGTGTAGACGATGGGGTCGTACTACACCAAATAAGGTAAAGCCTGTACTTGTTTAGGGGTTCATTTCAGGGAATATTTGCCAAGAGTATCGTTTTGTTTCCAATGCTTGTTAAGGGTAGGGTTTCACACGCCAATACTTGTTAAGGGGTGCATTTTCAGAATATGGAAATTACGTGTTTAGGGTGCTTTTTGAGACCCCCATGGTCGCGCATGGCATCCACTCGTGAATGGAAGTGGCCCCCCCCCCCGGGTGTTCATCAAAATTTCCCTTTTTAAGTGCAAGTGCAAGGAAATGGGATATTACTTTTTTTCTCAGTTATGCTAGGAAAATGTGATTGTAACTTCAGAAATTTAAGCAGTTAATTACAAATAATTTACAATATTCTAAATGTTAAATACAGCTGTGCTCAAAAGTTAGTGTACTCCACCACAAAATGCACTACCGGTACTTCATGTTGAGTGTGGAATGTAGGCAACAATGTTCGGCAATCCCAGAGAAACAAAAATAAATTTTATTTGATGAAGTATTTTATCATCCAACTTCACAATCGTGGAAGCGCTGTGGTGTTGCGGTAATGGCTCTCGCCTTGTAATTAGAGGGTCATGTGTTCGAATCCTATCATTTCCAAGGCGAACACTTTGCTACTCTCCACACAGGTGTTAAATGGATACCTAGGCTCCGTAACACAAAAATTTGCAATCAATCGCTAAATGCCAATGACCAATCAAGATCATCGCTGCACACGCACTCTGTTTAAAATACTGACCAGGAGCCAATCAGTGCGGCTCTTTCATATTTGCAATTCATCGCAAACCTTGGTGAAAGCCGATGTAGTATGCCTAGCAATGGAGTCTCAGAAATCTTGTTGGAATGCTCTCCAGGGAGTGGAGAAAGGGAATACATTGTAATGTGGGCATGTCAGGATCCGATGACCAGGATAATGATATATCTGTAAACTGCTTAGAGACATCATTCCGATGTAGTAAGCGCTATATACTACTACTACTAATAATATAGGGTATTTATATTGCGCACATATCCACCTTGTTAGGTGCTCAAGGCGCTCCTATATTACCCGGCTAAGCTAGGCGCTCATAGCGCACACAGCTTTTTAAGGAATTACTTCCTACCGGTACCCATTTACCTCACCTGGGTTGAGTGCAGCACACTGTGGATCAGTTTCTTGCTGAAGGAAATTACGCCATGGCTGGGATTCGAACCCACGACCCTCTGTTTCAAAGTCAGAAGACTAATCCACTATATAAAAGCAGATTATTATTATCAAATATCTGATACATGGCAGAACTTGGAACACTTTAAATAAGCTCATATTTTGGTGAGGTTCTCTCACTTTTGAGCACCACAGTATACCAATGACATGCATGGGTATGGTTGAGTGAAGGAAAGAGATTACCGATGCAAACTGATTTAAAGCTAAATGAATGTAGTTGCAGTAAAACGTGATTTTGTGAGAAAGTCTGTAAAACCAAGGTTAAGTATTACTATATGATGGTGGGCCCCAAGTCTGCGCACCTAACAATTTGAGTTCAGATTTAACATGATTTTTTTTGTTATTACACAAAATCTTTGAGTTGATAATGTTCCTTATATTATTAAGACTAAGTGTACCAAATTTCTCATTAAAAAATAAAAGAAAATATAGGATTTTCTTGAAAAAACTGCGGGCAGTCATTTTCAGATTGAAAAAAACAATGGTACCCCATGTCTGCGCACTCATTCACTTTGCACACGTTTCGGGGATTTTGATGACAAAGGCTGCATTTATGAGGCTGTCACATGAAATGCCCTGAATTCATTATTTTTCCACCATTTTGAGTCGGATTTTTTCATGAATACCTGTACCTGCCTATGTATTGCATTTGTAAAGTTCGTGCTCGTTGCGTATCTTCTTTAATTAGAATCGCGCAGATACGCGGGTGCGCAGACTTGGGAGACCGCGCAGACATGGGGTAACTGACCATACTATATCATGGTGGATCTAGATCTGGTACAGTTACATGAACTGAACTTTGCGAAATCATAAAATCTAAGCTGAAAAACGATCACAATGAAGATCGCCAACACAGATAGGCGCACGTGGGACAGTGTAATATTATTGCTGGAATAAAAGACCTGACGGAAGTGATCGAATCCGCGCTTATTTTGCTTATTTCTCAGCATTTACAAAATTTCTTCCAGAATCATTTGGCACATATTTTTTTTAATCATACAAACAGACACTTAGGTGGTCATTGTATTAGATTCTGTAAAAAGTCATTTTAAGATCGTTACCACAACTGGTGGGTGTTCCATAAAGCTGTTCGTAAGTTAAGAGCGACTTTAAGAACGACTGGTGATCCTTTCTAACGCGCTAAACCATCGCCAATTCAATATACATCTCACCGCAAGAAGGGATCACCAGTCGTTCTTAAAGTCGCTCTTAACTTACGAACAGCTTTATGAAATACCACACCTGGCATTTATCTTTAATCAGCTAGCTCTGACAGAAACCTCCCCTTTAATAAAAAAATTCATTAATGTTATCAGTGAGCAGGCGACTGGGTGAGATAAAAGGTTAATGTCTGAGGGATCACCTTTCAAAAAAAATGAACAAGAAAATGGATTTGGGCAATAGCAGTATACGACTCATATCATATCTCATATCACTCTATTCAGATAAGTTATTCTGCTCAAATATTTGGTTAAGTACATGCCGCTTTATCATGGCAAATGGAAGCAAGTTTTTTTTTGTTTATCATGTTTTCATAATCATCTTACAAATTGATTTCTTTTCCATGGCAAAATTTCAAAGAAAACATGATATATAGCATGATATTACATAGGTCATGTAGATTCGAATCAGTGATAGGTCAATACGCCATCACGTGACCATGGCTGCGAGGATCACATTTGTTATATTCTAGGTTTTGACGTCACCTCAGGGAATATACCGCGTTGTATTTTCAATTGCGGCGTTATATCCACTAAGGTGACGTCACGTACTCGCTGCATACAAGTTGCGCAACAAGGTAGTTGATGTACGCGCTAGTGTTAACGCGTCGATTGCATGAAGAACGCGCTTAATGTATTTAAAATAAAAAACTATTATGACGTAGATGGATCAGAGCAGTAGCAAGAATTTCGGGTTTGAGCCGGATAATGAATACAATTTCTGATGGCGAATCCACATATACTATATAATATAACAGATATTGCCTGGTCTATCGTTTTAATAAATAACATTTCAACTCCCCTCCGAAGCTATATTTTTCCCTCGGGATAATATTTTCCCTCAGCGCTGCGCGCTTCGGGCAAAATATATTCCCTTGGGAAAAATATAACTCCGTCGGGGAGAGGAAATGTTATATTCAAACTCTAGGTATGGTAGGCAATATCTGCATATTATCCAATAACCATCATGCTTGTTCATTGTGTTTATGTAAATCGTGTTTGCTCTTTTACAGGATGTTTCTTGTAGAACAACAATAATGGAAACATTTTCAAAGGTAGCCATATAAGGCATAAATATCCACCCAGCCCACACAGTAAGCATTCAGCAAGGTAGTCTAATTTTGCTTTTTTACAGGAAATCATTTTTTTTTAATTCACTTCCCTTAGTAAAGTACTTTCAACATGATTATTTTTTTGTAAGACATCTACAATAACGGAAACATTTTCAAAGGTAGCCATACAAGGCATAAATGTCCACCCAGCCCACACAGTAAGCATTCAGCAAGGTAGTCTTATTTTGCTTTTTTACAGGAAATCAATTTTTTTAATTCACTTCCCTTAGTAAAGCACTTTTAACATGATTATTTTTTTGTAAGACATCTACAATAACGGAAACATTTTCAAAGGTAGCCATACAAGGCATAAATGTCCACCCAGCCCACACAGTAATCATTCAGCAAGGTAGTCTTATTTTGCTTTTTTACAGGAAATCGATTTCTCAAATTCACTTCCTTTAGTCAAAGTAGTCTAGGTAGTTTCAACATGATTTTTTTGTAAGATATCTCCAATAATGGAAACCCCAACAAAGGTAGCCATCCATCCAGCCCACACAGTAAGCCTTCAAAACGGTTAAGTAGTTTCTTGAGAAATGACCTTACAAGTCAGTAATACTGATACAGGAAATCAAAAGGCAGCAAGGCAGCAGAGAAGTGGGACCCAAGGAAATACCCTCCATTGCCTTGAATAAAAGGGGAATCTAACCCAAATAAAAACTTGTTTTTATAAGGAAAAGAAAAATCAGACAAGTTGATTGGTAAAAGTTTGAACAATATTGGACAAACAACAAGAAAGTTATGATTTTTTAAAAGTTGTAAATATTGGTAATCACTATACCCTGGAGTCTTCAAATTGGCCGCATCTGGGATGTCATAGTGATGTAAGGCAAGGACTACTCTTCCATGTACTCCAATACACATTATGGCTAAAATGTCATTTTTCCCAAAAGTTTTATTTCAAAATATATTTGTCTTTCATGAGGACATAAAACAATATACTCCCTGGGTTATATTTAGATTACTGCCCCAGGGGAATGGGTACTTAGGAGAAAACCACAAATCCCTGATAATAAAGTACATGGCCTATGGGAAAGTTGTCCTTGCCCCTTGTCATAATTTACTTACTCAATTGCCAATTTGAAATCTACATAGTATTAGTGATCTCAATTTTAAAGCAGCTATAACTTTCTTATTACTTGTCCAATTTATTTCAAACTTTCACCATTCTGTTTAATTTATTTTTCTCCTTCCCAACACAACTTTTATGGCCAAGGCTGGATTCCCCTTTAACCATGCGTCTTACCCTGTATGTTCAGTTACCATGGAAACAAGATCATCAAGGATGAAAATAAATAGTGTGTACTTGTGAGGAATAACACTCTGTGCATCTACATTAATGACGAGAGAGATTTCTATTTTTTTAATTCCATCCAAATCAGTTACAAAATGAGAAAGTTGCTGATGTGGTTTACGGTACACCATGTGGAGTGTTATAGAAACAGTGGATAGAAGAAGAGAAGAAGTGGATAGGCAAGAAAGTGGAGATTTGAGAGTAGAGTATTCTTTCTTGAAAATAGTCCTGAAAAGGACTGTAAACCAGAAGGAATGTTGAGTGAGAACAGCTTGAGTAGTAGAGCTGATGAGGAGATGCTGGCTTGAGTCGGCGAGGAGAGATGATGAGTAGTAGAGAGACTCGACGTTTCGGACAGGTTGACTGTCCGTCTTCAGGAGTGGAAGACGGACAGTCAACCTGTCCGAAACGTCGAGTCTCTCTACTACTCATCATCTCTCCTCGCCGACTCAAGCCAGCATCTCCTCATCAGCTCTACTACTCAAGCTGTTCTCACTCAACATTCCTTCTGGTTTACAGTCCTTTTCAGGACTATTTTCAAGAAAGAATACTCTACTCTCAAATCTCCACTTTTTTAGTCGCCTATCCACTTCTCTTCTTCTATCCACTGTTTCTATAACACTCCACATGGTGTACCGTAAACCACATCAGCAATTGTACACGCCACCATGCAAACCTTCAAACAACATCTGAAAATGAGAAAGCTACGAAAATTTGAAGTCTTAATTCGTTTTCGATGCAATCTCCATAGTTCAAATTGGCAATATTGATTCACAATGGCAGATTCAGTAGAATGTTCAATATGTTTTGTATACAAATTGTTCGTATTTTCTCCATTATCTCTAACAAATCCCTTGCCTTTTTGTGAATGCAATAAATCCTGTCAAATTATAATATGTACATTTTCCCAAATGTTAAATCTTGATCTATGAATGAAACAAGCTGATCCTTAAGTGAAAATGTGGGTAAGATCAATCGGGAATTTGTATCTAAAACATTTCGGGAGTTGTGCATGTACTACTAGACTCGTCTCTTTGAAGCAACATTGCAAATTTGAGGATCACCATAGAAAGTTAATAAAGCTTATGCATAACTTCATAACTTTCACATTTTGTAACTACCATTTTATTGAAATATTTTGCTGAATTATTTCTCGCTATCCTCCCCTTCCATTGAAATTGATTTTTCCCGACAGATACATTCTCCTCTTACTATTGTGATGCTCCATTTCTCTTCATCCCATTTTACATTAATTTAAAATGCCTCCAAACCAGTGTAGGAAATACTCTTCATTTTTAGGGGGTATCTTTTTTTCCACATTTGGGCGACTGAAGAATTTTTTGGGCTGTTCTTTGTAATTTTATGGGCTATTTGTTTTGGGCAACAAGTAATTATGAAGCAAGTGCAAATATCATTATTCTGACCTAGTTAGAAAAATGATTTTCTAAGTAATCTTGAATACTGTTTTTTACAGATCTTGGAGCTACTCTAGAAAGAATGTTCACCCCAAACAGGGGCGGAAATCTCTCCCAAAAGGTAGGGGGGACAAGGGTCTGGAAAATTTGACAAGAAAAAAAAAAAGAAGAAAGGGTAAATTACCTAAAATTTCAGGTCATTTCGACGAAAATATATTTGACAAGCAAAAAAAAAAAAGGTCATCTCGTCCCAAAACGCAAGGTTTAGTCCCATTTACAGTGACATATTTGTTAGCATCACCAAAGACCCAAAATAGTAGGGGGGACATTTTATATTGTGTCCCCCCTACTATTTGAGAAGGGGGGGGGGGGACACGACCCCCCCCTGTCCCCCCTGGGATTTCCGCCCATGACCCCAAAGCATGCTATTTGGGGGGATTTTAGGGGTGAATTTGGCTGTCATGAGAGCAAAATCATCCGTCACATTCATGTATTTCCTACACTGCTCTAAACTGATATACTTTTAAAGGTCAAGTCCACCTCAGAAAAATGTTCATTTGAATCAATAGAGAAAAATCTGACAAGCACAATGCTAAAAATGTCATCAAAATCGGATGTAAAATAAGAAAGTTATGACATTTAAAAGTTTCGCCAGTTACATCCAAATGAGAGAGTCGATGATGTCACTCACTCACTATTTCTTTTGTTTTTTATTGTTTGAATTATACAATATTTCAATTTTTACGAATTTGACGATTAGGACCTCCTTGCCTGAAGCACAAAATGTTAAAATAATGGAATTCCACGTGTTCAGGGAGGAATGAAACTTCATTTCACATGACTATGACGAGAAAATAAAAATATTTCATATTTCATCTAATAAAATACAAAAGAAATAGTGAGTGATGTCATCAACTCTCTCATTTGGATGTAACTGGCTCGTTCATATAACTATTTTGTTGAAAATAAGCGAAACTTTAAAATGCCATAACTTTCTTATTTTACATCCGATTTTGATAAAATTTTCAGTGTTATGCTTGTTGAATTTTTCTCTTTTTAGTCAAATCAAGTTTTCGTTGGGGTGGACTTGTCCTTTAAAAAGCAGAAAAGCAGACCATAACAGAAGAAATACCTAATCTTACTTGAAAAGAAGATTCATAAAATTCTTTATTTTTTAGAACTTAGAATGTCATAATTCCAAATCAATGAATCGTTTGCAACGGTTAGGTTCATTGAAAATTACTCGTATTCAACAGTAGGGGTAACAGAAGGAAAAAGAACAATATCTGGGGTAATACAAAAAGATACGCTTGATAATTACAATCGATTGTAACTCCTTGTATATGGCTTCTCATAGACTTAAAGTTCCACTAAATTATAAAATCAATTGAATCTTTAACATCATATCCCTCTGGCATCATATTGAGACTGTCTAAGCCTGTGTATAAATGTTGATTTCCTTTTTTTTTATGTGCATGTTATTATTATGGCCAAAAAGTTTGGAACACAGCCAGGCATAGGTGGTTTTCACAAGTCAATCTGAGAAGTGGATATACTGATTCTAATCCATTTTAAGAACAAAGGTTCAACTTAGCACCTTTATAGCAATGACACACTAGATTCACCTTCATATGTACAATTTGCTTCTTTCAGGTTTGAAAGGTGCAAGAAGCACCAATAAAGATGTTCCAACACCAGAAGGTACAATGTTGCACCTTTAAAAGGACCTCCCATTAGGTTGCAATTTTTTTTAAGGTGCATGTTTTTACATTTTTCTTAAAGTAAGTTTACAGACACACATTCATATGAGTATTGCTGCTGTGCAACAACCACTTGATTTCCATGTAAAGCCTTCCTCTGAAAATGAAATTTGTGAATCATATGTCTACCAGAATCTTACTTATTCATCAATTCAGGATTGAAATATAGATTGAAAACACAGCTCAGGCCTTAAATAATGGAACAACCAGCACTTCCAACATTTTGTGGAAGCTTATTGCTGTTGATTGTCCTTTAAAAATGTCAACCAAGAAGACTCAAGGGTTCCAGTAGCTTTAAACAAATTTCAGTTAAAATCACTGGCTATGTGTTCCAAGACAAGTTCCTCTTGAATCATTCCCAATTCATCAAAATGAAAGCAAGCAAATGGTACAGTGTGTGTGTAGCTCTCGTTTTCCTTTGCAAAAAATAACAGCTTATATAATAGTTGTCAAAAATACTAAAAGCTAACAGGTGAACACCTAATTTTTCACTTTATTTGTGAAGACGTTTGAAGACAGTTTGACTTTATGAAGTCTTATAACCCCCCCCCCTCTCCCTTGGTTATAAAGGTCTTACCAGAGGCACATCTAATATCACTTGTTAGTCTCTATTTCATAAAGACTAACAACTAACGATTAAGATTAATTTGAAATCATGGTATCTACACTAGAAACCTTCATTTTTGATCGGTTGCGGAGCACTGTTACTGTCATCATTATGCGTGATGGCAGTCGTAAGTCATTTATCAAACAGGAAACTGTTGTCACAGTATCATAAACCATTGGTTGCTTCATTCAATGCAGATTCTAAATGATTAAAGACTCTCTGTAGGACTGCCCTTTCCATGAGAGTAGGAGTTACCTGTAACAACTGCCCAAGGTACCTACTGCAACCATCCTGCAATGTTTGTACACTAGTAGCACCATCTTCCCTTTCAATGCTCTTGCAAGGTATCCTCGTACTCGTGCAAGCAGACCCTTCAACACGTTCTGATTCACTAAGCTCTTGGGAATCATGAGGGTCACTCATTTCTACATTATTCCCTGATGACTCTTGATGACTCGCACTTGATACTTCAGGGTTTTGTGGTGCAAGCGGTGGACTGGATGCACCCATTTCTATATCATTGCCCTCAGGTTCCAATGCTGCCTCATCAGTTGCTGCAAATTTTTTCACAGCTGGAGTTGCTCCCATCTGAGTTAACAATTCACAGGCAACCTGATTATCTTCCCTGGAGACATCTTCCATTTGAACAGAGTCGTTTGTTAGATCTCCACTAACCACTGCATGCAGTGTCTTATCACTTTCATGAAGCTTTGCAAGGCGACGTTTGGCGGCTCTTTGTTTTGGTGCTGACCGGGTGTTGACTTCCACTGCCTTGATGGCATTGGGCGTTGTCTCCGGTGACGCCATCTGTTGCAGGATACACTCTTCATCCAGAGAGAAGATAGGACTGCTGCTGTAGAGCGGAGACAGCTGCTGCCAGGAGCTCTCGTCTCCAAGATGGTGAAAGACAGCCAGGAAATGCCTGCAGGGCAACCAGTGCTGCAACCAATCAGAGCAGGTGCAGCTTGGAAAGACGATCTCGTTACCCAAGCCAACAGAATGATGCCGGCCCTTCTCGTTGAGGACAGTGAATGTGCCATTCTCAAGTTGCACAACATTGTCTGTTAGTAGCGAAGGTACAGGAGATCTTGCTATGATGTGGGTGACCAGGTCCAATGGACGGTCTCTGAGGTAAGCAGGTAGAGCTGTGTTGAGTTTCCCATAGCTGCTGGAGCATCGGATGTTGCTCTGGAGATACCTGCATTTTATTAAAAAGGCAATAGAAATGCATGATATGTTACACTGAAAATTGAAAACTATAGCTGATTCAGAGCCCCTATAAATTGGATCTATCAGAAAAAATTTTGAAAGGAGAAACGATGCCAAATAAGACATTTGGTGTTTCTTTCCTTTCAAACACTGGCCCAAACCCTGTTATTTTTCGTAACTTTGGCAAATTAAAACTATTTCACATCAGAAACAGTCTAAGAACAAATAAATAAATTTTCAATCATATACTTAAAAAAAATTATGTCTGGTACTTAAATAATGATGAAGTTATCAAACTCTTTCATCAAAATTTTTATAAAATTAAAGGACAATCTATTTTTGCCCTCCAGTGATGATTGAGCAGACTCGTTACAGTATTTTATAATAGGAAATTACGATTATTCAAATTTTCTACTCAACGAATGTGAAATGATATTGCTTACTTAATTTTTGTGTAAGATTGTCATTTTGTAACAAGAGAGATATTTCTATGCTAATGTATGGCATAAAAAATGAAATAATCAAGATTTCATATCATAAAATGTTAGATAGGAAGATGGAGACATACTAACAACTAAAACAATATTTAAAAAATGAACATTTTAATGAAACTGTTATGAGTTTGCTTGTTTATTTTTTTTCTACTCATTCAAATATAATACTTTCAGCTTGTGAGACCTGTTTATTCAAAGTTATTCAAGTATATTTGCCCACAAACCTCTGGAGAAATGTCGGTACCACATCTTCTTTGTAGCACTGAATGACATCTAAGAGGGATTCAATGATAAAGCCCTGGAAGTAATTGACCTTGAGGACGTCATTGAGCTTGTCTGGACCATTCATAGCGGAGAGAAGAATACAGAGCTTGTCTGGCTGGAAGGCCATCACCCATAACTATCAGGATGAAATTATTTGAGAGAGAGACAGAGAGAGAGGGGGAGAATTATTGAAGGAATTTTTTTTTTTTTTTGGGGGGGGGGGTAATCCTAGTTTGAACTGTTGAGGCAGGAGTATAGGAATTGGAATTAATTTTAAAAATCTGCAAGGCAAGGTCTTTACATGAAGAGTACAATCAACCAGTTTTTGACTGTAGCAGTTTTAATTTGAAAGGAATTATTAATAGCCATTGTAAAATTACTGGTCTATGACATATTTTACACCAGGATATATTTCTCAGATGAAATACCAGAGGTTTCTCATCTTATGACTAGTAAAATAGAATACAAGAAATGTAATTGCACATCTGCATACTGCAGAAATGCTTGTTCACGCATTTGTGACTTCGAGGCTTGACTCATCCAATGCACTGCTTGGAAATTTACCTGACTTAGAGATCAAGAAGCTTCAACGGGTTCAGAATATGGCCGCAAGGATAGTCTTAAAGGCCCGCAGACATGAGCACATTACACCCCTTCTTCTCTCTCTCCATTGGCTTCCTATTCATCTACGTATCCAGTACAAAATCCTTCTAATTGTCTACAAAGCTTTGCACGGTAACTCTCCTTCCTACATCTCACACCTCATCAATTACTATGTACCTAATAGAAAGCTCCGTTCTGCCAATCTAAACCTTCTCCAAACTCCCAGAGTCAACACCCAGTACTATGGAGAACGTGCCTTCACCACCCTTGCATCACATCTATGGAACTCTCTACCACCTCAACTACGTGAAGCCACTTCAACAGCTCATTTCAAGACATCAATCAAGACCTATCTTTTTTCATTGTTGTAGCGTAATATAGTTTAATATACTTTTATTCAATATGTTTAGTACCAAATTAATACCATGTAATGATATATGTAAATTTAATGTTTATTACAATGTAGCACAATACTTAGTTTAATGTAGAATAATATTTAATTTTTTAATGAAAACCATATTAATAATTTGATCTCTTATGTAATAGATCATTCATTTGTTAAGCGCATAGAGATTACCAATATTATGCGCTATATAAGTACAATATTATTATTATTACTATTTTTCAATGTGGCACATTTCAATATTACAGCACAAAGGGAAAAATTTATCAAAAGGCCCCCCCCCCAAGAAATATGCCCACAAGATGGGCATTGATCCAATCAAAGATCCATCAACGGCCATTGCCTTCAAATGGCTCATTTGGGGACATCGTGGTCTGGTGGTTATGACTCTCATCTTTCAATCTGAGGGATGTGGGTCTGATTCCTACCCATGGCATGTTCCCCTTCAGCAAGAAATTTACCCACATTGTGCTGCACTCAGCCCAGGTGAGGTGAATGTGTAACCACAAGGAAGAAATTCCTGGAATGCTTGACTGACAGGGTAGCCGAGGTAAAGCGGGGTAAATAATAATAATATTAGGGCCTACTGGGAGAACAGTCTCCGGAACTGAAGTGGCTACCCTGGGTAAACATACCCTTATTATTAGTAGTAGTAATATCATTATTAGTAGTAGTAGTGGTAGTAGTAGTAGTAGTATATTATTATCATTATCATTACTATTATTTTTATTATTATTATCAATATTATTTTATTAAGAGTAGTAGTAGTTGTAGTAATAGTATTAGTAGTAGTATTATATTATTAGTCCGACTTCTCTTATCCGGCCTCTCCTTATCCAGATCTATTATCCTGATGCACACTTGGCAAGATCTTTTTTTAAATCTAAACTCAATCCTACACGCAAACTCACTATGATTACATATATTTTCCAATATAGTCTACATACAACAACATTATTTTTCATGAAAATATCTCACCGAAATCCCTGAAAGAACTTAGGCAGGATAATTTTCCGGTAAATCAGGGCACAGCGCAAATATTTCATCACATTCTCTTTTTGTTTCCCAGGAAAACAACACAAGTCTCGTTAGCTAACGCTAGGCCTCAATATGGACAGCGCCATCTATCATGTTTGAGCCTACAGTCCAGTCATGCATACCTCAACCATTTTAGCAGGTAAATTATCCAACAGTTTTGGCCATCAATCGATTTCATATCCGTAAAAATACCGCCTATAATTTGCACTGACACTGTCTGTACGCACGCCTACTACAATAGATAATGTGTAGCTACTGCCGTTAATTGGGGAGCTGAGGCAGCAGCTGCGTGTATTTATTGGGTCTCCCAGATCCAGATAAATCCCTTATCCGAAATTGGTGCTGGTCCCAATGTGTCCGGATAAGAGAGGTCGGACTGTATTATCATTATTATTATTACTATTACTATCATTATTATTATTATTATCATCACAATATTATCATTATCATATATTGATAAGAGCACAGGTTAGTGTTTCATGAGCTGTTTTTAACTAAGTTACAAATGACTGGTGAGCCTTTCTTGCACTAAAAGATATCCCTATGTAGCTGACTTAGCACCTAAGACGAAAAGTTGTGTGTAAATTCGCGCATAACTCTATGAACAGCTTTATGAAAGACAGGAGCCCGTCTGAAAAAGAGTTGCGGTTGATCCGATCAATCGCAACTATAGAAAACCAGCAACGTCAACATCTAAAATACATGTTTATTCAAAATATCTTCTAGAAATGATGTATATTCATATTTTCATTGTTTT
Organism: Lytechinus variegatus; assembly: GCF_018143015.1. NCBI lineage: Eukaryota > Metazoa > Echinodermata > Echinoidea > Temnopleuroida > Toxopneustidae > Lytechinus > Lytechinus variegatus. The sequence continues at coordinate 10,271,227 of NC_054757.1, forward strand.
TTTTCTGGACAATTCAGTATGCTTCTCTTTGTTTTCAAAGGACATTGAGCAAAATTCCTGAAGAAAAAATTATGACATTGATGTATTCCCATGTACTTGAGATTGATCAGATCAATCATAACTCTTTGTAAGACAGGGCCCAGGTATACCAAAGGACATCAATACAATAATTTTATTATATTGGGTGGCTAAGAATGGAATACAAGAAATATTCCAAGAATTCAGGAAAACATTCCACGAATTGCAGATGAGTAGAATATTTGCCCTAACGAGTGGAATATTTCTGGTATTTCATGAAATAACGCCATCCAATATAACCATTATCATCTATTCCACCCCCTCCCAAATAAAAGAGGGAAAAATTTGATTTAACAAGTCATATCAGTGATTACATTATGCCATTATCACTTCATAGGATCAATTTTGGTCGTTGACATGCGAGTTGCATGTAGTTCATTATGACTTCATGGAGCGTAGTTGTGCTCTATGCTGCGCATTGCTTTCATTGTTGTACGCGTTGTATATTTTACGCATTTGCGCACGCGCCCTAAACTGTTGAATAAGCTCTCATATTCAATAGCAAATTTTGTACAAGAGTCGGTGGGATATTCGTCGGATATCAGCCCTTTTTTGGAATATGCTCTCATACTGCACGGCCAATTGATGCAGACCAAAATACGCGTTTTAATGCATCGCTACAACACTCTATATAGGTGATAATGCGTTATTACCTCTGCTTCCCAGCTGGTGGCAAACCAACTCTGAAGCTTGACGGACGAGATCCATCCCTCGCACCCCTGTAAGGCTTTGAGCGCCACTTCGTACTGGTCCCTGGTAGGAGCACGGGCCGTCTTCTTGATCAGGTCCAGGGTCTTATCAATCAGGGACTGGTCCATGTCTGGTTCCTGCTGGTGAAACCACTCCTTCCATAACTTCTCACGATGGAAGTCAGATACAAACACGTCGGACCCTGCAACAGGAAATGCCATGATTACAATACCACATACACCCATCTGAATATCTCCTGGATTTCCCTATTATTTCAAAATTTTATTTCTTATTTTTTCGCTATGTTATATCCGTCATTCATCAACAGACCCACAATTCTTTGATGTACTATCTAACATGGGCATGAATGGTCTGGAAACAATATTTCCTGTTATCATACGTTAAGTGCAAACCAACTACCTTTACCCCTAAAAGGCATCACAAAATACCAACTCTATGACAGGTACAACCTGATCATTACTAAAAACATTTGAATGTTGACCACAAGTGTCTGTGAAAAAAATTGTTTCAATCTGAGTTATCTAAAAAACAGGGTCAATTAGCCCCAACCTCCTAAGCACTCATAATCACTCTTCAGAGTTCTATGGGCACTAATTATTACTAACCATAAAAGCCTGGGGGCTGATTAAACTCCCGCTCAACGTTTTTCATGTTTAGCCCAGTCCTTTGGGGGTTAAAAGTGAATCCAACCCAAATGCCAAAGTAATTGGGTCAATGGCTGAAATGTAAATTCAGTTGAAATGAGGATATGACCCACCTGGAAAGACTCTCTTAATCATCTCCATCATCTCCACCTTATGGTCCATGACAAAGAACTCTGGTTTCCAATCAGGATTCCAATCCTTCATCACCAAGAACCCTTCCTCTACCGCTTCCGCTGTCCCCGCCTCACCAACAAACCCTGCCACCAGCTGGTAGTCCACATTGGTCCGTACAAAGAGGAAGACGACATCTGCAGGAAAGGTGGCTGATCGGTAGACGATGTCCATGACGATCATGGAGCCATAGATCTGGAGTAATCGCTGTTGTTCTTTGGTCTGGTGACAAAAGAGGACACTCTTGTTGCTCAGGTCTGAAAGATAGGAATGACAATGAGCAGATGCTAATGATACAGCTTGGATTTTCAATAAGTAATTTTCAGTATTCCATTTAAATCTCATCTCATGGAGCGTTGTGGCCCAGTGGATTAGTCTTCGGACTTTGAAACAGAGGGTCGTGGGTTCGAATCCCAGCCATGGCGCAATTTCCTTCAGCAAGAAATTTATCCACATTGTGCTGCACTCAACCCAGGTGAGATGAATGGGTACCCGGTAGGAAGAAATTCCTTGAATGCTTTGAGCGCCTAGGCAGCCCAGCTAAGGCCGGGGTAATAATAATAGCAGGGCCCGATGGGAGAACAGTTTTCGGAACTGAAGCGGCTTCCCTGGGTAAATATACCTATATTATTATCATTATAAAACCAAGAAGTGATTGAAAAAAGCAACAACTAAATCAAATTGTTAATGTGGTCTATCAATATCTTACAAATGTATTTAGTGTTGTACTAAAAAAGTTAACCTGACCTAGAACAGACCTCCTGAAATCAACACAATTTTTCCATCAATAAATGCATAATAATAAATCAAAGTTTTAGCTTTAAAGCTGTGGAATCACCTTCCTGCTGCTGCGAAGACAGCCTCCTCTGTTGAGCAATTCAAGAAAGCCATTAAATATAATTCATTTTGCTGAAGAGAACAATGAATTGCATGGACTAAAGTGTTATTGTTTTAGTGGCCCAAAAATGGAGTAGTGTGTGCGCAGCACTTTGTAACCGAAAGGATAAGGCGCCATATCAAATGACCTTTGGATTGGATTGGATATGAAGTAGAAAAGAGGACTTAAGACTGAGAATAACTGGCATCAGAATAATTGAAACTTGAATTGTTCATTCCCATATTAAACTTTTTTTTGCATGACCGAATAAAACATTTTGTTTAATTCATGCAGTTTATACACAACAAAACCATGTTTCAAACATTGGATGAGGGTTAATCAAGCACTGTCTAGATTGTTCTCAAATGAAGTGAATAATCAAATCCATGAAAGTACAAACATAGATCACTTTCAGTATCATACATTGGAAATCTAACTCCTGTTATATTTCCACAAGATGGTACCTTCAAACAGTGGTGGACCCAGACAGGTCAGATACAACACCTGCACCTGCCTGCAAATACGCAATTTTGCCATACCTTCTTGAGTCAGATGCGTTCCATCACTGCTAACTGGTACAACCTTGCTCTCAGAGTAGTCTTCCAGGTTCTTGATGGAAGGACTTTTAACTTTATCTGCTTCTTCTTCTGGTTGTTCCACTTCTTCAGAATTTCCTTTCCTCTTGTTCCTGTTCACTTTCTTTTTTGCAACATACGTCAAGTTCTTGATATCCCTTGCGGAAGGGTAGTACCTCCGACGGATCAAGGAGGGTGCAGACTCATTGGGGAAGAGTTCTTCGACTACATATGCCCTTACGGCCTTTTGGATATCAGCAACCTTGGTGATACCGTTTCCAACAAGTTCAACGACCTTCTTTCTCACCAAGGGGTCTATGGGTTCTCGCATGCCAGCAAACTATAAGTAATAAAGAGAAAAGGAAAGGGAGTTGGAGAACATTTTCTTTTTCTAATAAATCTACATTAGCTTGTGATACAAAGAAATGTATCACTACGCTATTTGCCCAGAGGCGTAATGTATCTTGAAGAGAGAAAAACCGGAGTGAAATGATGTTGACAACTAAATTTTATTTCAAAATTTATCCTAATTTTCTATAAAATGTCTGACAGATCATCTTTCATTTTGTCAATGATAATGCCTGCATACATGTATTAATAGAGGAAACATTAAAGTGCAGAAAAACTGAAACCGAATTTCATGACGTAAACAGGATATTATGATTATTTGCTTGTGGTGGAATACAAAAATGCGAACCTCGTTTTCATTTTCTCTGGGCTGCATTGTGAAGAATAAAAATGCAATTTCAGAAGACTTACTCCTGTGACATGTATTTAATGAGATAGGGATTTAATAGTGATGACAACCAAGGGGAGAAAACCCCCAGGGGAGGGACACTCACATACGTTGGTGGTATGGGGACATGCAGCTTTGATGACCCCCCTTTTCCATACTCCGAATGACATAAGTTCCGTTCAGAAGCCGCCCTGCCCCGCTCGCAAGACCCGTTACGAAACATCTCGGTTCCCCAGCCCTGCCAAAATTGTCCAGCGCGAGCAACGTAAAGCTACATGTAGCTGCACGCACGGCTTCACACATCCCTCCATACCCTGCCGCTAGCGCCCATGTATATGAACAACGCTAGCTATACACCACACCTTCAGCAGAATATGATCCCGTTCTCTAGACCATGTATTTTACCCTTATAAGTTCCTTATAAGTTCCTTAGACCCCCATTTCAGGATTTCGTGAGGCACACCCTCATCAAACTATAATTCGAGTGTCCCCCCCCCCGGAGAAAATTGAGCATCTCGACAATATGCAAGCTAAGAATGTAGGTTAACAATGAATGGATTCACAATATCAAGGGTCTTTTGCAATATGACTTACTTCTATGATCACTTTGCCATTATGGTAACAACCATAGAAAATTTTTATTTTGATTGCCTATCGAACCCTGCTACCATAGTAGTAACACCATAATGGCATATTTACCACAGTCACAAGTCCTCTATAAAACAGTCTCTTATTTTTTTTTTACGAATTCATAGTACCTTACCTGTCCCTGTACATGAAACTTGTGTGCATTAGACCCAGGAAACTTTGCCACATACTTGAACTTGACATCAATGGCTTCATCTCTTCTTGCAAACTGCTGAAATTCTGAAACAGTCTTCCGCTTCGTCCAGGGAGAGCAATGAAGGTCTTCTTTAAATCCCGGAAACATTGCTATTTTCTTCAGATTAATTACAGCAGGGCAGTCAACTTTCTTGGTAGCGTGTGTCCAGAATCGACTTTGGATTTTCTTATCAGCTTCATTTTTGTTTTTCTGAAGGCCCAAGGAATGAATGAAAAAGGTGTTATTTACATTAAATCAAGTTGCAAGCAATGTATTAAGACGGTCTCCTGTCACCTTTTATGGTATTTTTATTGACCCATTAGCATTCTTACCATTTTTATTAAAAACAGAGGAATCAAGTTTACAACCACTAGATATCATGTAATTGCTGTCATTATTTCTGATATGTCAAAGTTATTATCTTGCATTCAATGGTCCTAAATTTGAGGAATCATGTAAGAGGATGTTAGCGATTAAACTCAATGGTAGGTCTACAGGATAATCTACAACCCACGAAAGGTTAGACCAAATTTGCTACAGCCTACATGTAATTTTTTTCTCTCACTTAATTTTCTGCAAAGGTAACATAAATTTTCCTGAATTACTCTCGCACTGAGATCAAGGTGTGACTATTTCCATATCTCCTTATCTTTTAATGTTGATGAGGTTGCTATTGTGACAAGTCTAGCTGGAATTTCGCGCTGAAATACTTCAGGAAAATCACAAATATCTGTTTGATTGAGAGACAATATTATGAGACCTCCTTCCGTCTGGGTTCAAAATCAAAAGCAAAGGCCAAGTTACTATATAAATTGACCCGATGCTCACCAATTTCTCTGCGACGCGTTTCTTGTACTGCTCCTTCTTTCCAGTATTCTTATCTCTACCTTGGTGGCATCCTAGCAGCAGCTGACCAACATTGACATATGGAATGCAGCAGTCTATATCTGGGCTGTCCCTCCAGTGAAGACGCTTTCCCTTGTAATCTGAAATAATAATAATAATGCAGTTCTTATATAGCATATTTCAGACCTGAAAGGACTCTCAATGCACTTTACAGAAATGAAAATTATACAACATAAGGAATTACTTAAAATAACACAAACAACATCAACATTAATCAGTTACATACATGTATGGGATAAGTATTGGGAAAGGTCTATTTGAAATGCTTCTTTGAGACGAGGGGGGTGTTTCACAAAAAAATGGTGTGGAATGAGTGTCTCACTGGAGAGCATTTCACAAACACTTACACCACAACTAACAGTGGTAATTTATGGCATATCCTCGTTAATGCCTCCAACGGACCACACATCCCCGGAGCATGATTGATTGTGGTTATTACTTGCCAAGAGACTTGCCACGAGGGGTACGATGCGTCTTGGTCAAACATATGTATGCGTCTCGTAGCTTAGCTACTAGCAAAGAGCACGAGATGGCCACGTAAACATTGGCAATTCTTTTTTCCTGCCTTCTCATATTTTTCATTCTTTTATGAATATTTCTTTAAATATTGTAATAATAATTATTTATAATCAAGTTTAAACTTTTATTACTTGTCAAGTAATAATTTTCATCCATACATTGTTCTTCAAAACGGCATTTTAATTTTTGTAACATCGCTTATCGAAGCTACGTCATTACCCATCATAACAACAAGTAAACAACATAACAAAGTGGACTCAAGCCTATTTTTTGTGCGGTGTTTACAAATGGATTGAGGAATCTACACGAGTTTGGTCAAGAAACCTCTCATCTTTTTTATACTAACCGTTTTTTGCACCTGGACTGGTGTACAGATAAATAAAAATTAAAAATAAAATCAAACAAACATGATTTCTATCTTAATATTAATAAAAGATGGATCCTAGTAAATCCATCTGGGAGTATAGGTCTCGCTTAGGCATGAAACACTGTATGAAGGGTTTCAAGGCTTCGTGATGAATAAGTATATGTCAAAATGTTAACAGATATCATCACGAAGTCCTCAGGCTCAGGCTATCTGTGCTCACTGAGCACACCCACGACCATGTTTTATCGTTACTCGACGCCGCTACTCCCGGCGCCATCTCTATCCTACGATCGGTGAATTTCCAGCCAGCAGCAGCGGCAAACGTATTCCGCCAAAACTTACCCGATTCCGAGAATTTCTTTTCTTTCTTTACTGTGATAAAATGGCTCATCGTCTCCTTCTCATACTCATCGAGATATTGTTTGAATTCCTCATAGGAGTCAAATATTACTTCGTCTTCCCCCATTTTTTACAAACTCCTGTTTCAGTCACGACCTTGGGATCGAGGGTTAATAAATCGTACATATATGGTAGTTTCGTTTCAGACTTAAAACAAGAAATATAGCGATATAGGAAAGGTAAATATTACAATTCGATTGAATAATTATACCTAGAAAATTGTGTACGCATATAAAAAAATATCAAATAAGAAATACTATGTACTTACTTGTGACTTTATTTTCTTTTTGATATATGTAATGTGTTTTATATATAATATTAATTCATCAACTTCTAGATTCGAACTACACGAAGTACGTTGACCTCGCTATCAGCTGCTATCTCCAATTCCATTATATAGCAAGCAAGCTGCATGCAGTACGCGTACTTGTGAAGTCTTGCCAAAACTAAATCTACCCTGTATAAGCCTAAGGCCCTGTAAAAAGACTGGAGAAGGATAGAATTTTCAACTAGCACCAAGTCAAGAGTCAAGAGTTTGAAAATGGCAGTAGCAGACGTCAGCGACATTCGCAAAGTGAGTAGATTTAGAGCTAGTCTGAGATTTAAAATAAAATAAAGGTCATTTTGCCTCCAAAGAAGATTCTGCTAGGATCGAAAGCTTAGGCCCCTTTTGACTCTCTATTTAAAATAAAAGTCAGACTAGGGCGAGGCTAACTTAATAAGAGTAAAGTCTAAAGAATTGATCAACAACTTTGAAGTACACGTTCAGGAAAAAACTATGCACTTGATTTTTATCAGGCAAAAATATTATTTCCTGTTCCTCACTTTAGCTTTCTAAAATATGTTCATGAATGGTATTATAGGAAAATATGATGAGTGTTACTCCAAAAATTCCAAACAGTTGTGGGTTTCTTCTGCAGCCTCAGAATAAGAAATTGAGTAGGAATCGGTCGTCACTCCTTAGTCACAGTTCCACATAGAGAGTGCGCATTTGCCATTGAAAACTGCATGCGCGATGAGTGGTGCATAGCTTTAGGACCCCCTGAAGCTATCTTAGTCCCAGTCATCATGGTCATAATAACTAATAATATGGCAATTATTATTGACAAAAAAAATATTAGAATGAGTGGTATAGAAGCTAATAGTATAACTACTCATATAAAGTAGATCTTATGCTACATGGTTATGGCTAAATAAAAATAAATTAGAGAAATCTGTGTTGACAGCTAATCATGTGGAAAAAGTAGCCTTCTGTTTGAATTGTTATCTTTTCTTCTGACTTACATAAGGTTCAGTCTTGGATGCAGGATCTACTGATCCTGTATGTCCAATTGTCCAGCTCCTGGTGATATACAGTCATGACAGTGATGTCTGAAGAATTGACGTGGTCCATTTTGGGAATGTTATTGTCATGATTGCTGGGTAACCGTGACAATTTAAGTGCTTATTGATTATTCTGACACCAGGGCAGGGACCTTTAATATTTTTGCCATTAATTATAGTAACTACTGTGGAATTCTTGATTTCGATTGAGCCGAGTTAGCTACCATGGTAACTTACAGTCAATAATGGCAAAGTTACAATAATTGTATGTCCTTTATGAGTTGTAGATTATTATCACATTTAAGTGCAATTCATACAAACGGGAAGTGTCTCAACAGGAATTATTATACATTGCAAGCAATACTTCCTCAAATTACTCAAAGTTTTTGCGAATATGAGCAATACTGGTATTAATAAAATCAAAGATCGAACTGTCATTGATGATGAATGTTATTTTTCATTCCCCTCAATCCACCTCTTTAGTTCTTGAACTGGTTGATTGCCTTTCGTGATCCTCGTGATATATGGACCAATCACAGAAGTTTCTTGATTGCTGAGGTTCTTTACCACATTCTGGCTTTCTTGCTTATAAGACATGGTTAGTAAATATGTTTGAATATTATGTGTGCCCCCACTCTTGAAAAAAAGTAGAAAAATAGCAGTCCGTCTTACAAAGAGTTACGATTGATTCAAACATTAGTAACTATATGGAAATCCATCAGTGTCAAATTTTTCTACAGGAAATTTGCACAATGTCCTTTGTAAACAAAGAGAAGCACAGTGAATTTTTGAGAAAACAATGCATGAATATACATCATAGCTAGAAAAAATATTGAACAAATATGCGTAATAGATGTTGACGTTGCTGGCCGTCCATATTCGTGATTGATCGGATCAATCGCAACTCTTTGTAAGACGGGGAACTGATGTCACTGTGATCAGTGACTGATCACAGAAATTTTGTCACATTGAATTGTATTGTCTGTTTATTTCTCTCTGAAAGCAACTGAAATTTTATTTTGTGAAGTTCTTGAAATACGACAATACACCAGACGGTGGACTGGACTGTTACCAGAAGAAGAAAAAAAAAATAAATGTTGGAAAAGCTCAGTGATGATGGGGGAATGAAGATTCACACTCATGAAATAATGATTTTGTTATTTTTTCTATGGGGGGGGGGTCCTACAACTCTGATACTACCAAAGTCCACAAATACATCATTGCAATCTTGCTTGATAGTGTGAATTTCACTTATCGTCTTAAGCACTTTAAACCTGTTTTTGTCATTGATTGTTCAACAATTTTACCCGAGTACCCCCTTTTATATCCTCATCCATTATATTCAATTTTTTTCTCCCCTCCTAGCGTTACAGCGTGGCGGTCGATTTGCGTGGTACCTGCTGGCCATCCTCATCCATGCATTCGTGGTTGAATCCATCAGTTACATTCTACCTGATATCGACAACTTCTGGCATGCCCAAGCTACTGTGATGCTGCTGGCAAAGAGACTACCAACGTATATTCTGTGCGTGTGTAAGTGCTTGTAGGCCAGTTGGAAAATATAACACCTTTCCTCTTCCAGATCAAAGTTTGAGGTTGTGATTAAATTTTTCTTAATCTTAAAGAAAATTATTCTAAGTTAGAAACATCTTGACCTGCATTGAATTTGATATAAACTGGGTTCCAAACGAAACTGATCAACTTTTTACAAGAGCACTGCACAGATTTCACGCTATCATTTTGAAATGAACAATATTTTTACACAGGCTAGCTTCAATAATCTTTACTGAGCAGATTGGTTCAATCACAGAGATTCTATAGCCCTCACTTCAATTAGATTCTGAATTCCAAGTCACAAAATGGCAAAAGAAAGACCAGTGAAATTAATTAAACAAATTTCCCAGTTTATTACACATGTCCATCACAGGTATGTTTGAGTGATTGGCTCAAACACAAAGAAGCTACAGGAAGTTAACATAAAAGATTTAAATGACTGGAACAATCTAAACGGCCACACACAGATCCTTTGGGGATGTCCCAGTAAGTGGGTGATAATCTGAACATGGTGTGTGCAGTATAGGCCTATATGTGAGATACTCACAGATCTATACACATTGGTATTTTTTGGGACTAATGATAATATAAGACTCGTATAGGACACTTTCCATCTTGATAAGATGCTCAAGGCGCTTCAGAGCAGAGCAAACACAAATGACATATAACACACGTTTGAACAAGAAGTCGATGTCTGTCAAAAAGCTTTCTTATACAGGTATGTTTCATGGTTGCCCCTAAAGGTGGTTACTGAAGTATGGGTTTTCAAACTCTGTGGAAGAGAATTCCACGGGGTTGGCCCTTCATGAGCAAAGGCCCGCTCCCCTCATGATTTTTTAGAAACTGGACTTTGTAAGGGATTGGATGATGAGGATCGTAAGGTTCTTGAGGTTTGGTAGTTGATTATCAAAGACTTATTGTAACTAGGGGAAGTTCCATTGACCATGTGAAAGATCAAAGGAAGTTTATAATGTCAATCAAAAAAGGTGTATCATATCAATGAAGAAAATAAATATTCTCATTTGTATATCAGGTGATGTGCTACACACAAATCTAACTTACCTGTCAATCTATTATTATTTTATCATCACATCATGAATTGATTATGTAAAGTACATTAGCTAATATTTTCATGTTTTGCCATTCTGGTATCTGATTAAGAATTTAATTGTTTGACTAGCTGCATTTCATGATATAAGCATATTAAGGCAGTTACTTCTTTCATAGTAAAGTTTTAAGAGTGAAATTTTTGCAATTTTTTTTAACAGATTACATGTTCATGTATCCTTCCTTTGTTGCTGTTTCTCGATTACGTCTACCATTCTGGGCGGAGCCATTTGCTCATGCACTAGTGACAGTTCTTCTTGGTGAGTATAATGGATATCACTGCATAGTTTTTCATCATTACATAACTACATTACATTAATTAAAGGCATTGGATAACATTGATTTTACGATTAAATGCTTCAGAAAGGGAAATATAAATTGACCGGAAACACTATCTAATTTCATCACATACACTATATGTGCTCTGTTAACAAAGGCCTTGAAGACATGAATTCATAAAATCGTGGTTTGCGTTGAACTTTCCATTCTCAATAAATGGTTGTTTTCATGGTTTTATAGTTCCAATACATGTAATCTAATTAGTTTAAACCAGCTCTTTGCAAAACTAATGTCCAAAAGTCAAAATTAAAAAATCACTCATTCAGCTACTAAATCAATCTTAAATGTAATCCTTTTGGGTCAGGCAGGAATGACCAAATTTTTGAGCAATGTACATTGTGTCTTTAATCAAAGCCATGAATAGATGCAGTGGTTTGTTCAAGCCCGGTTCATGTCTTTCGAATGGTGATGTTAAAGGACAAGTCCACCCCAACAAAAAGTTGATTGGAATAAAAAGAGAAAAATCCAACAAGCATAACACTGAAAGTTTCATCAAAATTGGATGTAAAATAAGAAAGTTATGATAATTTAAAGTTTTGCTTAATTTCACAGAACAGTTATATGCACATCCTGGTTGGTATGCAAATGAGGAGACTGATGATGCCATCCACTCACTGTTTCTTTTGTATTTTATTATATGAAATATTCTAATTTTTTTATTGTCAAGTGAAACAATGATTAATTTCTCCCTGAACATGTGGAACTAGCATTGTTTAATACCATATGGTTCAGTCAAGTTGGTCCTTATCGTCAAATCTGTAAATAATGAAATATTGCATAATTCAACCAATAATCAAAAACAACAGAAATAGTGAGTGAAGGACATCATCGACTGTCATCTATGTGTCACTGGAGAAGAAAAAGGGTGAAATTTTAAATGTCGTAACTTTCCTATTTTACATCCGATTTTGATGAAATTTTCAGTGATATGTTAGTTTGATTATTCTCTGTGTATTCAAATCAACATTTTTCTGGGGTGGACTTGACCTTTGAAGGTCGGTCCCAGATCTGTTGCAATGAATAGTCATGAATGAAGTAGGCTTACACTAGGATGCAAAAGCTTTCGGCAACTCAGTATTTATTTGCTGACAAATGTCAAAGCAAATCATCTTGTGATGTCGAGTTAAGTCGTCTACCGTGTGTGTTATATAAATGTAAACTTATTTGTTACAGACATTCCGTATGATATAATGGGTATTAAGCATCTATGGTGGACATGGCATGACACCGATCCAAACATCTATGACCGTTACTACTGGGTACCGATCACCAGCTTCTTCTTCTGGGCGACATTCATGTGCAGCCATAATTTCCTCTTCTTCGCTACTCCGCGTTGGCTGGGGAGCAAAGCCGGAAAATATGAGAGCAATTCGTGAGTCATTCATTTGAGCTGATATTGTACGTCCTAATTTCAATGATATTATCAAGTGATATTGTGATCAAGTAGTTCAGGGTTTATTTTCGCAGGCCAAGCAATATATACTTTAATTCTCATTGGCAATTCCAGCAGCCTGCTTACTGACCAACAACTTTTATTGCTTGCGGTACAAAAATTACTTAGGAATTACATATTTTACCAGAAGGTTTTACGTTTTAATACTTGACAGAAGTCAAAACTTCAAAAGCCTGAGGAAACAATTAAAAAGAACGCAAAATTGAGCAAAAATTTAATAGGAAGACTGAATGATTTGTCAGATAAAGTATGAATAAAGCAAGGATTTCCTTGTAGGCTTTTGAAACTATGAACTTACAGGTTAGTTTTAGGTTGGGTTCTAAATCAATCCTAAAATAAGGATCATTTGAAAATATTGTCTTTGTGGCAAATGCTGCTTGAGATCCCCGTACTTTAGCAAATAACTTCTCAAAGCAGGTCATGTATGGTTTCTGTCTAGATTGTACATTAATTGACGTAAATCAAATTGATAAATCCTTCAAGAGATTACAGGAAATAAAGAAGAAATTTGAAACTGATAATTGGAAGATGTCAGTATCAAATGCAGATCTTTACATAACATAGTTTGGTCAATATTCCCTACATTATCTTTTTTTTAGTCAGCATCCTCCTTCTTACAAAGGGTTATTACTCTCATGTTATGGTGTCACTCCCTCCCACTTGTCTTGATTATCGTTCAGACCAACCTCACCACTTCCATGATAATAATAGCCATTTATATAGCGCCATCTATCTAGAAATATTCTATTCTGAGGCGCGATGTTATTATTACCCCTGCTTTAACTCGAGCTGCCTTTCAGCGCTCATTGCCTTCAAGGACTTAATCCTTCCGAGTACCCATTCACCTCACCTGGGTTGAGTGCAGCTCAATGTGGATAAATTTCTTGCTAAAGGAAATTACACCTTGGCTGGGATTCGAACCCATGACCCTCTGTTTCAAAGTTAGAAGACTAATCCACTGGGCCACAACGCTCCACACTTTCCTTCTTCACCATATCATTCTATGTAAACTTTGGTTTTACTTTTCTCATTGTTATTTTTCAATGTCATTATATTTTTCTATTTTTTTTGTTTGTTTTTTTCGCTCCAGAATGTCGATGGAGATCATCAGTGCGACTGTGGCTGGGGTGTTTGCGTTTCCCGTAGCAACCATCCAATTCATCATCATCTATCACATTCCTCATGACGTGTACGGTGTTCCTACGGGATTCTGTCTGGGTGTACTGTTTGCAATCTACCTGCTGGTGGTATGGATGGGGGATAGGAAGCCAGCGGATGATGCCAGACCGTTTGGAAAACATGGTAAGATGATGATGATGACGATGATGATGGAGATGATAATGATGGTGATGGAGATGATGATGTTGATGATAAAGATGATGATGATGGTGAGGATGATGATGGTAATGGTGATGATGAGGAGGATGATGGTGTTGATGATGATGATGATAATGAGGATGATGATAGTGATGATGATAACGATGATAATGATGATGACAACGGTGCTATAATAGTGTGACATATATAGTGCACATTTCCACTTTGCAGTCTGCTAAGTTCACTTTCAACTAATGTATAATAATGCCAGTTATTTCATATCTTTTAGTAGGTTCTCTGTTTTCTCAGAGATTTTAAACTCCAGACTATTGTTAGATACCAGCAGATGTCTAATCTTGAGTTGGGATTGGTCGAAAGTGTGATAACAAAACGTATTTTGTGGGATGGGGTATAAGTAATATGAGAAAAATTTAACAGATGATAATTTGAGGAAAGGGCCCCATTTACAGGTGTGTCTGTCACTCTTCTCATTATAACTTGTATACTGCATGATGCTTGATGTCCGAGATCACTAATTCTTTAATGTCTTTCTCTTTCCCTCTCTCTGTCTATTCTCTTTATTTTTCTCTCTCTTCTGTTCTCTTTTCCCCTTTCTCATACCCCACTATCTTTCTCTTTTTCCCTTGTATTTGTTCCAGGTGGGACACCATTCTTTGACAGTGTTGGTATAGTGGTATTTGCCCATTATCTTCTCTATCTGTTCATGGTATACTTTATGAACCCTGAAACCTACCAGTCTACTGGAATCCATGAAGAGACCGGTAACTGCAAAGACCAGGTTACAATGTACACTGCTTTAGGACAGGTAAGTCTGTGGTTGGTAGTGATAATAATTATGATTGTGTGGAGCGTTGTGGCCCAGTGGATTAGTCTTCTGACTTTGAAACAGAGGGTCGCGGGTTCGAATCCCAGCCATGGCGTAATTTCCTTCAGCAAGAAATGTATCCACATTGTGCTGCACTCAACCCAGGTGAGGTGAATGGGTACCCGGCAGGATTAATTCCTTAAATGCACAAGCACTGAAAGGCAGCTTAAGCTAAAGCCGGGGTAATAATGATTATAGTAACAACAACGTGCCTTGAAATAGAATATTTCTAGATAGATGGTGCTATACAAATGGCTATTATTGTTATTATTACAAGTATTTATATTAGTAATCAGTTTTGTAAAGCACATGTCACATACCATTTAACATCAGTATGTGCAATTAAATTTGGGTCCTAAAACCAGTCTTAAGTTAGGTAAATTATTTCAAATTTGTTATTGATCTCCGGTCAGCTCCTTGAAACCAACCAGGGGCTCATTTCATAAAGAGTTGCAATTGTGCTATTATGGCAACTACCATAGTGACCTTGATTTTTATTAGCTACTGAGCCCTGTTTTCATGGTAGTTGGCATACTGGCAAAGTTACAACAGTTGTAACTCTTTATGAAATTCCAGCTCTATGTAGGCCTATAGATTGAATTTAATGTCAGTTGCAAATCATATGAAATTTTGTCAGTTCCAGAAAGTATGTATCTGCGCTGTTCGGCCCCTAATACCTTGGCCTTCCTGAAATGATTGGTTTATATTTATAATTCATATGAAAGGTTGAAATGCATTCAAAAGTTTCTTGATTTGAGCGGTTCCTAAAGTGAAATACAAATGGAGAAAAATTGGTGTTGTTTGTACAAAAAGAGAGTTAATTATTCTATTTGATTGCCAAAGAGCAATGTGCAATGATTGCAAATAAACTCCATGCAACAGTCTCCAAAAATCATTGTTCTCTTAGCAAGGATGTGACTTTTCAAACTAAAGTCTGATTTCAGACTTTTACAACTTATCTTCAGCCATGGAAACCTCTTTTTCATGTCGGAATCCCAATGGACTATTAAAATCTATGTGGCATCCCTGTAAGACTCTTCTATTAAGATAAAAATGTAATAATCCTAGGATATATATGTTTGTTCTTCCTGCAGCTTGCCTACAAGCAGAAATACTTATGTACTTCAAACTATGATGAGAACTACTTTGACTGGCACTGCCTTCCAGGTGAACAGCCTCCTAAGGTACCGGTAATCACATTTTCTTACTATGAAATATAAGACATCTCGGGTTAGATTATAAGAAAAAAGAAAGAAGATCTTTGATTTCTTAGTACTTGATTCAACTTCATCTTCAACTAGTAGAATGTTTATAACTTCATGAATTGATTCAAGTTCATATAGTATTATACTCAGAACAACAAAATCTTTTAGATGTGTGTTTCACTTGAGTTGGATATTTTCAGATATTCAAAGTATTTCATTAATAAATTATTAGATAAATTCTTCTTCTCCCCCTCCACCATCACCTTTTTCTTTTTCCTCCTCATCTTCCTCTTCCTTCCTTCCTCCTCTTTCCTCTCCTCCTTATTCTCCTGCTCCCCTCGCCCTCCTCTTCTCGCTCCTCTTTCCATTCTCACCCTACAGGATAACGAGCGATGGTACACCATCTGTGGAATGGACTATCCAAACCACTTTGAATACTGCATGGTGGTCACGACCCATGTCATCTTTGGTCTCATCGTCTACTATCAGATGCTCGCAAGGTCTGGCAAAGACATCAACCCATCAAAGATGTATAAACACAAGCAAAAGTAAATCATAGCATCTCAAAAGGGATTCTGTCTCCCTGTGTCTCTCTCTTCTTTCTCCTCTTTTCATTCTTCTTCCTCTTTTCTTCCTTCTTCTGTCTCTTCTTTCTTCTTTGTCTCGTGCTCCTCTTTCTTCTCTTCCTCCAGAACCCATGTCATCTTTGGTCTCATTGTCTACTACTAGATGCTAGCAAGGTCTGGCAAAGATATCAACCCATCATAAACTCAAGTAGA
Source organism: Lytechinus variegatus (assembly GCF_018143015.1). Classification (NCBI taxonomy): domain Eukaryota; kingdom Metazoa; phylum Echinodermata; class Echinoidea; order Temnopleuroida; family Toxopneustidae; genus Lytechinus; species Lytechinus variegatus. The sequence continues at coordinate 10,287,996 of NC_054757.1, forward strand.
AGTAGTTGTAGCGATTTTGGACAGTGGATGATCTTTGAAGGTTTGCATGGTGGTAGAGCCAATGTAGAAGGGGCTTCGGGATTACCATGTGGTTAGTCCTGAAAAGGAGTGTGTGTTTGGATTGTGGAATTTAAGAGAAGTTAATGAGACATTAAAATGATTAATAAAGATCTTATCTCATCTCACCATGGAGCTATTAACATAAAGCTCCATGATCTCACCTACTTTTTGCTGTCAAGACTCTTCAACTCACCTTCTCTACTCCCAATCCAAGTCGTCACAGTTCCAAATTTCATCTTGTCTCAATCGCTCTTATTTTTATTTTTTGCATCAGTTTCCTCTGTTTTATTTCACCATCCATTCTTTTCCAGGAATCACTACATAGTGATCCGTAAACCTCTTCTATGTTGGGAGAAGAGAGAGGGGGGTTTGTAACACAGATCCCCAACAATTGATAATTAGGGTATAATATGAACTTTGACCATTCCAAACTCATCTTTTTTATCATTTCCACATTTTTAAGGGTAAATTATGGCACATCTCCATGTGATTTTTTTTCTTCTAATTTCATACCATCAGTGTTATTCTGTTAAAAGAATTTTATTTTAAGATCTTCACTTCGATGCCAGGTCATGAATATTTTGCTCCTTTATAATAGATTGATTTTAATCAGAATATAATTATTTTTATAAGGGAAAGGAGGAAATTCTTTTTTGTATACCAAATTTTTGTTGTGCGAATATCTCACTGGCGATAAGTTCAAGTCTACTCTGTATGTATGTGTAAAAATCTCGGTGTAACATGAAATGTTATCAAATAATGTAATCTATTTGTGACATAGAAATGAAGGACAATGGCATGTTGATCTAAAATGAAAAAAAAAATAATGAGATAGCAAAGCAAGCCTTAATGTAATTCAAGTTACAATATTATTACAATCAACAAGAATTTCATGTGAATGACTGGTAAAAGGGTTATACTATTAATACAGTAAGATAGCTGTTGGATTTTTAGATGAAGTGCACAAAAAGTACTTATTTTTTATGTAAAAATTGTAATTATGTGATACATGGTGTATATATATATATAGACTCTCCCACCAAATCACTCAAGGTTCAAGAAAAACAAGGAGGTAAAGAAAGACCATTCATGAAGTATAACAAACTTGCCTTGTGAAGTAAATAATACAGAATAGGAGATGATACAGAATTTTACGGTATCTCCTATTTTTAATATAGAAAGAAAAACTATATATTTTTCATTAGTTTTATATGTTTAATACTGTGCGGGTTTTATGAGCTATTATAACAGTACAATTTTAACAAACTTAGAAGTTGATCATGAGGTAGATAAGTTAGTGACCCTAAAACTCTATTTTGTATTCAAATGTGCCAAGGATATTTATGTTACTACATTTATCATCTACTAAGAGTAGAATGTGTTAAACACTTTTATGCAATCCAAGGGTATCATTGCTTGTGCAATGTTAACAATTATGTTTTATTGATTTTACAATCAAGTGCACTTGATACAGTACTGATATGATTAAATGTGATCATATGCTTTTTAATGACCATACTTCCAGTTGTTTGTTGTGTTTATGAAGAAGTATGATTCTGTAAACACTTATTTTGATGTTGCAATTAAAGGTAAATGCTAGTTTTGGTAACAATATCAAAATTGAGTTCGTACAGAATCCAATGAAATGACCACCAAAGTGTCTGTTTGTATAAATAAAACCTATGTGCCAAAGGATTCTGGAAGAAATTGTGTATAAAGAAATCAGCAAATAAGCACAGGATTCAGGTAGAGCATCGAGCCCGACACTCAAAGCAATAATTATACACCGTCCCACGTGCGCTTATCTGTGTTGGGGAGCTTCAGTCTGAACATTTTTCAGCATAGATTTCAAGATTTCACAAAGTTCAGTTTATGTGACTGTACCAGATCTAGATCCTCAATGATATACTGACAAGCCTTGTCTTACAGACTTTCTCATGAAATCAGTGTTTACTGCAACTACTGGAATTTCTCTTTAATCAATGGGTCCTAAATTGGTTTGATTTAGACCCAAATTTATTGCAGCACTGTCACTTTCATCTTAGAATTCATATAGTTTTGGTATTATTGCTGCATTGAAAAAAAAACTATTTCCAGAGAGTGTGAGAAACAACAGCAGTGAAAAAAAGTATTGAAAACATATCAATACCTCAAGCACCTAACTAGGTGGATACGTGTGCTGTACAAATCCGATACTATTTCTTACAATTTATTTTTACCTTCCTTTGAAATTGAGTCAATGTATATGTGTTGTGAGAATGAGAGGGGAGGTTGGGAGATAGAAATTGAGAAGAATTGAAAGGGTGAATAATAAGTAGTGTGCAACCTATGAAGTGAAGTAAACTAGGCATTTCTAACACTTTCATTTTAACTTCTCTCCTGCTATTCTTATCTCTGCCATTTCTACCCATGCTGTTTCTACCTCTGCCATTTCTATCTTGCCACTTGTACCCCGCTTATTTACCCATCCAATTTACCTCTGCCATTTTTACCCCTGCAATTTCTACCTTGGCCATTTTTAGCCCTGAAAAACTTATACCTAGAAACCTAAAATTTTCAAAATTTTAGTGACAAAGATCGCCCTAATGTTACATTTTGTTGGATTATTCTACTGACCTGTTAAAACATCAATGGATGATGCATGTATTTCTTGTACAAAGTTATAGCTGTAGATGGCGCCAATCACTTAAAATTTACAGTTGGCAGCAATAATGAATAACGGTAGGCAGTGGCGCCCATGTATGATTCATTTGGGCTAGTGGCCTACCTCTTAGAATCGCCTTTATCTGGGTTCATGGATGGGTCGGAAATGAAATTAGAAAAATGGTGCCAACACTGGCGTACAGATGGGAGGTGGGGGCTTGGGACCATCCCCCCCCCAAAAAAAAAAAAAAATCACGACCATGCATGCAAAAAAAAGAGAAATAGGAAAGATTTTCTGAATATTATTAAATCCGTCACTAAATCAGATTTTTGTATTAAAAAAGGTATAACAAAAAATTGTTGTTATCGCAGTTTTTTTTCTTTTTTATGTATTATTTTCACCATACGCAATGACTGGACCCCTCAAATTGTTCACTCGTCATGCTACTTGCTACCAATAACAGCAGGGCCAGCTGGGAAACAGTTTTCGGAACTGAAGTGGCTACCCTGGGTAAACATACCGTTATTATTATTACCAATCCTCAAGTAAATCACTGTCATGGATAAATTACAGGATGAATGAATTAAGTCAATCAATCAATTTATCAAAAGTAAAATTGGAGAAAAAAAAATTGATATTTACAGGATAAAATCTTAAAAATCCGGTCTTTTTCTCTAGAGATTGATGGAAGTATTCAAAGCGGATGAAACCAAGATGAGATGAAAAGCCAGTCTCATGGCCTCTCTGAAGAGATTAGAACGAAATTAACAATAGTTATGCTCAGTCCCACCTCCCATACCAAGCTAATATCGATCAGAGTTATTACGTAATGTGGAATGGCAAATTATTTATCGGTTTGGACAAGGTTTTATTGGTGTGACCGCAGTAAACCATGTCCGCACAGATCAGTCTGCTCGATGAGTAGATTATAAAAAAAATAAAAACGCGCTTGGACCAAAGAAGATTTGGTCCCAGAAGGGATTTGAATTCCAAATATCTTTTTAAAAGCAACATTTATAAACTATATGTCGCTCAGTTGTGATAGAAATGTAACGATTCTATATTATTCACATCCATTGGATATAATAATGAAATCAATGTTCAGTTCTTTTATAGCGCCTAACGTATTGGTCTATATACTGTCGCTGAGCATTTCTCTTCATGCATAAGAAACAACTTTAAGTACAAATTAAGATATGGGATGAGAAAGAAGTGGAAAGTGTCGACACTGAGCACATTACATGTTTTAATTTTGTTTTTTAATTTTTACTCATCCAAATAATTGCCCTCTTATAAATTCTACTACTAATAATAATGATAAAAATAATACTAATAACAATAAACAGGGGCCGCGGAAGCGCTCACATTATTCCAAATCCGTGTACAAAAACGTTAAAATGACAATATATGATTTTTTGCATGGTCCCCCTACATTTGGCTTAACCCCCCCCCCCCCCCGCCCCAACTTTGAAAACCGTTCCGCGGCCCCAGATAATAATAATAATAATGATAATAATGATAATAATAGTAATAATAATAATAATAGTATTAGTAATGATAATTATAATAATACCATTCCAACTTTAATAAGTATATCTATAAGGGTAACACCAAATTTCCTTGTATTTTTGAAACCTAAGTGAAACCAAGTTTAGGGTTAATATTTTACAAATATTGAAGTAGGTTACTTATTATTTCAGTGCGATCAAATTGAACTTTGCTCGCGAAGAAGTAGGTTAGATATTCATGTAGACAGTCGGCAAAGTTTGACCCACAATTGAGTGACTGCGTTTTCCCAATATATTGTTCGATGGTTACTGCAGAAAATTAATGTCTACCGCGGACATATCATTTTTAAGTTAAGCCTGTTTGTATCTTCATTTTAGTTAAGATTTATGCGCTTTTGTGGTACTGGCATATATAAAGTTACTTTCTATTTAGTATTGTGTACCTTTTAGTACTTAGTTTATTATTTTCTCCTACCCTTTTCTTAACTGGGATTTTAATTGGCGAATGGTAGGTCTGCTAGCTCTTTTTTTAATGTCTACTTTGCATATACATTTTGGCTTCATGTTTTATCTTGTCCTTTCTTAAGTAGTAATAAACTGAACTCCTGGATTCAGCCATGAGCGAGTATAGAGGTCTATCATACAATCCTTCCAAAAGCATTAAAAGGGGGAATTACGTCGTTGAAGCCTAAATCTCAATACACCAGACCATTAAGGTCAAGTACATTATTCGCAATAAGAAAAGGGATGAACAGCGACTATTATCCTATTGTTAACGCTATAATCCTCGGCGAATAACACCTCTTTGCAAACTCCCATTCGCTGGAAACCTCATCGAATCTCAGCAAGGGAGATATAGAAGTATATGAATGGGAGTCAAGGGGAGACGCACAAAGGCGCCATTAATACTATGGAATGCGTGTATTCATGCATGGCGTCTCTTTGGCCGACCCCACCCAACCAAGCCATACAGCAAAGCTCTTTTATCTTTAGAATAAAACGGAGAAAAGAAAAGGAGAAATCTCGTTTGGATTTTCTTTGGCTTTTTATCATGAGGTATCATCTCCGGATTTTCAGTGACTTGTTATTATCACTTCTTAATTTACCCAGAGTGAAAAGGCACCGGGAGCGTAGACAAAAATCGGGCTATATACACAGCAAAAACTGTGGTGTTAACCGGTATACATAGAGGACCACATCAGTTATTTTACACCGGTGTTAAATTGTTGGTGTTAGTTTTACACCTATATGTGTTATTACAACACCTATGGTTGTTACATTTACACTCTTTGGTGTTATGTTCAATCTCTAGGGTGTTATTTTCACACCTCAGGGTGTGGTCCTCTATTAACACCAATTGGTGTCAGTTTTAACACCACGGTTTTTAAAGTCTGCCTTTGAAGCTGTGAAAATGTGAAGCTCTTTACAAGGATTGAATTCTTAATCATAAATCATGCAGTAATATTAATATGGATACTTTCAACTTACAGTTTTTTATTTCAATAATTTCTAAGTGAGTGAAACACTCAAGTGCTGCTTACTAGTATATATTTCAAGGTGTTTTGGCATGCTCATAATTATGGTTATACTCCCCCCTCTCTCTCTCCCTCCTCTTTTATATCTTTATGGGTTTATAGGTGATGGGATGCGAATCTCCATTTGCATTTAAGAACTAAATTTCTGTATTTTTCAGCGATTTGAATTCATTCAACAATCATTTCGAAACGATTTTATAAATATGCCCAAATAATTATGGCGATAATCTCCAAAACTGTTAGAATTCCTTTTCTTCTCCTTCCGTCTTCCACAACGCTTGCAGAATAATCCAAAGCTACAATGCTTCAAAATCTTTAATGACTTAATTGTAAATGTATGTTATGAAGACAGGGCCGGTATATGGAAAACAGTTACAACCGAAGTGCTTCTCTAAATAAAATTGTCTGACAGATGAATAATAGGAAAGAATACTTTTATCAGATCTGTTTCACATCCGTTCTTTTATAATAGGCCTATTTTGTTGACAAATACTTCATGATGGACAAAACTTATACCATGGTCACATTTGTTCTACGGCGGCCGTACGGCGATTCGAAAACAGCCGTTTTATCAATTTTGATTCAAACCACCTATATGTAGTTGGACAAAAAAATGTTAAAACGGCTGTTTTCGACTCGCCGTACGGCCGCCGAAGAACAAATGTGACCATGGCCATGGCATTAGTGAATCGAAATCTTAATGGTAAAAAATTATGATATGATTTCAAATCGGAATCTTTATAGTAGAAAATTATTATACGATTTCAAAATTATATTCAGCCATGAAAAGTGTTTTTTTTTTAAATTATCTTGAAATAATAAAGAGTTATACTTTCATAATGACGTAACTATTATTATTCATCAAGTTTGTTTGTATATACTTTATTTCGACATTATAGGCACTGAATTTATTCATATCGTTGTTATTGTTATGAAGTCTTTGTATAATAATATTATATTGCTTCAACTAACCACAAGGCTTGTTCCTTCGTTGCTATCTTACTAATATTCAATCAAATGTTCAGTTGTTTAGTTTTTTTATACTTTGCATATTATGTATGATTCTTTATAAAAAAAACAACATATTTATATATAGATTTTATGTGCAAATATATTGGAAAATTTGAAATTATTTTCGGTGTTTTTGGTCAATATACTCTTTTTAATTTATACTGTACGTAGGACTATTATTTTGATTGGCTTTCCTTTTTTAATCATAATAGTTGCAGCTTTGTTGTTAGTGTAGCCCAAAATCATGACACAATGACAATGGACAGTGTTTTACTTTATAATAGGGAAAATTATAATATTCTGTATTTCTTATGATACAACACAATATAAATAATGCATTGGAAAATCATCATTTTACGTAATTAAGCAGACAATTTCATTTAATGAATTTTCCATCCGATTTCGATGAAATTCTCATGGTGAAGGTATATGGTTTGTTTAAGTTCTATGTTTTGCACTGTAATAAATATTGGGTAAAATTTAAAACCTGCACGAGCGTAATTATATGTGTCCAACCAATTTGGGGCAGTATTTTACCCAACGCAGGAAGCATATCATGCAGTAAGGTTGAAAAAAATGAGCAGCGATTACTTTAGAATGGGCAAAATTCTCATCACACTTGATAGATAAAAATGCCCAATGTTGGTTGGACACATAATTACCCTAATGGAGTATTTTTACCCAATATTTTTTTAGAGTGTGTGCGGAATAAAGTTCCACTGCTAGATGGTATTATATATACATGTTCTATCGAGAACACACACACACATTTTTCTTTTCATAATTAACACCACGTTGTGGAATATGATAGACCCGTAGTAAATTTCATTAATTTGATCTGGACTCAATGCAAAGTCGACTGATGTGTAACTTCCACAAAATCCCACAGGGCTCTGGGAACGAATTTTTGATTGGGGATGCTGAAGTAAATTTGAAAAAAAAAGGTTTTCAGTACAAAAGGGAGATCAAATTAGTGCCGAGAAATTTAAAAGCAAAAAAAAGGGGGTGGGAAGAGAGGATTTCACTAAAAAATGAAGGTAATTTCGGTCACATTTTCCCATTTTTACACATCTTCCAGAATACCTGGGGTGCTGCCTAAGGAGAATAATACAGGCATCAACCCCAAGGATTTTTTTTTTGGGGGGGGGGTGCCCCCAGCAGCCCCGCTTCCCAGTGCCATGGAATTTTATGACTAGTAACGTTCCAGTGGCAAGTTATGTACACTACAAAAAAAACCCCAGTGGTTTCAAAACTATACCAGTCAGTTTTGTGAGAAGAATGTACACAAGTGTTGAATTCATGGTGCTAATTCAACACCTAATGTCGTTTTCTTAACACCTGCCTAAGGATGTGGTCTGAACAATGACTTGTGTTGATTCTAACAACAAACCATGCAAAAATTCACAATCAGATGGTCACTTTAACTTTTTTGTATATACGGTTGGAAAAAAGTGGGGGCTGTAGCCCACCCACCCAGCCCCCCCCCCCCCCCCCCCAGTTCCGATATCTGACATAATTTTTACTTTGATGGCTTTATCACAAAAGCCTGAGGAAGTGGAAAGGTAAATTCACCTCACAATCCTCTATGTCCTTATTTCACTCTAAACGTCAAGGATATAAATAAATCTAGATCCCGGGGGGGCCACTTCCATTCACGAGTGGATACCATGCGCGACCATGGGGTCTCGAAAAGCACCCTAAACACGTAATTTCCATATTCTGAAAATGCACCCCTCAACAAGTATTGGCGTGTGAAACCCTACCCTTAACAAGTATTGGAAACAAAACGATACTCTTGGCAAATATTCCCTGAAATGAACCCCTAAACAAGTACAGGAATGTTTTATTGTCACGGGTCCTTCGGTCGTCGGCTTTACCTTTTTTGGTTTAGTACGACCCCACCTTCTACACCTCGCGCAAATCGGACTCTAAACACGTAGTGTTGGGGCAAAAAGGACATCCTTTATAAAACATTTAATTTTGTTTTATCATCCCCGCAAATTCGACCCTAAACACGTAATTTTCCTAGCGAAATAGATACCCTTTTTTCATTATTTTTGTGTTTTTGACACCCTTATCACGTTACGTACGTAACGTGCCCTATCGTGAAAAAGACATCCTTTTTACGTGTTTTTTTGGTCGCGCATGGTATCCACTCGTCAATGTAAGTGGCCCCCCCGGGATCCAGATATGCTCTCAATATAGTGACCAGCCAATATAGGGTTTATTTCAAATCTTAACGATTGGCTTTTAAATCTAAAAGATTTAAATCCAAATGTCCTACCTTTATATTTCAATCCACAAGGTTTGAATGTGAATATGACTTTGAGCTGCATGGTCACTATTCACAGCCTACAAAACATCATACAATCATGTCATCAATGAATTCACAATGATTTCACAATAATTACAATGCAGAACTGAGATCTATAGATCTATCATAACTCCGATTAGGCTTTACACTGCAAAAACTCTGGTGTTAATTTAACACCAGCCTGGAATCTATATATATCCACACCAGAGAAGTGTTAAACAAAAAAAAAACACCAGTTTCCTTTTGGTCTAAGACCAGATATGTGTTTATACAACAATTAGTTTTAAAACAACATCGGTTTGATTCCAAACTGGTGTTGTTTCAATACTTCTCTGGTGTGGATATAATGTAGGTTCCGGGCTGGTGTTAAATCATTAAATCAACACCGGAGTTGTTGTTTTTTTTTTTACAAATAGTCAATCCAATTCACACCCTGTCTTCAGCATTGATAGATACCTGATCAATCAATCAACCGTGATTTAAAATCATCAACATTATACATTTTATTTTCATTGACCTTTGACCTGGCATTAAAAATTTTAAAAAATATAATCTTTAATTCCATCATGGTTGTATAGTCATGACTCGTGACAATAACGGTATCAGTCACGCTCGATCGACTGCCCTTGGCCTTTACGTTACCCTGAGGTCTATTATATGAATTATGAAGTATAATGCCTTTTTTGTCGAGTTATCCCCACAATTGGCACTTGGTCTTCTTCAAATTTCTATTTAGTCTCAAATCACTCCGCTGCATGCTTCTTCTATTCGTTCTATTTGCATTTAGCCCATTTTGTCTAATTTCCAGTTAGGCTATACACATTTCGTCTAATATCATCTTGGTCTTCAACCATTTCATCTAAAGGAGTATGATTTTTAAAAAATGAAGACATGTAGAAGATAGAGCATTTGTACATTCCCCTAATGACATGAATGACAGCGAGTGATTGTTCGAGCAATTAAAGGGATGATCCAGGCTGGAAATATTTATATCTCAATAAAAGAGGAGTAAAATTCACAGAGCAAAGTACTGAAAATTTTATCTAAATGGGATAACAAATAACAGACTTGTTGAATTTCAAAGATTTGCATTATTCCGGTGGAACAGTTTTAGGAATGTCTTTTTTAATATTTATTAGGTGGGCTGATGATGTCATATTCCAATTGTTATGTTAATGAAATTAGGTTTATTGAAATTGTTTCTATCAAGAACTAAAACAATTGGATTGACAACTGATTAAGTACATTGGTTATTTATTGCTGCAACTTATTTCATTATACTGGGGACACACCATTTACACATGTATGAAAAAATGAAACATTTATTGATTTCACGTAATAACATAAGAAAAAGAAAAGTGGAGATGTGACATCATCAGCCCATCTAATCAGTAGCGGACCGTGACCCGGAGGAGACAAAGCATGGGGGGGCACTGCATTGGCGGCGGAAGCCAAAAATTTTAGGAGGGGACAACCCAAGAAAAAAATTTGACAAGCAAAAAAAAAAAAAAAAACGGTTCTCAACCTAAAAATTTTAGGGGGGACGCGTAGGAAAATAAATTGACAAGCAAAAAAAAAAAAAAAAAAAAAAAAAAGCTCATCAACTACAAATTTAGGGGGACCGTCCCCCCCCTCCTCAAATTTAGGGGGACACGTCCCCCCCCGTCCCCCCGCCTATGGGGCACTGCATTGTTTGTGAACAATGCCGTGCCCCCCCCCCCAATGCTTTGTCTCCTCGGGGTCACGGTCCGCCACTGCATCTAATTGATACTCATGACGATGTGCATATAACTGTTTTCACAAAATATTGACAAACTTTAAGATTCAATAATATCAAAGTTAATATTTTTTATCCAATTTTGATGAAATTTTTAGCATTTTGCTCTAGAATTTTTCTCTAAGAATTTTGCTCAAAGGATTTATTTATTTAGATATAAACATTTTCAGCCTGGACCATCCCTTTAATGGTATGCTTTGACCAATTGAGACTATACCAAGTTCGCCTGGTTAGCCATGATGGTTTTAGACGATCTGAGAATTATAGACCATCTGGTAGTAGACAAAGTGGGTTTAGCCATGATGATGCTAGACAATTCGTGTTTATATCCTGGGGGGGGGCAGGGGGCGTGACTTAAGGCAAAAATTAAAAATTCAGAGGAAAAATAAGTCCCAGGCGGCACTGTCAGGGGCACGAAAAACTCAAAACAACAGGGGGAAAGGACTAAAATGAAATAACAAAACACACAAAAAATAAATTAATCTAACTACCCTCACACTGTCCATTATTTTGTAGGTTGATTCAATGCATTAAATCAAGTCTGTATAGCTCTATAGACTTTTGTAGAGATTGCAGTCACTTCACTCACTTGATTTAAAAAAAAAAATCGCATATTGTTCTAAACTCATTTTTACGGAAAACATCGGAATGCAGATTTTGCAGAATTTCTTCTATATATTTTGTAATTAATGCAATCTCTAGCTGACGGCGGCAATCTCAGGGGGGCGCAGAAAGTGCAACAGAGAAAGGGAAAAAGGAAATGAAATAAAAAAAAAATTATATATATTCTGACTATTTTCACCCCGCCCCATGCATGTAGGAGAATGTATCAAAATAAAAGTTTTTATAAAATTGAATTTTATTTTCTTAAACTATGATATACATATGATACCTCTCATAATTGCATATTCGTATCAATGTTATGCTTCTGAAGCTCAATAATTCTTGTAAGTATGAGGTTGACTTTTGTTTAGGTTTGGCATTAACCTATAAGGGTGGAAATTTTAAAGGGCGCAGAAATCGGAAAAAAGAGGAAATTAAATGAAGAAAATATCCCTGAAGAGTTTAAGGTTCCATAATTTTGTTGAATTCGCAGGGGTGTATCAGGGATCAGTTGTCGTGGGGGCGGGGGTGGAGCAAGAGCCAACAATTTATGCTATATCGATCATGATGTGAACAGGGTTTTTTTAATGTTTAAACATTTCCGAGCGAACACCGAAAATCTGACTTCAGTACGATAGATTTATTGACATAGTTTTCAGAAAATAGCATCATCTTACACGTTTTCCTTTCCTTTTCGTTATTGTTCTTGGTCTATTGGGGTCCATTAATTGCCCCCAAACCCTCCCATCTGTGTAAGTGCTGTGCAGATGAGCACCCGGAACCCATCCGGGTTTAAACTTTAAAGGGGTACTAGTCCGGGCTGAAAATTTTTATACTTGAATAAATAGAGTGAAATTCACAAAGCAAAATGCTGAAAATTTCATCAAAATCGAATAACAAAGTTATTGAATTTTAAAGTTTATCAATATTTGTGAAAACAGTTATATGCACATCGTCATGAATATTCATTAGGTGGGCTGATGATGTCACATCCCCACTTTCCTTTTTCTTATGTTATTACATGAAGTCATACATTTTTCATTTTTTCATACATGTTTAAATGATGTCTCTCCATTATCGGGGGCCGCGGAACGGTTTTCAAAGTGGGGGCTGACCATGCAAAAAAATCACAATCATATGGTCATTTTTACGATTTTGTACACGGTTTTGAAAAAAAGTTGAGGGGTTGAAGCCCCCCCCCCTCCGCGCCCCCTGATTATGATGAAATAAGTTAATTTTTAGGGGAGCACAACACGGCATATGATACGGGGAAAATATTTGATTAAAGTGGCGAGCAAGCTATTTGGCCATTCAAATAATAATTTCGAATAGTAATATATTTCACACTTTTCCCTTTCTTTCTCTTCCTTAATTGCTCCCTCTCTCTCTTTCTTGGTAATTTGTTTTTTTTTTTTGGGGGGGGCGAGGGTCATTAATTGCCCCCACCTTATACACCACTTTAATATAGATATTACAATTACTTATTCTAATTTAGTTTTGTTAGTCAATATAACCATTTGCTATAAATTCTCTCTTTTTAACTCTGTACTTGCCTCTTTGTGACTGATTGTGCAATGGTGGCATCGATATACTAAATCGAAGGTAAATTTCATTTAATAAAAAGAAGTGACTTTTAAGTTCCGGTCGATATGATTATTTTCAATACTCTCTTTTTAAGTATATTTTTTTATTTCCCCCATTTTCATTCTTCACTTTCCGAGAATTTATATTGTCTCAGTTGCTTGATTTTGGCCAAACATTTCTTCATGACCATTTGTGCAAGGGATGCATAATTATTTCTTCAATTTGAAACCGAAAAAAATGAGTCTGAAAACATAGAATGTAAGTTGAACTTGACACTCACAGTCTTGAGCCAAGCCCATGTTATGTAGTTCTAAAACAGTATTGGGTGTAACATGCATTACTAAATGCAGTGGAGCGTACAACCGGAATAGTCTCACAATACAGACACGGCAAGCACGAGGCAAACTTTGTGTCTTCAAACTAAATTTAGTAGGATATTATAGTTGGCACTGTCGCCCCGACTATTGCCCGCTGCGTAGGGCGAATATTGATATTCCCTCCTATGCCCGCATAATAGCATCTGTCTGAGTAGTTGAGCTGGGGCCAGAGAGGCCTCCCAAGTCTATTGTGTTTCGACCGCCTAGAATTTTTGAATATTCAACAGGGACCCACGGTGTAAAAGAATGCGTGGGCTTCTATTGTTTGGTGGAAGAACACTATTCTATATTCCGTGCAAACCCGACTTTTTAGCAGCGAGAACACGGGGGCCATCGGTGATAATAGCCATTGGATAGTACGCATACACAGAGAATAGTACATGTGTGTGTGTCATAGAGTGAAAACGAGTGTGTATGGCAGAGACTGTGCGCTGGTTGTTGGCTGAGCCTAGCAGATTGGTTTTAGTACAGCAGTGGCATTCAAGCTGAACGGCCAAACACGGCGTTGAATTATAGGCCCCTCGGCTCGGCCGCCATCATACGTAAGTACATGTACATTTATAAATCTGTACTTATTCGAACATGATATATTGCTTGTCAAAACCATGTATACTACATGATATGTATGTGATGGAACCTGTTTTGGTCAATGTGACGAGTTTGTGTAAATTACACGTTTCCTGTCGTTAAAATACAAAGAAATTCGTCTGAGTTTTCGGGTGTGTGTATTTTGCAAATGCGCGTTTCCTTTTTTGCCGCTCCTCGTCGTACGACCTTCCTCTGAAACGTCCTAAGTTTCCGCCATTTCTTGGCCGTCTCAATGATTTGTCTGATATTATCCCAAGGCGAAAATCTTCGAAACGAAGAGATAACCCTTGTTGCTCCACGATCGCGGCGACAGTGAACAGATTTTTGCTTGCTCGGCTGTGCAGATTGAATGATCCTCGAATCTTGAACGGCGCGAGTAAGCAAAACCTTTGCCCGGCCACTATGCTTCAGTAGACTCCATAATCAACATTGCCCCCGTGTGTATAGGAAGGAGTCCCACGTTATGCGCTCACCTGTAGCACTTATCAATTCATTGCAGCATGCAGGATAGATTCTTAACTTTGAACCCCTGAAGCAGTGATACTTCTTTTGATGTCGGAGGCTGAGTAACCTGAAGGAATTTCGGTACTGTCTGAATAAACTTTGTCAAGGAACACGAGTTGGATTGGAGTGCAACGGAGCTTGCCTGGGGTAATTCCCTAAGTAAAACCATGCTTGGATGTTCCCATGCTTCTATTAAAATTCAACATCACTGCTCATTAATTACCAGCGCCGGCCAAAATAATTTTCCCTTTTTTTTATAACCCTTTGTAACAGTTTTCAAAATTCTTCATGAGAAGCCATCGAGGGGCAAATAAACTTGAAATGCCTACATTCAATGTATTATCCTATGTATAAATCCTTGTGAAAACCCCTAGAAATGCTAACGAAGTAAACACCCTTTAGAGCTTTGACTTGAAAGACCAATGAGCCTGAGGGCCTATATTCGTCTTGACTTTAGTATGTTATGATATTCAGGATGTTCATCAGAAATATTTTTCTTTCTATACACATGATACATGGTTTTGATTGCATCAGTTCCTTTCTCTGATTACCCATTTCTTAATTCATTATCCCTAGATTGACCATCCTCTTTTTGAAGTCCTTGTGTCCATCACTGCACCCACCTAACTCAAATAGACAAGTGTTGTTACTAACTCGAACTCAAAATGATAGAAGAGGCCCATATCGTCCACCAAGAGGCATCGATGCAGGTTCACCAAGAACCAGCAACGATGCAAGTCCAAGGAGAACCACCTGCACTTCAGATCCAAGGTGAAACGGTGATGCACATTCATGAAGAAGGTGGTAGTCCTTCGTCAAATGGGGAAGTGTCAAAGGCTAAGAGAAGACGATTGTCAGGTCAGTGGATTTCCTATTTCTGTTCCTACAAGATGTAGACCATTTTCACATTGTAGCCTAGTAAATTAGTGATTATTTAACCTCATATTGCATGGAACTCAGATACTTGCATCAGGTTCAATCTTGTTCTAGTTAAATCATGATTATGCATGTTTACTTTTAATAATAAGTATAAGTCTATGGCTCAATATTTTGACAGTATTATGCTCACATTATTGTGAATTCAACATTGTTTTTTTTTATAAAGTGTTTGCATGTTTCCTATAGAGTGCGCAATCATGACGATCCATGCATGTACCAAATATTTTCCTGAGAGTTTTGTAATCTGTCACATTTTAATCCATCAGAAAATTGGTTTCACCATTATGTTAACATTTTATCGTTCATTATGAATTTTTGATTGCGTATTTTGGTGTTTATTTCTTGTGGACCTGGTAAACTATACGACATTTTTGTAAAGTATATTGCCAGGCGTTTGACCATCAAGACTTTATAGTACTATGCTATGAAGACAATTTATTTTTGTGAAAAACAAAATGTAAAGTTTTTTTTTTAAACGTGACCAACACCGTTGAGAATTCGTCTATTCTTGAGATATAACGATCTGGGAATTAAATTATGTCTATATCGCTATGCCTTGCAATATGCAAACGCGGCGTGCATTCGTTGCCTGTTCATGTTGACCCTCCCTCCTTTTAATGCTCTTCTCAAAAGAGGCCAATTACGCATTCACGATGACCCCATCCTTTACATAAATGAGCCTTTCAAGATTCAGCACAATAGTCAATAGAGGATTGATTGCTTTTAGCCTCTCAGGTGCAAGTTTCATTGTTTAGCCAAAGAGTTCACCTTCTAATCAAAAGGTTTTATGGTTTCAGCGTCTAAAAGCTTTGAGGATGAATCGAGCAATGATAAGTCTGCACGCTGGGCATCCTGTTTTGCCATGAAAAGGCTGGAAATATAAAGAATATCGACTAAAATGTGTCTTAAATTAACTTGAGACTGAGATAGAATTCATAATTATGTTAATCTGATCCGGGTCTTTAATATCATTCGAAGTTCATCCAAGTATCCACTGAATGGCATCATTCCAGTTAGGCTGTCAATTTCTATTTTATTAAACTGTCATCCCTTTTCAAGAAATCCAATACCAATCGATAATATCCTCACTACCGAACATTCATGCAAAAACTTAAAAGTAAATTTATACGACACTACTATTTTACACATTAATCCCAGAAAGTAAAATACTACTTAAATACGTTTTGGCGAGAGAAAACAACAATATACTTCTTGTTTAAAAAAAAGAAAGAAGACCAATCGAAGCCGTGATGACTGACATCACTAGTTTCAGAGAAGCCACTCGCAGTCAGAACCAGGAAGAATGATTCCTGATTTACATTCTGATATAGATTCCACCAAACACCTCCCCTCCCCTTCCCCAAAGAATTCATTCAGTATAAACATTCACAAAAGGCTTTTTAAAGTGAGAGTGCATTGACTTCACCCTATTTCTCGCACGCATCAGAAGTGCGCTTGTAAGATTTCAAGGTCGGAGGACCGCGTATAGGAAGTCCGATAACCAGCGAACCAAAAGAAAAAGAGAGAGAGTATTTCCGAGTCTTATTTATTGACAGAGCACACATTAAAAACAAATATCGTTGGTGTTCATATTTTATGTTAGCATTAGATCTTGTAACAAAACCTTGTAACAATATTAGCAAGAGGGGATGATATTCTTACGCTTGTCAAAGCGCAAAGAAACTTGGGAAGATGTATCTTTGAAAAAGAATATACTCAAGAATGAAACTACCCTACCATGTCTCATTTCGAATATAATTAACGTGACAAATATAAAATGTATGCCTTCTTTGCTTTCGAATGTCGTTAATAATGTAACCCTGTCTGCATCTGTCGATACACGTATAATTCGCGGTAGGAGGTATTTGCCAAACGATATTTCATGATATTATCGTGGTTGCTGCAAGGGAGACCTGGCGCGGAAAGTCAATATTTGTCTCCACAGTTACAGTTAGTCCAAAAATAATCCACCTATTGATTATGGGGTATAATTATCAGATCAATCTACCTTCAGTCCTCTACTATAATGCATGATAAATGACATGTATTAATCTAATCATTCCCATGACGGGGAACTTCTCGAAGTGGAGTCGAGACACAACATGATTGAAACATAACATGACTGATGGCAGCCATCATATCCCTGTAAAGTGACGTGTGGGACAGGAGAAAGACATTTTGTATCAATCGCACAATGGGACGTCCTTGCAATCTGTGATAGCGGGTAAAAGAAGTTTGAGCTTTCAATGCACTGACAGGCTTATTAAAGGCTTACTAAATTCTGAAGTCAGTTTGATTTTACTGCCGACTGTATACAGTAGCACATAATTCCTTCGTCCCGTAGACATGCTTTGTCGCAGTTGTGAGGTTGGTGCTTGACGTGAAAAGTCATGATATTGTATACCATGATTTGTGTACATTTTCTCAAACTTATGTTTCGTTTCTGAAAGTTTAAAATGTATTATATTTGACAAACTATTCAAATTCTTTCCACAAGTTGGGAGCGCCGAGCGCATCCAGTTTCCAGTAATATTGCCAACACTCTCTCACGTGGGATTTTGAATTTGTTACTATAACAAGTGTTTATGAAACGAGGCCCCGTTTCTGCGTTATTATTCGGTAACCAAAAACGCATTATTTTGGATGCATCCAACAAGGCGTCAGTATACCTACAGTAGGTTAACAGGTTTATAGACCCAAGTATGTTGATTATCATTCATCATCATATAGGGAGATGTTTACCCGTAAGGGTAAAGAGAGAAAAAAAATCTGAATTCGTTTTTTTTTGTCACGTTGATCAGATCGGATTACCAATCTGAATAAAATTTCCAAATAACAACCAATGGATGAATTCTCCTCATTACACATCCCGTGCGTTCTTTGCTTTATGATCAACAATTTCTATCTGCCTTTACCATTCCTGATTTACATTTCACGGGAGAATGGCTCGTAAAATCATGGCAATGAAAAGAGTCAGAAATCTCCTTTTCATCTGAGCTGAGCAAACAACTCCATTCATGGCAGATTCGTTTTCATGAATATACTGGAGAGGAATTGAACCTCCTCTCCCGTTTTCAAACCAGTCCCCAAAATTCATTTCATCGCTTGACTGGGAGTCGGTAAAGCGTAATAATCACCCCGCTACCTTTCTCACCGGCTTCATAATATCTAGCCTTCCATCAAGCAGTGACATGAAACATATTTTCATGCCATCCTGATTATTCTTGAAATGCATTGTATCAGAGACTATAAAGATTCTACAGATTTGGCGGCAGGAGAGTCGCCATTCTGATTCCAAAGTTATTTATGGCATCATTTCCCCAGTAAATGTTACCATGTAGAATACGCCATGCGGCCAAATTTTGAAGAAAAAAATGGGCAACATGTAAGGCCCAGCGCATAATTAATAAACTATTATATGCCGATTTCAGTACTGATTACACAAGGAATGTTTCTGTGACTCTGCATCAATTCTATATTCGTAGAATTAGTTTGAGTGGGTAAGTTTACTGAAAAGAGGATAGATACCTCTTACCTGGTGACGAAAGATCTCCCCATTACTATCTCTTTGATTTTCACGTAAACAACTTTTATTCCCCAAACCCTTTGAATCTTTTCACGGGAATGACTTCTTTTCTTTGCTGCATAGTCGTAGTCTATTTATCTAGGCGTCGTATGATTCCAATTTTATCTCTGAGTGTCTGTAATGTTAGAAGAAAGGGACGAAGTATTCAAATTTTAGCTTTTAGATACTACCTGACGTAGCGCCACCAAATCACGAAATCCTGAGAAGGATGATCGCAGCCATAATTAAGAATTTCCGAATTGTTCTTTTCTTCCATACAGAATGCCGACTCTCCATTTCGATTCAGGAAAAATGATAAGACACACACTATATCCTATCTAATTTCCAATATACAATTTCGCTACAATTCTATGGCCTTTACATTTCTAACTTCCATTTTACGCGGAAATATTTTAAGAGTCCCATTTGTCTTCCTAAATCTATTGAAAGAGCTTTATGAAAATTCCTTGGTAGATAATACGGTTGGGATTATAGACTACGGATTATGAATGCCTAAAGATCTTGGTATTGTTACGATGCGACACATGATTTATCATTCATCAGACCGCATCGCCTGCTTTTTGTGACACTATAGAAGAAAATAAAATGAAAAGAATATAAAAAGAAGAAGTGCTGCGAACTTGCCTGAAAAATAGGTAGAATTAAAGTAAGCTTCCCATACTCAGATTCACGCGCAGAAGCCATTTCAAACGTGCTACCTGTATAGTAAAAGCCAAGTTGATACTCTACCAAAAATCTAACATGGTGCTTCCATGGTCGTGTAAGCTAATCCAGGGTACTGGGCGGGAAATTTGCTCCAAATTGTGCACTTATAGTTGTTGTTTTTTAGTTAGCGGGCAGTAAATTTATACACCAACATGTACATTATCCTTACATCCGGGCCTTACATGTTATTCGAATTTATGAAGGATCTTTGGAGGGGGGCGGGGCATAAAAGATTCGATATCACATCTGTATGGAGCTTTCACGGTCGTAAACGCGCATGAGCGGTGGGCAATCGCGATTTTACCCCTTTAGGAACTTCAACCTGTTGTACTGACAGTAAACACATTTTATAGAAATTTCTGTGAATGTCAATAAAATATAGAAAAACATACAGATTTTACATTATTAATTGTTATCCCAATGAAAAGAAAACGCATACACTGACTTCATGAAGTCGTATACGTAAAGGGTAAAACTGGAAAACAACATAATAATTAAACACCATTTTATAAAAGTAGTATGAATATTTAATAGAAAGAACAAAAAAAAACAAGCTCGAGGGTGGCGCTGTGCGGAACTATAGGCTAGTACGAATGAAATATTGTTGTTAAATAGGTCATTCAAGTATGTTGTGGTTTGGCGGTGAAATAATCCACTTGTTTTATTTCGGCATTGTTTTACTTCAACCTAAACCGATATACAACCAAGAATGCCTTTCAATTTCAAACCAGTTAATTGTCTCTCATTCTTTGCGTATATACGCGCTATGTACTATCTCGATATTGAAATAATTATGGAAACTATACACACAAAAAAATTAAGTCCCCCCTAAATCGAATTGCTGTAACTTTTGAACCGAATTATTTTGAGATATATTTCATAGGTGGTTTTCTACAAGCTCATTAAGCAACTCCTGGGGGAATTGAGATTAATCGGTGGAGTCATGCATGAGAAATTAAAGATTGAATAAAAAATGAAAATTTTTGAAAGTCACAAGAGTCGTTTTTCAGATTGTGCAAATACAAAGTTGAGCAAAAGTTGTTTTTAGGGGAATTTTATGGTGTTATGCTGTTTTTCCACTTCAGACCAAATTTTGATATCGTATGTTCATGGTTGAGTGAGCACAATGTATTGCAGGGGCCGCGGAAGCATGCACAAAAATGTAAAAATGATCATACGATTGTGATTTTTTGCATGGTCAGCCCCCCCCTCCCACTTTGAAAACTGTTCCGCGACCCCTTTATTGTGACGTATCATCATAGGAGTTTATGGTAGTATCCTTTACAACTTGTTCGATAATGTTAAATTTGAAAATGTTGGCTCCCACGATTATAGTCCCCTCCCCAAATTTAAAATTCTGGATCCACCACTGATTTGTCCATACATTCAACTGATCCTGAGAAATTGTTAGGAAAAGAATACATTTATGCAGTATAAAGAGTATTAATTCCTAAGTTTTCGAATGTGCTCGCTCAACTATGAAAATGTTTAAAGTTCGGAAAGTGTGTGGTGATAGAAATGATAGATGGTAAAAACAACAGCAATTAAAGTCACAGTTGAAACCGAATTTGCCCCCGATATTCATTTTATTACCCTTTAAAATGAGTCTGTGACATTGAAAATACCAATTTACCCACTTTGATGCGTGCTCACTCATCCATAAATAAACAAATCGATTTCAGTTTTGCACATAATTCTGCCCATTGGTTGATAAACATTACTGCCAAACGACTTTGCTAAAGACAGCCTTGAAAAGAGGGTTCCCCCATATTGAATAAGGGGTTACTTATTCTTAAACATATGCAACAATAATGTACACAAGTCTATGAGAGAGGAAATCAAAATTTTAACTAATATGAAATGAGGGTTTGTTTCATGGACGGTTTTTGTTCTGCCAACAGCTATTTTATGAAACTTCGCATATTTCTTCAGAGTAACACTATCCAAAAGGCGCGCACACCAAAATGCCCATTCAATACGGCAGAGTGGTACCAAGACCTTGAACTTTCTTCTCGTTTGCATAATTTTCTATTATTGTGTGATCACTTAAGCATTAAACATCGGGATTTTTATAAAAATCAAATCAAAAGAACTATGCAAGGTGGTTTGTGACGGATATCCATAGTTACAAATTGCATTTTTTTCCAAGAACGTAAAAAGAGAGCTAATCACATTCCACATGTTCATTCAAGCGTGAATGTTTAATTAAACGCCTTTGAATCACTGAAGCATTATTGGTATGAACCTAACGAAAAAGTTGAGAAAATATAATTTTCAGTTACCAAAATGAAACAATACTTGCCTATGATATTTGAAAATCGTATTTTTTTGTTTTCAATAAATGTTCATTGAACCGTGAAACGATGAATATTGTTGAAGATACTCTTCCCAATAAGAACTGTCATCATATTCCATCATTTTTAGTGATCAATAGAAATGTATAAAAAAATCCAATTATAGCAAATTGGACTTCTGTTTATTCAACCGTGAAATTTAGCAACAAAAAAATGTATCGTCTTTGAGAAGGTACCTTTTACAAGCCTTTTATTTTTCATGATGAGAATGTGGAATTAGTTCCAATAAAATGGAATCAAATTCATGATATTTGGCTTGTGACTTTTCAAAGGTGACATTTTTGCCTTTTGACTGTGCTCATAACTACTCGTAACTATTGAGAGATACTATTGAGAGATGTGGATATACCGTGTCCACATGAAATATTTCTGTTATTATTAACAACACTGCAAAAGGAAAAGATGGACTATGTTAGAAAAAAATATCCCAACCTGGTTGTCATGAAAGCTAATTAATTGTATATATACAAGAAAAATATAGCCCTTGTGTGTTTTGTTTTCATCTCTAATTTCAAATTTGCAAACACATGAAGGGTTATGAATATGGGAGTAATCCGTATTTTGAGACCTTGCTGTGATCATTGAAGCGTAAGCGTGTAATGCATCAATGATCATGACTTATTTGAGTTATTTCATATTTTCCGAGAGATGAGATGACATCCCGTCATTTTGTTGTAGAGTTATTATTTCAATCGACTTTGCTCCTTTCGAAAACGTTTTGGATGAATGAATGTCTGGTAACTGTTGCTTATGGACTTTTGAACTGGGGTTGTTATTAGTTTCATATTTTATTTCCTGTCAAAGTGAATAATCCAACCGAAATCATCTCATCACGGGGGGGGGGGGGTGATGAGGCAAAGTTATTGACATTGAGATATTGTGAATCACGCTTCATTGATAATAGAAAGATCTGAAAATATGTAATATATTGTTGGCTACCGCACGATTCATAATCACTCATGCGTGACAGATCATATTTTACAACGAAGTGAAAACAAAAGCTATATACTTTTTGATTGCATATACTATAGGTTTTTCATGAGAGTTTTATGAGAGCCAATTTTTCATTTTTATTTTTCTAACATAAAAAAAAATTTATGCACCACAAATAAGAATACTTCAATTTCCCCCAATTTCATTTGTTAATGTTAAAGTTTCTATATGCTGCATACGATGTAAAATTTTATTAAAATATCAGTTCAATAGCTGTAGGCGTATGAAACGAAGGCTCCTTACAATTCATTCTGAAATACAAACAACCGAGAAAAGTGGCATTTTAAACAAGATATAAAACAATCCTTTGCTTATTTTTCTCGCCTTGACCCGACTTGTAAATACATTGTGTGAAAATCTCCACGTGAATCCATCAAAGCGTTGAAATCACGAAACCTATTAAATGTTCAATCGAGGGATGAGGGTTAAATAGAAAACATAAAGTGTACTTCATATAAGCTATTTTCAAATAAAGCCCCCCCCCCCCTTTTTTTTTTACCTCTTTAAAGACTGGAACACCAAACACTAAAAAGGGAACATTGTTGATGTTATCTTTTGGTGAGAAGTACGTGTTGGCCAGGTTCGAACCTTGTGAGAGTGAAGCTACTATCCCTCAAAGTCATATAGGGGTTAAATGCTACTGAAGTAGGCTGGTAGGAGAGATGGTGTGACTTTTTTGCCCCCCCCCCCCCTCCATGTTTGAATTTGAAGGAAGTAGCTTTTCCTCTAAAAAGGTTCCGAAGTGGACTAGTCTGGAACATGCCGAAGATCCGAGAGAATTAATTTCAAGCAATCCATTTCCTATATTTGCAGCAGAAATTATAATACTCGTGAAGAAGGAAAGGTGTTAACATTTATCTAGCGGTACTTTCCTAATTTATTGTTCTTTATCAATTTTATGTTCCATGTAAGAGTTGATTTTTTTTTTTTTGGGGGGGGTTATTGCGTGCGAAATTTGAAATTTTATAGGAGAATCGGTAAGTTATAATAGTCAAGGAAGTAGTCTACAAGTCATGTAGACGCCAAATGAACAATGCATTTTCTAAGGTGTTATCACTTTGACTGATTGTTATCAAAACGAGAAATTGGTATCAACTTAAGAAGAAATTTATTCACGTTATCCTCGTTATTTAAACGTATACTACAATTCTACATAGTCATTTACTGTATGATGCCTTAAAGTCAACCTGGAGTGGTAATCTAAAGCTAAAACCGCTTTGCATAAGTGAATTTATTATAAGTTAAAGACGCAAACCTAAAAAGTTTCATTGAATGCATTGCTTTTTAATGAATTTAAAAATAAGTCCAGGAAAATATCCACTCTTCAGTATAAACCTACACATCTTTGCATTTGGTATCGGTCAAAGGGGGCCTGAAGTTACCCAGGCGCCGACCAATTGCACCGATTGTTCCCTCTTTTGAGGGGGCATTATTACACCTCTCAATAAACCCGTCATAGATTTTTATCCAGCATTGGTAGCCTTTCTCTTTGGGTCCAATGTTCGGGGTTTTTCAAAAGGGTAAAAATCGACTCCCGTCGCTGTTATGATTGGAATAAAGGAGATGAGAGTAACCAGCAAGCAGCTTGGGGGTGGGGCTTTTTAGATTACAGAAGATAAAGGGATGGTGAAAGTCGTATATGTCAGGTCTCTTTCAGTGAGATAAGGTATCAATGTTACTGAGGGAGTCTACTTTATGGCGCCCGACAATAAAAGCAGGGTGCATGAATTAGCGACCCGTCTTTACCCTCTGGCTTTTAAGAAGCACCCCCTTTACACCCCCATTTATACTCGGAATCGAGATAATCTTGGGATTAATGAAAGCTATACTAAGGATTACTGGCCACGTATGGCCGTTTTAAGAGCTGTTATGAATGGATTAATTGTGTCTGTTGACTCCAGATTTGAGAACTCTCATGGGTTATTGAGAAAAACAACCATGGAAAATGACATGTTCATCTTTCTTCAGGAGAGACTATAAAAAACATCCACAATTCTACAAATAACTATAGGAATGTATTGTTCATACCTACTCAATTATCTTTCTTTCGCACAGAAATATCTGAAATTGTCTGGTCACTCTCTTCCCCATAAAAAAAACTTATAGAAAGTTCAAGTGTCATTTTATCCCTTTTTTTACACCTTTTAAATATCGTTTTTCTTCAGAATATTCAGGCAAGCCTAGTAAAAATGGTGTAATTTTTCTTTGATAAAAAACCCCAATTGAACTAATTGAATATATTTTCTGGGTGCATCATGCTTGATTTTCCGTTTCACTATTTCCGCGACTGTATATCAGATTAAAAGTATCAAATGTCCTCCATTGCATTCTGTAATTGCAAACCCCAAGCCTTAGAAACTTTTTTATTATTTGTGTTAACAGTAGACGCAGAGGGAGTTAACCAATTAGGAGGATGTTTTGCCAACGGACGCCCTCTACCAACGCAGATTCGGCAACAGATCGTAGAGTTAGCAAGGGAAGGTGTACGACCATGTGACATTTCCAGACAGCTCAAAGTTTCACATGGCTGTGTCAGCAAAATTCTTGTCAGGTGGGTCTTACCGACTGATGCAGCTTTAAAAGAGCTTGTAGTTTACTTATACCTCTGTCAAGTTTTATGAACAATGGCGCGAATGCATTGTTAACATCTTGCAAAAACGCAACTCATGTTTACAAATCTTTTTAACTAAGTAAAAAAAAACTGATGATAATAATGCTAGTAATATTACGTAACTGTATAGCACATATATCAACATCTAATGTCTCTATGCTCTTCCAAAGCAGAATTGAAATATTCAAAATTCTATTCAAATATAAGCAAGGGGGGGCTTCATCTAGTTTCTTTCGAAATGAACCAATCTTTATAATGGTAGTAAAGAAAACAAGGCTAATCAAATATATTTGAAGGTCAAATATCTAACGTTAGTGCTCCATTTGTTTATTAGCTTTTCTAGAGGAACAAGCAGAAGATAACTCGCCCTACAAACTAGTGGCAGCGGTGGGATACGAATACTTAAATAATTACATATACTTGAACCAAAGTGACACTCAATGATAATTACCTTTCATTAGATTTTATGAGACTGGATCCATCAAACCAGGGGTCATCGGTGGCAGTAAACCAAAGGTTGCCACCAGAGATGTTGTCAACAAGATTGCAGACTACAAGCGTGACAACCCAACTATCTTCGCTTGGGAGATCCGTGACAGGTTACTCTCTGAGAACATTTGTGCCAAGGAGACAGTACCAAGTGTCAGTTCTATCAACAGGTAAATGTTTGTTATAGGTGCCTTGAAGCAGTTCTGTATAAGTTACCTGGAAGTAAAATCCTTCATAGAGTCGTTAGTTGCTCTTAATATTGTGTATTTTGGAAACATAATATGCCCCCTCTTTACACAATCATCCAAAATGTTTAATTGTCATGTCAAAGTGCTTCATGGTCCATGACCGAATAGGTGCTTAACCTTTAGATAAGATAACAAATGTGTCCTTTTTTTACATAATGTATTGATTTGAAGAAGCAATCAGCCCATCTTTGTCATGTCTGATAAAAAAATTTAAACTTTGTAGTTCATCACAATTTCAAAATTATTTCTAATTGAAAGTCGAACATTATGTACAATGCAACTCAATATCTAAACACATGCATGTATTTTTTCTTAGAATATTGCGGAATAAGATCGTGAATGGTTTTGTTATGGAAGAAGCAACACTGACTAAAAAGAAACCAAGCCCTGCTGAACTCGATCTTCCCGAAGACGCCCTTCCAACTCAAGTCACCATCCAGCGCCCTGCCGCACAACAAATCATGGCGCACAACGCGCAGCAACCCCCAACCATCACTCCTGCGCAGTTTGCGCAGTACTACAACAGCCTTCAGCAGAGTCCGCAGACGGGAGGGTATCCGATCCACGTCCCGACGACGTCTCCCCAGGCAGCAGCCACTGTGGCTCCAGGTGGGGCCACTGTCAGGCTTCCGCCAGCCTACACCATAAAGGAACTCTTGGGTAAGCAGGTGGTGGTGGTACAGGCTCACGTCGCCCCTCAGCCCATTAAGAAGGAGAAAAATGTAGGAGAAGGTACTTCCCACCTCTTCAAATCAATTGCATGCTCAGTCTTATTTTCTTTTATTTTTTTTCATCTAGGGAGATAAACCCAATGCTCTGTTAGACATCTATGATCATGATGGGGCCCTATAGGAATATACCCTTATCGAAATTCATGTTGGATTTAGTGACTTACTCTCATTGAATTTAAGATTTTCAAAAAATGAAATCACTCTGATAAACTAATGGGGAGAAAAATTTCCATATATGATACTTAACTATACTTTGTGGACTAAAATCGGATTCCACAATCATTACCTGTTGCAAAACAATCCATATTTTCCTTAAAAAAGTGACAAACCATTATCTTTTATATTAAATCAAATGAGCCAGACTTTCGAGCAATTGCCATTGCATATTCTTTCTTCTTGATTTTTAATTCACGTCATTGTTCGGGATATTTTGGGTTTATGGAGATGATGGTTACTAATTAGTTGTGGCATATTCATGGCCAGATTTGTGTGTGTTATCATACTGTGATATGGTAATGGAAAATGTCTTTAAAGTTTCAGTACTAAATTCTTTTTCCCTGCCATCATGTGGCATGTTATACTACTTCTGGAAAGTGGAATTCAAAACACACGCATTCAAAAGATATACTAGGACTATAAATGTTTGTTTCTATTTCTGTAAATTTCTTCTATATTTATTAATGTGTGTGTATGTGGGTGTGCTGTTTGTGTGGTTTCTTCACCAAATTATCATTTTCACATCGATTGTCATTTTACATTTTTGTCTGAATTTCACAATAAATTTGATAATTAAATTTCACTTTGTCTTTTTCATATCAATTTAAAACATTTCATGAGGGACAGGCTGAATACTGGACATCCTTTACAAAGATGTCGTTCTGAATCAAAATCTTGACTTTTCATATCATATTAACTCATTTGATCATATCATATACTCGTGTGTATATGGTTTTCATTCCATACATCCTCTTTAGTGTAATCACAAAAAAATTCATATGATGTAATACTATGAAGTATGAAAGACCAATTGAAAATGGAAGCTCTTTTGGTATAGCTTCTCTTGCAAATAACATTGGTTGGTCATCAGTAATATCAGGAAGCAATGTCAATTTGAGCATACAGCCTGCTTGAGTGCAGGCACAGTTGTAGGCCTAGGCTTATCTTCTTTTTTTTAATAGCAAAATAAAAACAGAGATGGAAAGGGTCAAAATTGCTTTAATTTCACATTTTCCAATATCAAGAAAATGAATCTATTTGATGTTAATTCAAGACATGCAGATGGAATTACAAGGATAGGTGATTCGAATTGTTTTTCAAACAAAGAACATTGGTTGTGGACCATCTCATGTTTATTAACTTACATGTATGTCTTCCACTGCTCTATACAGATGCACAGGCATATGTCCAGCAGAACGGTGTCAGCCCCCAAACCAGACCAACCATGGCACAGCTCTCCCCTGCCAAAGGGGTAGAAGGGGTGCAGATGGCTGAACCCATTACCAATGTCCGTACCGTCCAGGTGGCCGTCCCAGCTAGACCAGACCAGCTGAATCCAGTCGGTACAGCAGTCACCACTAACCCGTCGCCGACGGCAATCACTCCTGCCCAGATGACTGCGTTTACGGGAGTTACCATTAAGACAGAGCAGCCGGAAACTGATGCCAACGGAAATGCCCGTGCCAGCAGTCTGAAAGGCTACTATGAGAGCTTCGCCAGGGAACTTGCCATGAGTGCTGGGGCCATCCCTTCTCAGGAGCAGAGATTGGTGGTATTAAAGATTACCTCTAATTTACCTTTGAAAAATAAAGAAATAGCTAAACCTCACATGAAAACTAAACCCACTAAAGTAAGATGCCTTGCGCCAAAGATCACTAATACATCAGTGAGCCCGACAGATCTGTCCATGAAAGTTAGTGCTGCTTCTGCTCAGCCTACCGATCTATCAACTAAGGTTAAGGTTACTGCAGTCATGCCAACGGATCTGTCGACAAGACCGAAAAGCTCACCAATGGTAGCCAAAGACTTGACAGTTTCCAAAAGGAAAAACATTCCCAAGCGGCTACACAATTCTGATCTTAACACCACTGTGAAAGTTAACACGGTCCCTGTTGTGGCACCTCCAACCAAATCAAGATCATTGCATGAGCTAACTCAATCTCAAGATATTGTTGTGTTAGAGCCAGATGATGTTATTAGAGACTATTCTTTGAAATCGATGGACAAAATTGAAAGAAAAGAGAGCAAGCCAAATGATAATAATGTTATTGATCTTGTTAACAACTCAAAAGAAAATGCATGCAAAAGTGAAATCAAAACATCGTAATGACAATCAAATATCATTTTGATAATTATTCAAGCAAAATTTAGTCAAAGCCTGTTTTGTAGGTTAGTTAATTGAGAGAGGAAAAATCTGTAGCTGTTTTTTTTTTTTACTTTCATAGAACAAAGAAAATCACATTTTCCCTCCAAAATGATTCAAATGCATCAACTGAATTCTTATTTTTCACTTCTGCCATTGTTACTAAGTGCAATATTGGATAAATGCTTACAGTCAAGTCATGCGATATTTTGTGCCAAGGCTAATTTTTCTGATGAATGATTAATCAAAGATTTGATCAAGTTAATGTAAATTTTAATTGTTTTTTTATTTCAGTAATGCAGATCTCATATGTTTATATGATTTCCTTTTGTACTTTTCTAAGTAACAATTCTATCTCCTATTTTCATGCAATCATATTTTCGTAATATCAGTCATACTTGTTTCTTGTTACTCGTGGTTAAGGTACACTAACACTAAGTCATGTAGTATACAGTGTGTGTCTAATATTTCTCTCTATATAATATATATATATCATTAAGACTTGCAATTGGTAATAAAATCGGGTACATAATATCATTTTATGCAGGGTGCTACAAAACTTTTTTAGAAGCACTTGCCCAGTCGGGCAAGTAAATCTTTAAATAGATGGAATATACTTGCCCAAATATCTATTTCACTTGCCCCAAAAAATCCTTTATTTTTTTTGTTTTACCTCTTCAAAGGAAAGTTTTGTGGTTATTTAAACCAGTGACCCTTTTCTCTCTATTTTTGACATGAACTGATCTACTTTGTTAATGCATTTCATTTTCAAAGTGATTTTTATCTTGCCTGACATGACCAAAATTAGGGTCAGTATCATATCATATCGACCCTAATTTTAGTCATTCTTTCTTGAGAATTTTGCTTGCGCAATTCGGGCAAGTAGTTTTGGTCTTTACTTCAAAACGCTTGCCCGACATTAACTTTTACTTGCCCCTGGCAATTGGGCAAGTGCTTACGTAGCACCCTGATTATGTTACCTGGCCCTTTTTTAATACGCTGTTAGGTAGATAAAAAGGTAAATTTAGCATCCCAGTAATAATTTCAATTTTTGCCATTCAATGATCAAATGCAATTAATGGAGGATTAGCAACAATTTGGCACCTGTTGCATCAATGGTAACATGTTTGAAATCATTGATTCTAATTTGCTGTTGAGCATGCTTACCAACTGGATGGAAAACTAATTTTAATGTAATGGGCAAATCAAATATATTCATGAGAATGATATATTGTCACTTATGCAGACCATCCAGATTTGAATTTGATCAGGCCTTGCTTTCAGTTTGGTTAGCACCATGAACCAACTCTCAACCAATC
This sequence comes from Lytechinus variegatus, assembly GCF_018143015.1. Classification (NCBI taxonomy): domain Eukaryota; kingdom Metazoa; phylum Echinodermata; class Echinoidea; order Temnopleuroida; family Toxopneustidae; genus Lytechinus; species Lytechinus variegatus. The sequence continues at coordinate 10,318,835 of NC_054757.1, forward strand.
CCAAACAAAGAAGTATAATCAGAAAATAAATATTTGTGGTATTTTTTCAGCATATTTCACCATATTTACTCTTCGATAATGAAAATTAAAAAAAAATCTTTGGAATAGCCTCTTAGCCAATCAGAACCAACTTAGATTAGTCAAGTGCAGAATTAATAATATATTTACAAATCAGAAATCACTGTGTAAATCTAATCAAATATTTCACTGAACTTGTCAGCACTGAAAATTTACTCAGTGCTGACAACTTCCATGAAACGATCCCCAGTAATTCTGTTTTGTAATTCTGTAAAACGAATACTGAAGTAATCTTGCAAATATTTTTTTACTCAGACTTTCGGTGCATTCAAGAGTCGTTGGTACCAGTTGGCAATCACGCCTTGCTAATCTCATATGTCGAAAGAGGCTTGCTGCGCGTGGGTTGTCATTTGATAATGCAGGCCAATGTTTGAAATAAAAAATGTTTGCCGGGCTAACGGTCATTGATTTCTTTGTGTGGTGGTTTGTAGGTGAAGTATTACTTAACATCATAGTTCTCTTCTTGGTTGTACTAACTCACTGGGTTGTCAATGGTGTCTCTTTCCCTTCTCGGATATTCTAAGCACTTTATTTCCTCCTCAAATCCTTTTTTCAGGTCACATATTCATTCAATTTTCAAGCTCTCACAATTTTTCCTGAAAACACTAGTTTTCTATATATATTTACCAAAGTTTGTAGATTTTGGTATCATTTTCCATAGCACATTATTTGAAATCTAACCAAACTAGATACTTTCTGCTCATTGTTGTTTTCATGGGCACTCCATCCTTCATCTTGCAAAGATAATGAAGATGTCCTCTTTTCGTTGCACTTATCTACTTTTCCTAAAACTCTCTAACAAAGTTTCGATGAATAGCATTCATTAACCACATCTGGAGAAAGGACTTCAAAACGCCCAAACTCATGAAATTTCCCCAACTTTTGTGCTTCCATTTTTTTCGTCAGATTCCATTATCCGAGTCGGCTGGGTTGCACACATTGACACCCATTCAGAGTGAAACGAACATAGGGGGCGCATATACGCGAGTCGTTGAAAGTCCCAAAGTGGAAGAATTGAGATTAGCAAGAGGTGAATATGATTTTTTTTTGTCTATCCTCCAAAGGGTAATGTCATACAGGTCTTATCATCATGGTTGCAAGTTACACAACTCTCATTTAGTCTTGTTAAATGATATTAATTTCTGAAAAATCTCATTGCCCACCACGGTTGGCCATGAAGTGCCAACTTGGCTATTCATGTCTGCTACACATAGTCAAGTGCAGAATTAGTAATATATTTAAATCAGAAATCACGGAGCAAAGTCAAATTTGACTAGAGTCTGTTAAAAAAAAACCTAAAATGATTACACCCAGCCCAAGCCTTGCATCTTGTCATTTTAACTACGGAACTTAAGTCTGCATTACCATGATTACCTGAAAACCACTTCACTTTAGTGCCAGTCATTTGCCCGTTGCTCACTTGCCATCAAGCTAAACTTTCTGGTTTGGACCCAGTAACCAAGATGATTTACTGATGTGACCTTTGCCCTCTGGTAATTTTTAATGTTTTTTTTTTCTTATGTGTATAGAGTATTCTTTAATTTATATCAGTCTGAGATCAATATGGTTGTGTTATTTTGCACATCTGATGTATGCTAATGAATTTCACTGGTTTTCTTATCGAGTTGTTTATTATTTTTATTATCATATCATCATCAAGCAAAACTGTCATCAATTACACTTAGTGCATAGTACAGAAAATGGCCTCACCGATAAATGAAGCCAGCTGATAATTTGCCCAATGAAGCAATGCAGCACTGTTATGGTTATGGTCATTGTAAACACTTATTTACTCTTAAAGTTTTAAAAAAATCCACAAATTGAAACTACATAATGATAAAGTTTGATCATTTGCAAAATCTTTGAAGATGGGGAACTTCCTCATGCGGGTCAAGACCCCCCCCCCCATGATTGCAAATATTTGAGAAAAATTGAGCTTTATTGCCAACAAGTGGCTTATTATTCTTAGCATTAGCTTCTTTACCAAAAACATTAGGTATAATGAAAACATAGAATAGATACGCTTATCACATGATATTCAGATTTATTAGTGCAGTAAGTGATTTGAAATGATCTATTTTGTCAAAGTAGAAGAGAGATTCTATATTATTGGTTGAGGAAAGGGTGTCCAGTTAACCCTTTTGACGTTTCCTCTATTATGTTTCAATGTGGAATGTGATGATGTCTTCTTGCCTGTATAAATGTGGTTTTGAGGAAGCCATCTTTTTTTTATTATTGAACTTCGCACAGAGTTAGCACTCTACATGTATTTATATCTTTCCTTTGTGTGGACACTTATTTTGATAATAAAAAAAGCAATGATTAAGATGAGTCTTAGAGATGAACTCAATGTTGAAATAATTGTTATCGGTCATGACTTGTATGGAAAGGAGTGTACTGGATAGTGGTCGTAATTATTTATACAGTACCGGGTAAGATTGGTTATCCCCTGCCAAAAGATGAAAAATAAATATCGGTCAATACATTTTAGAAAATTAAATTGTTATGGGCCTTGTGTGTGGTGAGGTTTGTTAAAAGCTTTATGGACATTGCCTTTTGCACGGGGGAGGGGGGGGGGGCTTTTATCATCTTAAAAATGAAACACATGGATTGCTAAACGTTATACAGCCCAAAGTTATTTTTCAATATAATGCCCAATAGTTGGTGACGATGCTTTATTGTCGGTATTGGTAGGCCTATGTGTGGATGTGTGTATGAGCAGTGGCCCCCTCCCCCCCCCCCCTTCCGTAGGTACACTAGTGCATGTGAGTGGAAGGGGTGTATGCTAATAGTGTGGGCTTTTGGTATCGGGGACACATGTGCACTGCATGTTAATTGGAAAAATTGGAATAAAAAGGATGGGAATGTAAATCCTCCGAACCTGACTGGGATATGGCTTATTTTTTTTCTTTGTTGGTGCAAGTATTGATGTGCAGTACGTGTTAGTCCTTGTTTTGAAATGAATGGAAAGGATGAAGTCTGAAAATACTTTTTGACTATGAAGGGAAGACGTCGAACCTCACAACAATTACAACCTGTGCATGTATAATATTCAACCAACATTTTTAAATCACCTTCACAAACCTAGTTCGGCAAGCAGGAACCCCAGGCCTAGCCATCGGCAGCCCAGGAGTAGCGGATAATACTACATTCACAGAGCTCAAACCTGCCAGCGTTCTAGGTTATCAAGAAGTTTATGCAACTGCTCAGCCCGCTGTTCAAAGTGAGTATTATCATACAGATTCTTTGAAACATTTTTTTTCTTCCATAAGATCTATTTTTGTTCAATGATTAAAGTGTTTTTAAATACATATATTTGAATTACATAATATAATTTTTTTTTCAAGTAGTCAAAATTGTTGGGGGAAAATTGATATGTTTGTACCCCAAATATTTTCATGGGGCCGATCGCCTCCCTGCCCCCGAACGATGTCTCTGTTGCATAATACACCACATTAAGTTTTTGAAGAAGTTAATCCCTCTTCACAGTTACTGTAAATAAATTCATGAAGTTCTTGGAGAGAGGAGGGGTTCAAAATAAGAAACTGTCACTTACACTTGCGAACGCGCTTCCCGAATTCGACTCCGACCGGTCCTCTCGGCATGGGAAGTCTACAGGCAGGCCTACAGAAAGCGGGCCAGCCAGGCAGACTCCAATAACGATCGGCGAAATTTGAAAGTATACTACTATCGAGCATCTCTAACAAGACTACATGTTTTCCTTCTTTCTTAAACTTCCCTCACGCCTCACTCGTCTGTCTTTCGATGATTCTCAGATACGAATGGTACCACACTGACAACAGCTGCAGGTCAGACCACCGGGGTTACAACCGCCTCCTTAGCGAATCTCTTGCCCAACACCACCACCACAGCTCCATCGAAACCAGGTAGGGTCCACATCGTATTTTAACCGCGATTTGCATGTTAACCCTCTAAGCTAACCCCTTAAACACGCTATCTCCTTTAACCCGCAAACGCTCGAAGTATTTGTGATATTTCGTACCCGTTTGGAGCGCAATTATTGGGCCTATTTTCCAACTTCCCATTGGATTAGAGTAATTAAACCATATTAAACGACATCACAACGTTTTCCGTAAAAGTGCATTTATTAACTTTTAAACATGCCACTGCATCTTCGGTATTGTTTATTTGATATTTCTATTTTGATACAAATTGAAAGAAAAAGCTAGGCCTTAAATACCCCTCCAACAATTACCATTTTTTATATTATAAAAAAAAAGACAAACATCTGAAATACAATGTCCGAATGGTTCTTGATGTTATTGTGCATTCACATTTTTATAATTCTTAAATTATTGCGATTCAAATGTTATACCATTTTTATTTCCGCATGCATGGGTGGTTGCATGCATGCCCCTTTCAGGTTTTAAAAGCACGCTTTAAAAAGTAATTTCATTTTTTCTTGCTTTCACGTTTGTATTTCACTCTAGTATGCCTTCTGTCACTTTCACCTACACGCATCGTCAAAAAATAATTTTCACCATAAATCCCAGTTTCTTTCTACATATATTCTCTTATCAACTCAGCGTATTCATTAAAAATATCTAACGTGAGTGAGGAAGAGACGATTCCTTTGACGTAGGCTTATCAAATCATAGATCAGGGCACAGTCTTACAGAGTTACGATTGATCCAATCAATTTCAACTATATGGAAAGCCAACAATGTCATAATTTTATCTTCAGACAATGTGTACTATGTACTTTGTGAACAAAGAGAATCACACTGAATGTCAAGAAAACGATGAATGTATGAATATACATCATATCTAGAAAGTAATTTGAATAAACATGCATTTTAGATGGTGATTTTGCTGGCTTTCCATAGTTAAGGTTGATCGGATCAATCGCAATTCTTTGTAAGACGGGGTCCCTGATTTGATTATTTTCCAGTTTTAAGATAGGCTGTGTACGATTTCAAACGCCCTTTTGAATTATTAATATACGCATGATAAAGAACTTAAAAAAATTAATATCACTTTCTCTTGCACAAGCATATGCAAGCTAGCAATAACAATCTATTTATTTCACTCATCTCTGCATGCCTTTTTGTTAATTGCTAAAACCCACATGTATATAACATTCCTTTTGCCGTGCTTTTAGTTTTAGTGCATTTTTTTTTTTTTTCCCCTCGCTTCTTCATTTCCCTTGCGGCTCTGCTCTACTCTTTGCATCTTTAGACTACGCTGCTCAAATTCACCACCTACAACAAGCCAGTATAGCCCTGGCCCATCGGCAACAGCAAGAGCAGCAACAGCTGCAGCTTCAGCAACAACAACTGCAAAATGGTCACCCCTTTGACACATCTTCCTTAACCAACAACGCGTGGCCACGACCGAGTTTGATTTCTTCTCACCCTGCATGATATCATTTTGTGTTTCACTGTTTTTCGTTTTGAGGTGAATTTCCCATGCATCTCATTATTATTTTCTGCCATTTATTTACTTCCATCAGAGATCTCATATCGATAGTAATGTCTGCTTATTTCATTATATTTGAATATTTAATATTTAGCATTTAATGACCCAGCGACGACTTGCATTCCCTCTTTTTGAAAATGAAATGTTTGGTTTGATTTTGTTTTAATTAGTAGGTTTTTGCTCGTTTCCCCCCTCCTAATTACCCCCCTCCCCATCCACCCATTTTTCTCTCTTCCCTTCCTCCTTTTTATGATTTCTTATTGCACTGATTATTATATCTTTATCTAAAATCCTAATTCAATTCGTCTTTAAATCATCAAAATATATTACCGCCCCTTTCCTATTAAAAGAAAGAAAAGAAATGTAGGCTTTAACGACACCTTGTATATTCCAATTTCACATGTTGCGAACAAAACCCCATTTATTATTTTTTTAAATTGGACTTATGAATAAATATTTTGATCAATTTATGTACAAACCAACTATTATGTTTTAGTCAAAGCATACAAAAGATGTTAAACAAAAATAGTTTCATTACTTGATATGAGATTGTCTACTGACTTGATACTGTTTAACTCTCGTGTGTTCATAATAATACACACGCCTTTTTCACTTGATGTGCGTGCAAACTATTAGTTTTAGTTTTAACCATGTTTAACATATACGTTATTGCATATTTATCTCCATTTCACATTCTTTATTTTGTCTAATGCTTATAAATGCTTTGCATGTTTTGCTATAAGCTTTTAGTTATTTTCACTTACTCATTTCTAGATAGACATGTCATGCACGCATAATGCCTTCCTTTGCTTTGGGGTGTCTTTCTCATGCTCACTTTGTTAGTACTGCATGTGTATTCTCTAAAAAAATCGTGCTTTCGGATCCTTCATTCTAATAACCAAAAAGGCGCGGATCGAGGGGGGGGGTCGGATCGGGCATTTACCTCCTTTTTTACACAAAATTAATTTGTCTCCGTCTCCACCCCTGAAACCCTGGATCCGCCCCTGTTGTCACATTCGACTTTCTTTTTTGGATCCCCTCCTAATTCTTTTTCACGTATCCGCTTCTTTTCGCTTGTTCGGTTACTATTTTTTTTCGTGTTCTCAGCATCATTCTCCTTACACTTATCCTCTTATCTTATTTGTTCTTCTCTCCTTCATCTTCCCTTTTGTAAGTCTGTTCTGTTTTCTTCCCTTTTCGTCTTCTTTCCTGTCTTTTTTCCTTTTCTTCCTTATCTTCTTTTTCCTATTCTTCTTCTTCTTCTTCTACTTCTTCCTTCAGTTCCTTTTCTTTTTTTTTCTTCTTCTTCTCGTCTTCCCCTTTTTTGAATGATCGTGATTATAGCACTGATCCAACACTAACTGGATGTATGGGGACGGTCCTAATCATTGTTTCGTCCTCTTTTCTTCTTCTTCTTCCTCCTCCTCCTCCCCCACACCCTACTTTTATCATTACTTTTCCAGTTTATGCTTCTCCTTTCACCGCACCCTTTTCACCATCCCATTTGTCCCTCTTAAACTCTCCTTAACCAAAACTTCGCAAGCAAAAAATGATACCTTTTAGAACCAACCCCCTTTGAAAGTAGAATTAGTAATGAAAAATTTATTTAGTTTTCCATAAGTACAGTAACAAATATTTTGTTTGAGATAAAATAAAAAAAAATTGCTGTGTGTGATGTTGAAAACAATGTGAGTAGAGATCATGATTTGACAAATTATATTTCCTTTTGTTTCTTCTAATCACAGCTGTGTCCTCATAATACTTTTCACCCAACGTTAAGTGGCTCTTCATAATGACACCGTGTTATGCATCGTAAAACACATCTTACGTCTTACAGCGGAGAAGTTATATATACATTTTTAGTGTAACTATGATGTAAGTTATAATGTTACCTATAATTTGTTGTTTTATTTTCTAACTGCATTTGTATATGTCGTATATAGCATCAAAGATAGCTATTTCGATTTTGATTTCAGGTATATTTTATAGATATGATTTATTTTCAATCTTTCTTTTTTTTTGTATAGTTTTGGTGCAGGTCCCTGCTGCTGTATCGAAGATATTTGATTATTTTAATGATATCTGTTTTAAATTTAATTATACGATTTACTCTTTGAATGTACCATATTTTTAATACATTTCTCTTTTGCGACTTCTTTCTGTTCATTGAAGATGATAAAAAATGTTTATGTATTCACACTGCTTTTTATTCAATTCAGCAGTTTGTGGGCAATTGGCGAGGATCAAAGTGTTTATTTATAAATATTCAAAATATGTTACTTTTGGGTATATGATAATTATGCAAGAATGCCTTAAAATGTCTCAAAGCGCTTGGTGATCCGTGTAATATTATGTTTAGTTTTCTCTACAAGAGCTTTCATCACGATGCGGTTTAAAGTAAAGTATAAGAGAAAGTGTATATACTTTCATTGGTCTTTCTTGTTTAACAAAATAGTAGAGGCTTATTAACATTATTGCCATTGCTGATTTTGATAAAATATATAGGTAGAAACAGATACAGTACAGATAGATTCATTCGTCCTAGATTTCTTTTTTTTTATCTATGGACGCTATATTTTGAATTTTGTGTTTTCCAGTTATGGTGTAACATTAAGAAAAGAAAGTAAAATTTATGCCTTATCTGAGGAAAGTTGGATTTAGATTGAGATGGATGAAAGTAATATCCTAAACATGGAATTAAAGCATCTCTCGTTTTCTTTCACGTTATTCCTACTACGGTGCTTCTTTAAAAAAAATGCTTCAAAAATGTCTTTCGATATTTCATTCATTTTCACAGTGTGTGGCTGATTTTCGTTTTATTTTGTCAGTAACTTCTCTTCCAAAAGTCAAATGTTATCAAGAATGGAACGAATACAGTCTTTAAAATAAATGCATGCCTCATAAGTAGGCATTAACGCTATTTAAAAAGAAAAAAAATCCTGTCCGATTTTATTCGGAAATCAGTCCATTGGGGCGATACCCCCGTTCTGGAAAAAAAAAACAAAAGGCGCGATATGACCACTTCGGGCCAGGGGCCTGTTGCAGAAAGAGTTGCGTTTAAACGCAAGTCAAAAAAATCAAACGCAAGTCCCAAATGCGCGCTTTTGATTGGTTGAAAATCCAGTTGCGCATGATTTTTAGAGTTGCGATCGATTGCAACTCTTTCTGCAACGGGCCCCAGTTCTGGCCCTTTCAGTGTCACATCGGACCTTTTTATTAGTACTTTTTATATACAGAACACAGTGTGACTCCAACGAACCGATTTCCGGGTTATGGCCCCTGGATTTTTAAGAATTGATTGCTTTATATAAGGCAAGTTGTGTTGAACGTTCAGTACATTTTCTTATTTTTCCAAGGCAGCTTTGTATAATACTAGTCTTTCAGTACTTGTGAGTCGCCACCAATTCTTTCATATGATACATTCCAATAACTTTGTGATGCGGCGGACGCGGACCAAAGTAATGGATTTGTTTTTCAAAGAAATTGTTTGGAAAGAATAAGAAGAAAACGCGTATGTATAATAGATATATCATACATTTTATGAAGATTTTGCTTTCTTCTATTCCTCGTTATTATGGGTACGATGTCACCTTTGTTCGTTAATCATTTCTGGAAGTACCGTATATAGATGCACGAAAGAGTATTAATATGCAGTCCGTCAAACGTTCTTCCTTGTCAAAAAGTATGCAAATATTTTGATAACTGTCTTTTCCATCTGCTGTAAGAGAAGAAATTTTGTAAATTTGTCAACCGGCGGGGAAGGTCATTTATTATTTGGTGCTAGGGCTGTATTAACCAAACTTCAGATAAAATGGCTGAACGGTTTTATTTTATACATGTATTTAAAAAAAGAGCATTTTTAGTATCTGTGTTACATACCCATATTTGGGAAAAATGTGTTTTAGAATAAAATGTGAAATCATGCATCGGAAAAAAATATTGAATTCTCGCATTTTTATGTGGCAATCGACCCTTATCATACGAAACGTAAATCATATTATGAGATCGCATTGATTAGGGCGTATAATTCAAAAGTGAACATGTTTGAGTACTTGGCATTAGGCCTTATCAGTCATTATACCGGCATTTATGACAAGCTTACTTTACTTATTTAGATACAGCTTTGGATATAATTATTAGACCACACCATATAGGGGGTCAATAGTCTCAGTTATTTCCCAAATTGTAGATGTGACGATCAGTTTGCAGGGGCGGTGCTATACGGTGGACAGAAGGGGGGGGGGGTTATTATGACCAAAAAGTAGGTCTGAACCGTGTGGCTCTATAGTGCCCCTATCAAGGACAATTATGTTTAACCCCCACCCATGGCGCTGCCTCAATTATCTTGTAACAATGGTTCGTAACTTGCCATTAAAACACCTTTTTTATTATATATGAAAGCAGGTTCCTGGTGTTACCATAAACTGTGTTGCTAAATACACTTTCTTTAGAACTATATAGTAACTTTGAATTCTTTGATTATTATGATGTAGCGTATCTAAACCTTATTAAAAAATAGCTGGCAGATGATTTAGCTCGTTACGCTCGCTATAATAACCTAAATTATTTGACGAGCAATGAATGTCATGTGGCTGCTAAGTGGAGAATTCTTTTATTCATTAACAAATACGCAATCCTTTTTTTTCTTTAAGGTCTTGAAATTCTGCTTTATGTTCTGCTTCATATGTATATAAGGGTTTTAGTATAGACGCTACTATAGTTCATCATTGTTTTAGGATTATCACTCGGATTCGTATTTATAAAGTTTAAGATGAATATGTATTACTTCTACCTCGTGTATTTTTTCCACATGTGAGCTGAGCCTTCATTTATTTAGAATTTTAAGGATTTATACACACATTTACAAGTGTGTGTGATGGAGAGATACTTAGAAATTTAAAGGTATTCATAATATAAACGAGCATAAGTTTATAGAGACAAAGACAAAGGATTCATGATAACGGGTAATAATAATTTACATCCATCTAAGGCCCCATTGTTTTCCTATTTTGTCTCTGTCTAGGTCCAGTGTATCTTTATTTCACCTACAGTCCCCCTCCATATCCCATTTCTCCACCCTATCTCCCATTTCCTTTACCTCCTCTCCTCTAAACACCCCCCCCCCAAAAAAAAAAGAGTACCCCTCCATCTTCTATCACTCTTCTCTCATTTACCTCTGAGTCAGATTTTAACCAAATTATATACATGTACAGATCATGAATTTGTTTATTATTCCAAATGCTCCTTTCATTGCCTATTTTTGTGTTTTGTCTTTATTCTGCAAGCTTTTCGGAATATAATTTTCTTTTCAATATTGAAAATGCATATCATTTTCATGGATTAGGAATAGCATTATCTGCCATGTCTGTGAGTTTACGAACCCAAGCGATTCAAATTCATTTTTATTATTTTTTTATAATGATTTTATGTGTACAAGCTGACACTCGTTTCTTTCTAGATACACTGTAAAAACTGTGGTGTTAAAACTGACACCAATTGGTGTTAATAGAGGACCACACCCTGAAGTGTTCAAATAACACATAGAGAACATAACACCAAAGAGTGTAAATGTAACAACCATAGGTGTTGTAATAACACCTGTAGGTGTAAAACTAACACCACCAATTTAACACCGGTGTAAAATAACTGGTGTGGTCCTCTATGCACACCGGTAAACACATCAGTTTTTGCTGTGTATAATACGAGATGAAAGAAGCATTATACATTATAATCATAAATTTATAATTTATTTTGATTGTATTTGTCTATCTAATATTGGATCACTCTATAGTTGCATTTGAGTTTGACTTCTGATCTATAAGAAATCGAAGTTTAAGACAACACGTAATCACTGTCATCATGAATTCATATTAAAAAAAAACTTTGTTGCCTCATGATCTCATTCTCTTATACTGAACATTATTTAGAATTTCGTTTATTGAATGTTATTTCACAATGCACAAAATTGAGGATACATGTGTATATGCATTTACTTATACGAGGCTAAGAATTACAGGTTTGTTATTATTATATGTATGTATATTTTGGAAGAAGAGGGTATTTTTGTACATAGCCGCGGTAAAGTTATTTTTACTTTCATCATTCAAGATAATGTTTCTGTGGAACGAATTGATATATCATGTTTATTCACGAAGAGGTGTTGTTCTGTACAAATAACGTGGACCTACAGCAATCACGATGTTCAGGCGAGATTCGTTTTCAAAGCTTCTTTAAAAACCGATGTTTGTAATTCTTTCATGTAAAATGGTTATAATTGTATACTACCTTGGGCTTTGGGAAAAAATCAAGCATTGGTATGCCTTGACTTACATGATTATTTTGTACTTTGAATTAAACAAACATGAAAGTACTCATATATATTGCTGTCTCTGTGTATTCTTTCTTTCATTAGAAATTCATCAGTTCAAAATGATTCATCAAATCATTGATATTGTAAACTATATTAATGTTTATAAAAGCGGCCTTATGTATTATAAATTCCGCCCAAAGTCTTATTATTCCAAAATTAATTATGTTCACATTGGTTTAAAGATGTGGTTTAAGTATGGGAAGCCAAAAGTATCAACATTTTTATTAAGTTTGTATGTTTCTTATGTTTACTGTGCTCTTTCCTGATTCATCGATGGTAAAGACAATCATCTATTTATACTTCCTACACAATTCTGAATGATTTGAGAGCCAAATGAGCTGAAGTATGATATCTCTATACTGTTAGTGATTATGTAACAATTGGCTGTCCATTTTTTTTAAATCATCACTTTATTCAACATTCAAAATCAAACAAAGGAACATAGGTGAATATACAATAAAAAGGGAAATAAGCCCAGGTCATGAACTAATAAATTACATGCAGGGCAACATATGTAAATTACAAAGAAAACGAATCACAATATAAACAACAATAAAAAAAAAAAGAATCATACCAAAATATAAAAGATCAAGTTTTGAGCAGAAAAATATATATATCTCATAAGTTGTGTAGAATGCTAGGTAATATATAACCTTTTAATTTAATTGTAGTTTCGAATTCAACATAGAGTGGCAAGACACTGCAATAGGAGTATAAAGTGAGAGAGACAGAGATAAGAAAAGAATCTATAAAGGAAACCGGAACAGAAGAAGAAAAGCGAACCCGTCGGAAAGACGGGTTTAAACCCGACTTCAGAATACGGGACAATATCTTTGTGGGAGAGGTTTACGGACTCCATGTCACGGGTAGTCCTGACATGGACCTACTATACAGGTATGGTCCTGAGAAGGGATTGTTGGATGGTGGAGTGATAGAGATGCAGGGAAATTGAATGGCGAGAGGAGAGTGATATCGGGTGGCTGAATGAGGCTGACGGCTTGGAGCAGAAGCAAGGGCGGAAATCTCTCTACGGGTAAGGGGTCCAGGGGCTGGAAAATTTGAAAAGAAAAGAAAAAGGGAAAACAAATAACACCACAAAGTAAGGTTATTTAAAAAGAAAAGGGTTATCACCTAAAAAGCAAGGTCATCTCTTCAAAAATTCATGTTTCATTCAGATTTTGAAATTCGAATGATGTATTTCTTTCCATCATAAAATACCAAATAGGGGGATATTGGATATTGTGTCCATCCTACTATTTTGGGTAGGGGGACGCGTCCGGCCCTACCCCCCCCCCGGGATTTCCTCCCATGAGCAGAAGGATATATGAGTTGAGATGTCATGAGATGAGAAGTTCTGGTAGTGGGAAGATCGGGGACGAGTATTGTGTTATGCGACTTGACTGTCCGTCATCAGGGCGCCGTATAACTCAAAGGTTAGCTATTAATCGCTAGTTTGAAAGAACAATTATGATTGCTATTGAGCAGAATGCACATGCAATTATGATCTTGATAGGACATTGTATTTAGCGATTAATCGCTGAATTTTGTGTTAGGAGGTAGCGGGCACATTATGACTTGTAATACCGATTACTATGACAAGTTTACTATCAAGTCGAATGATTACAGTAGCTTTAAGCTGCTTTATTTTTTTTTCACTGAGGCATGCCACGACCAAAAAATAACCCCAGTTACAAATGATATACAATAATTTTGTTGATTTTGACAAGGGACATAATCGGATAGATATTCGCAAACATCACAAGCATAATTGCAATTGATTTTGACCCCCCCCAAAAAAAAAAAATAATAAAATAGAATAAATAAATAAATGAATAAATAAATAAATAGGTCAAATGGAAAAGTTTCATCTTCTGATCAAATGCCCAGTTTGAAACTAAGTAGGTCTATACCTTCTAAATCAAGCCTATAATTATTTTGGTGATAGTATTCCTCTTTCAGGGCAGCTGGGGTGCTGGTCCAGGATTATAAGACCAACCGGGAATGGGGCAGTGCATGGTGTATAAAAAATTATGCCCCCCCCCCATAGAGGTAAGGTTTACAAGAGACCTAGCACTGTTAATCCCCTGCCCCCCCCCCCCCCAAAAAAAAAAAAAAAAAAAGACCGATCTATCGAGATGATTGAGAGGGAAATAATTATGAGTAATGTTGTCGGATATCAACTCCATAACACTGACTCATATTTGACAAGGGGTCCATCTGGTCTAGATCGACCTCATGCATGCATCCAACCACATTAAGCCACGTATGGTACCAAATCCTGAAACCAAACATGTTATAGTTTATCATGATTTGTTTGCTAAAGATCTTTAGAAGGGGTAATTTCGATGTATTGATATCATGACATTCTGCAGATAAAGACAACTGTTGTATATAATTTGGAGAAATAAGAGATTCTAGCTGTGCAGATAGATAACAAACTTTCAACAAATTGAGATAACATTTCCCAATATAATTAATTTATCACAATTTAATAGTTTGATATAGAAAATATATATGTATATATATATATCACTATCAATTTCTTCGAGATAGATATACAACGTTGTCATATTTGTGTTTCTATATAGTTCCAGAAACCAATCACTTTTGTTGTTGTTATTGTTTTGTTACTTAAAGTTTTGTCCCAGCAATACAAATGGGTAAGAGAAGACAATAAGAATGGGTTGGAAAAGATAGAAAGCTATCATCATGATCCCTCTCTCCCCCTCTCTCTCGTGGATTCAGTGACGTGGCTATATTGCGCATGTGCAATGACCCAGGTCGGTGCTCTGTAACCATACGTGGCACACACTATTGGGCCGGTCCTGTGTGGAATAGGGGTTATTTCCGGATTTCTTCAGGTGAGTTCTATGTTTTTATCTGGATTTGTGGTAAATTTCTGCATGAGATATGTATTCCCCATGTATGAAAATAAATTTTGTGGTGAATTGATGTCTAGAATGTATGTTAAAAGGGATGTGAAACGTGACTATGAAATGTAACATCTTGTTCGCACGTCTGGAGCCGGTTCGTTTTGCACGCAATTGCTATGGGGGCAGCGCCCGGTGAATCGCCCTCGTTATCCGATGAAGATTCCTCTGCATGCTGGCGAGGCACTGCTGCTGGAGCTGGCTGGCTCAACTCTGCTCTGGCTCTGACTTGTCTTGAATATGTCATGTGTTCTGTCTGCCTATTGGTTTTTGACTGGCCTTATTTCCAGTAAAAAATGAAGAAATACTTTGACAGTAACAAGTACTTCGTTTGTCATTGATTTGGCAATTATTTAATCACACAGACACACACAGTTTAGCAGAAATTTAATTTTTAGCCAAATTCATCAGTTGAAATTTTCAACTCGCACTCACACACCTGCACACTAAAAAACACCGACAACGAAATGGCAATGCATGCCAAACTTAAAGGTCAAGTCCACCCCAAAAAATATTGATTTGTATCAATAGAAAAAAAATCAAACAAGAATAACATAACACTAACCAGTAGAGGCGCACGGCCAATATTGGAGACTGTCTCCAATGTGGGAGATTATCTCCAATATCAGAGACTTTTGTGAAGAATTTGGGTATCCAATTTCAGAGACAGTCTCCAGTTTTGGAGACCAATTTCCTTTGTTTACATTTGCGGCAAAAGGATTACCTTGGCGGCAAATAAAAATGTGATAAGCAGATTCCTCATGAAAAATTACCCCTTTTCACCGTCTACTTTAAAAATTCACCGTCTACTTTTGTTTTGATAAGGATTTTTGTTGTCAATCACACACAAAACAAATGGGCTTCTGACCTCAGTGAGACAAAATTTTGGGTGGAAAAAATCATGCTTTTGTTGGTGTTGTTTCTTTTGTCCTTTTGCAAAGCAAGTCTCCAATGTGGGAGATTGTCTCCCCTATTGGAGAGAGTCTCCCATATTGGCCGTGCGCCTCTACTGCTAACAGTCAATGAATATCAAAATCGGGTGTAAAAGCTACAGTACTGAAATAAAAAAATTACGACATTTAAAGTTTCGCTTATTTTTCACAAAAATAGTTGGATGGTGGTCCCCAAGTCTAAGCACCTAACGAGTTGAGTTATGATTTAACATAAATATCTCTTTATTTCACAAAATCTTTCAGTTAACAATGTTCCGTACATCGTTATGATATGAGTTAGTGTGCCAAATATCTCATAAAAATTTGAAATAGGTCTTTATGATTTCTTAAGAAAAAACCTCGGGCAGTCATTTTCAGATTGAACAAAAAAAGGGTGCCCCATGTCTGGTCCAGACACTCATTCTCTTTGCACATGATGCTGGGATTTTGATGAGAAAGGCTGCTTTTTGAGGCCGTCACAAGAAATGCTCAAAATTCATTATATTTCCACCATTTTGAATCAGATTTTTTTATGAATATCTGTTTGTGTATTGCATGTGTAAAGTTGTGTTTGTTGCATATCTTCTTTTACTAGAGTCGCGCAGATACGCCTGTGCGCAGACAAGGGGGACTGCGCAGACTTGGGGGAACTTGCCATTAATTGCCATATGCACAACTCAGTGACATGCAAATGAGAGAGTCGATGATGTCTATCTCTCACTATTCCTTTTGTATTTTATTGTTTGAATTATACATTATTTCAATTTTTAGAGATTTGACAATTAGGACC
This sequence comes from Lytechinus variegatus, assembly GCF_018143015.1. Taxonomy (NCBI): domain Eukaryota; kingdom Metazoa; phylum Echinodermata; class Echinoidea; order Temnopleuroida; family Toxopneustidae; genus Lytechinus; species Lytechinus variegatus. Next base: position 10,335,374 of record NC_054757.1, read on the forward strand.
AACTTGACTGAACCATAAAATTTTGAAATAAAATGTTTCATCTTTCATATATATTAATAAAATACAAAAGAAATAGTGAGTGGATGACGCCATCAGTTCCCACATATGCATACTGACCAGGATGTGCATATAACTGTTTTGTGAAATAAAGCGAAACTTTGAAATGTCATAACTTTCTTTGATATTTTACATTAAATTTTTATCAAATTTTCAGTGTTGTGCTTGTTGGATTTTTCTCTTATTAAAAATAACTTTTTGTTGGGGTGGACTTGTCCTTTAAGTCTCCAACTTCAAGTTTCAGTGGGCTCCAACTTCCAAGTTCGACTGTCAATTCATTTCACAAGTCAGCACAGTCTGAGTCATGACAATATCACCAACACCAACACACAATCAGCATGACCAGATCACACCCAAAATCACACATAGTCACAGGCTTTACATTAGGGCTTTATTTTTAGGTCCTAGATTCTATTGAATTTTGAAATAGGCATAGCCATAGATCATCTATGGCCTTATGTTTTTTTCTCCATTTTTTAATCTAGGCTCGGGCAGCCCTAGTTAGAACTTTTCCAAAAGTTGTAATGTAATTAGAGAAATATTTTGGCACTAATGCAGTTCTGTTCCAGCCGACTTCTAGCAATTTTGCCCCATCATTAAGTGTTCGCAAATGTCAGAGCAAGTCTCTTAAAGGAGAATGAAACCATTGGAACAAGATAGCTTGTGTGAAAACAGGAAAATCAAAGAAACAGATCAACAAAAGTGTGAGAAAAATCAGACAAATAATGAGAAAGTTATGAGCATTTGAATATCGCGATCACTATTGCTATGGAGATAGCAAATTGGCAATGCGACAAAGATGTGTGATGTCACTTGTGAACAACTCTCCCCATTACTTAAGTATATATTTCACTTGAATTGCCTCTTTCATCACATCTATCCATAGATTATGTGTTCTTTCTACATGAGGGCATGCAATACATATTTTGTAAGAATACATCATGGATAAAGAGTTTGTATCATCATAAGAAAAAGCAAAAAGAGACATTTTGAGGGTATTTTATAGTCCACCAAAGGGAAAGTTGTTCATCAGTGACATCACACATCCTTGTTGCATTGTCAATGGGAGGATCTCCATAGCATTAGTGATTGCAATATTCAAATGCTCATAACTTTCTCACTATTTGTCTGATTTTTCTCAAACTTTCTTTATTCTTATCCTTTGATTTTCTGTTTCTGCACAAGCCTATTTGTTCCAAAGGTTTCATTCCCCTTTAATCACAAGGTCAATGGAATGGCTGTATTTTGGCTTGTTCTCAAGATCATTGTGGAATTCTCATTCAGACATTCACAAGCCACACCAAGCACCTGGGGGGGGGGTCAGAAGATGACACAGATCTAATGATTTTTTTCAGACTTGGAGCATTACACAGGGGTGTGAAAGTTCAGCTACTATTCTTAAATGTCAGCTAGATTTTTTTAATTTCCAGCTTATCTACAGACTTCAGTCTTTTGTGCACATTGTTTGTACTAAAGCAAAGAAGCTTTTGCAATTTTAGCTATTTTCTATGTAGTTACTCACACACTTTGATTCGGCCTGTTAATCTCTAAATATGGGTTTGGACCACTGAATTTTATCAATTTTATTTGTTGATTGATGAAATTGAGTGATTTAGAAATTTGTACAGTTCGTAATTTGACCTACAGTAAAAACATTGTACATTATAAAATTATGGTACTTCTGATTCCCACACATGTTAGAATGTGTCTTGTCCTTTTTGTCTCTCAGGTGAAAATAAACTGTATATAGTATAGATTTTGTTGGTTCTGAAGTCAAGCAATCCTGTCCTGAGGATGAGTTACATGAACCAACCACCTGGGGGTGGATATCAGCAACCTGGATACAACTCTTATGCTCCTCCCCAGGGTCAGGCTCCGCCCAATGCTTATGGAAGCTATAGTAACCAACCTAGCCAACAGGGAGGTCCACCTGCAGGAGGTCCGCCTCCCCCTGGGCCTGGGAAACCGCCTGCAGGAGGTGCATATGGTGATAACAGGCCACCGCAGAACTCATATGGAGGCTCATCCATGAATGGACCATCGTCGGGGCCTCCGCCATCAGGTCCTAGTGGTAACCAGTTCGGGGCTCCTAGACCGATGGGTGGGTACCCTTTACAAGGGCAGCGGCCAGCTGGACCCGGGCAAGGACTACCTGGACAGGGACCACCAGGACAAGGACAACGCGCTCCTCCTCCAATGGGAGGACAACCACCTCAGGGGCAACCCCAACAAAATCTCCCGGGGAGTTATCAGCAAACCAGGTGAGTTTTGTAGGCGATTCTTGGACAGTGAAGAATGCTGGAAAGTAGATTTGCAAGTCTGTCCTGACATTTCATGGGAAGTAGATTACAATTTGAGAACAGCAAATTCTTTGAAGACCAATGGAAATCACTGTGATATACACATACATGTACCTGCATATTTTATGCTTTGCCAATTATGTGGAACCATTGAATTGAATCACATGAATATGATGACTTCACCATATGATGTAAGAGTAATAAACATACTACTACTACTAGCAACTGCATAATGTAAACTTAATTTTTTAATCGGTTTATTGGGAACACCTATAGACTGATAAACGTCATGAAAGTTGATATTCAACAACTTTTAAATTGCACAGCAATCTTGCGTCAGATGCTTCTGATTGAAGATTTTTTTTTTTAAGTTACCATACTTTGGATTAAACAAAACAAAACCAATTTCCATTTGTCTATTGACTGAATAAATTTGTTCATGTGTATGTTACTCGATTTGAGGTTGTAGTGCATGTAATGTAACATTTGTGTGTTTATACTTGAACCCTCAGACCACCAGTGTCCAGCTCACAATCTGGTTTTTACCAACCTGGTGCCCCACCCCCGCCAGGCGGAGCTCAACCTATGAAGCAAGTTACCAATCAGATGTCAGCTATGAATGTATCTGGTGGTCCACCCCGCCCAGGCTATAATATGGTAAGACGAGCTGTGTGTGGAGACCATCGTGATTATTTCTGTAAATCGGGTCTCAACAGCTTTGCTCCAAATGGGACCCGTTCCATTGATGAAAAATTTTAAACTGGTTTAGATCGATTTCTCCAGAAATATTCACATGATATTAAGTCTCATTATACCTTAAACAATTTTTGAAAGATGATTTGCAAGCTGGTTATCACAATTTTCTTGCTTGAATTTAGCAGCCTCTAATAGTACCAAGTACCATACCATCCCATTCTGCGCAGGCCACCATATTTGTGTTCAGCCCCTTGTCTTTAGATTGTGCCAAGCCATAGCTTTGATGATTTGATGTGTAACCAATGTCTTTGTCTTATACTTTTTTCAATCTAATTTTGCTGCAGGGAGGTCCTGTAGGAGGTCCACCACCACCTACATCAGGGGGATATGGGGCACCACCTCCGCCAACCTCAGGGGGTTATGGGGCACCACCACCTTCCAGCCAAGCACCTCCTTCAGGGTACCAAGGCCAGCCCCCAACAAGTTACGCTCCAGGACCTTCAACTAATAACTACTCCAGTGCACCCCCTCCATCATCAAGTTACGCAGGTGCTCCTCCAACAAATACAAACTATGGTCAACCAAGCACAGGGGGACCGCCCCTTCTGAGTAGCTATGCAGGAGCACCACCCCCTACCTCGATGGGGCAAGGACCAGCTTATGGTGCGGGTGCCCCGCCCCCAATGGGGTCAAGCATGACTCCGCCCGCCACCCCACCGGGGACCGGTCAAGTAGGTCCGCAAGGAATGGGATACCAAACTGGAGGTCCACCTCCCCCAGGAGGAATGGGGATGCCGCCACAGGGTGGCGTAGGGGGGTATGGACACCCCCCTGGTCCAGGTGGAATGCAACCTCAACCACAGGCGCAACAGCCAGCTCCAAAGAGACTCGATCCTGATCAGATGCCAAGTGCAGTAAGTTTATTGATACCAAAGGTTTTCATTGTTTAACATTTGGGTTCAATAAAGGCGTAGAAAAACATACATTTTCTCTTGAAGACTCAAATTTCAAACCTATTTGTGATATCTTTAGTGATTATTATTTTTAAAAATGGATTTTCATCCTGTGTCCATGATGGTTGCTGGACGCATTGTGTTTTCAGGTTGTCAATTTTTATTTTCAACAAATCTTTTAATTTTATGAATAAGATTCAGAATGATTAAATAAACCTATGACATTGTATGAGAAAGTACTCTTTTAGATTTATAATATGTTTGGATTTTTTTCATGTCTAAAAGATCCAAATTGCGAATGGACATGTTTATAAATTATTTTATTGATGACTAGTAATATTCACAATGATTTCATGCAATTAATTTCTAATTAAAAACAAAGCTAAATTACAGTAGTTGCAGTAAAACACTGATTTCTTGAGAAAGTCTGTAAAACCAAGGTTAAGTATTACTATATCATCGTCGATCTAGATCTAGTACAGTTTAACTGCACTTTGTGAAATCATAAAAATCTAAGCTGAAAAACAATCACACTGAAGATCGCCAACACAGATAGGCACATGTGGGACAGTGTATATTATATTGCTGGAATAAAGACCTGACGAAAGTGCCCGAATCTGCGCTTATTTTGCTTATTTCTCAGCAATTACACAATTGCTTCCAGAATCCTTTGGCACATATTTTTTATTCATATAAACAGACACTTGGGTGGTCATTATATTAGATTCTGTAAAAAGTAATTTTGAGATTATTACCACAACTGGAATTTATCTTTAATTACCTAACATTTACATAATGTTTATTGGCCATAGTAATAATGATCAGTTTTATTTTCCATAAAACATGATGTATAACTTCTTTACATTCCTATTCATTTGTAGATTCAAGTAATAGATGATGACAGGAAAAGTAGAGGAGGTCAGCAATTTATCACAAACCTTAGAGGACAGGTCCCACCCCTTGTTACAACAGACTTCCAGGTTGTAGATCAAGGTAAGGCCTACTGCCTTCATGCGATATTCTGAAGTCCATTTTAACTCAGACCCTGGTCCAACTCTGTGCTAGAATCACGAGAAGCCTGAAATATAATTTTCTTTTACATTATAACGTTTCTCGTGTTCACTGCAGTCTTTTCTCATTTTTAATGGTGAAGACAATCGTCTTCTTTATCATTCCCAGACAGTTATGAATGCTTTGGGTTTTGAATGAGCTGATGAATTGAATCTTTGATGTTAGAGAATATAGTGTCAAAATTGGCTTTCCATAGTTAACCCACATCTTTAGACCAAATTTTAAATGAAACAGAGTTCAGAATACAGAAAACTGTCTCTTTGAGAAAGCTCCTCCCCAAAAAAGAGCATTTAGCATAAAGTGCATTATTGCGGTGATTAAACTTGTGCCATTATCATAGACACATGTCAAACAGTACTTAAATTGTAATTTTCGAGGGTAAGGTCACTTTAGAACACATTTCTATATTACAGCACAGATGGAAAGTCATAAAGCGCAAATAAAATGTCTAAGCCCTTTGAGAGGGGCATTGTAGCCAATCAGTAGGGGATAAAAGGCCAGGGGCCCGTAACACAAAGCTTAGCAATGATCGTAGAACATTTTTCTACGGTTGATTCTATAGACTACAATGTACAGTCAATCGTAAAAGTCACCTGTAAATTAATTGCAAACCTTTGTTTTAGGGGGCCCAGGGGATTGGGTTGATCCAAGCCATGAGATTATCATATTTCAGATTTAGCTAATTAAAGAGCCCATACCTTGTACATGTTCCTACATGTATCATCGTCGCTAAACCAAAGCTCTTGATTTAGTCTGATTTAGCCTGCCTATTTCTTCCTTAATTATGGTAGATTAATTATCAGGGTTTAATTTCCATTTAATAATGCCAAAGTACGATGAGAGCGCTGTACAAGTGGACATTCTCTCACCATTATGATTTCTAACAATTTTCATTGATGTGCCCTTGTTTTTTTTCCAGGAAATGCCAGTCCTAGAATTATCCGTAGTACCATGTATAGCATTCCATGTACTCAAGACCTTGTCAAACAGTCACAGATTCCTATTGGAGTTGTCATATCACCGTTTGCAGAGATGATAAACAATGAGGTGAGAAATACATACATTATATCAAAACTTTGGCTTCCTTGTAATTATTATTCACTCAAATATGTTTTGGAAATTTGCATATTTCAAAATATTTTCTCTTCTGTTGTGTTTCCCGGGAACGCATGTGAAGTTTACTTCCTTATAAAAATGTTGTTAACCTCACATTGATATTTGCACTTATTTAACCTGTCTATTGTGTTGTTTATGAAAATTTTTACAAATATTTTTGTCTTGTTACACCTTTTTTCTATTTCAAATACCCAAGATAGACAGAAAGTAGAAAGATAAAATAAATTATTTTTTGACCAAAATTATTGTTATAGTTTATTCATTCTGGAAAGAAGGCTTTGTTTTGAACCTTTTTTCTATTCAGTTTTAAAGAAACTGTATATAGATTGAAGTGTCTTTTGATTCTTTTACTTATTCGAAGGTGTCAAGCTTATTCCCCTCATTCATGTGGTCTATTGATAAGTACAATTTTTTCCGCATATTTACATTTCCATTGATCAATACAATGTTGTTGCCTTATTTGATTGTATTTATAGAATCAGCCTCCTATAGTAGACCATGGTCCTAATGGTCCCGTAAGGTGTAATCGATGCAAGGCCTACATGTGTTCTTTCATGACTTTTGTGGAGGGAGGCAGGCGGTTCCAATGTGCCTTCTGTGGTGGTCTTACAGAAGGTGAGTAGAGTCCCATTTTGGGGAGCGTTTTATGTAAGGACTTGTCAGACATGTTATCCGACAAATCCTGTTTAATTCGACAGTTACTATAGTAACAGTGCCTCTCGGTCAATCAGAATAAAGTTGTGTTGACAAACTCATTTCATGATAGTGATTTCTTGATGTTGTTTGTTCATATATTATAATTATTTCATAATCATGTCATGCTCAGTGATATTGGTAATGCAACTTTGGACAGGTTATTTTGCACCCCGTCTCTTCCACAGAATTCAGTTAATTTGCAGGAAAGCAGGCAATAGACCAGTTCGTAGTTACTTCATGGGCAATTTTGGTCAAATGACCTTTCATTTCTTTCATCATGATAAGCAGATTTCAAAGCAAGATATTACGTAAGCTTGCCTTACATAGCAGGATGAAGAAATTGAATTGACCAGGTGACTAGAATAGCACACCAATGAACACTTAAGCCTATCTAGGCCGGGGTATTTTGAGAGTTCCTATGGCCGGGGGGGGCCTCCCAGGCCCCCCCCTAAGATCTCGGCCGTCGACCGCGTGATCGCGCCGAAAATTGGCACGCGGGTTGCCTGGGACATAATCTACAAGATTGTATAGTAATTTATTTCATGCGAATCGCTATTAAGTGATTATGCGTAATTAGTATGCGAAATCATACTTTTTCCTCTAACTCCCTAAATAAAGCTCCAAATGTACTAATTTTTGGTATAGAAACTCTTTGTGGTGTCCTTAGCAAGTGTACATGAAAAAAATTGTGATATCAAATGATTTTCTTATGTATTTTATTGTTTTTTGTAATTTCTTATGTATTTCTTTGTTTTTTTGACCTTTTGTTTTTCATTGTTTTTTCAATGAAATTTGTTGAGGAATCTTCTGTGATCATAAAAATCATAAAATGAATACATTTTGACTAGCAAAACTAAAAATAATCATACATTTATGAATTTTGGTTGAAAACACAATTTGCATTGACTTTGTACACGAAATCACGTTTTTGAGCCATTTTCGGTCTGACATGCACTTACACAATGTTGCGTAATTTCGGAACCACGTACCCGGGTGACGCAAAATTGGTCTCAAAAGTTGCGCAAGACTTGAAAGTAAAAAGTCAGCGAGCGGCGCGGTCAAAAAATTTCGCGCGGCGAAAATATCGCGCGATTCGTTGAGGGGGGGCCTCCGAGGCCCCCCCCTGGCCTAGATAGGGTTAATGAAGGTATTTGTTGCATTCCTACTTGAATGCATATCTTAGCATGTTTCCAAATGTAAAACTGTGAAATACCAGTCGTTCGTGGAAGCATGTTGTTTTTTGTCGATGTAAATGAAAACGACAATCCAAAGAATATATGAATAATCTAGACATCAAAGTTGGTGCTTATCTCATTAGATTTTAAAGCACCATGTCACAAATGACCTTCTTCTGATCATGCGTAGAATCTATTGATCATGCGCAGAAAGGAACTACGAACTGGCTTATTCTTTGATATTCCAGTTTCAGTGACCTCACATTTATCAAACTAAAACTAATTTCATTATGAATGGCGTGTCTGGATGTAATATAATACTGAATTAGATTTTAGCGCATTAATGGCTATATCCTTTGAGCATTTGTATTCATGTTCTTTGTTTCTTCTTGCACAGTTCCGCCTGAATTCTTCCAGCCTTTGGATCACATGGGGAAGAGAGTTGATATGTATGAAAGGCCTGAGCTATCATTAGGAACCTATGAATTCTTAGCTACAACTGATTATTGTAAAGTAAGTGTTGCCAGATATTTCATGCACAAACTTTATTTCTGTGTGAATTCAAACTTTAGCGGAGTTTTCATTACTTAAACCAGCATCGCTATTTCCATTCTATCTGGCTACTGTTACATATGGCAGAATAAAAATGTTTAGATGTATAAGGAGGGGGGGGTAGACATCAAACCTGTAATATTTCAAACCATTTTTCTGTACATTACGTGAAACCCCCGTTTGGATAAAGACCGCAGTTCAGATTGCAAACTGCGGTGTTATACCCCATTTTTCGTTTGGATCTCCCAAATATCATTTCCAAGCCCTTATCACCCGCGCTTGGCCAGGTAATCCAGGGGTAATCCCCGCTGTCTCAATTTCACCTCCATAGGCCAGTATATGAACGTTGAGCATAGGACCAAATGATAAACAACAGCTGTGCTATTACGTAAGACTTCTCTGCCTGTAGTAGGACCTTCGGAATGAAATTATTGTATTCGATATTTAATCACGTTTTCAAAGGCATATTGTATTCAGTAATCCAATGTTAGTCCATTTTCAATTTCGAACGAAGAAAATCGACCTCGAAATAAGGAAAGTAAGCGAATAAAAATGACGGCATGTTTTGCAGAAACCGAGCTCAGCGCTGCGCATGCATCCCATCGTGTGTGGCCCCCTGCTGTGACTGTATATGCCGGGCTCTTGTGTTATCTTCGGACCGACGTCAAGAAACAGGTGTTTTGATACTTAAATTGCTTGCTTGGGGCATGTTAGGGTTTGTCGTACTTGGAGAAGAGAATTGATGAGAAGGGAAACCGGGGTATAGTGATCTCAAATGGAAGTTTTTCGTCATGACACATTAAGATAAGTTATAAAAATGCTAAGACTTCTATTATTTGTCTTGTGTGCTAATTGACATCTAATCCACATTATATTAAACTTTTGTGATATTTTTTGCCCTTGTAGATCTAGAGTTTCTATTCTCATGGATAGATTTATTATATAATTATAATATCTGTCAACTATCCTGTTGAAATAAGACTGCACACAATTAAAAATTAACAAATTTTCATTTCAGACGATAATTGCTATATTGACATCTTGTCTATTTTTTTCTCTGCAGAACAACACACAGCCAAACCCACCAGCTTACATCTTCATGATAGATGTAACATACCAGAGTATGAAGACTGGTATGGTTAACCTACTTTGTCAAAGACTCAAGACACTCTTGGATGATCTACCAAAGTAAGAAATGATCTCAGTCTTTGAACTCAGGCTAATTCACAATAGTGAATTCATAATGAATTCAAATGGATTTGGGAGGAAGTGATTGACTATAGAAATTTGTAGATTACATAATAGGTGATGTGCGTGTCAATTTTTTGTCGCTAACATACAGTCGATGTGAGGATTCCATCCCTGCCATTTGTCTGTTAATTGGGTCCAAATATCACAGCTCTGTTAATTAAATATACTTATGACAGTCAGTTAATTAAATATATTTAATAAAAACAATATTGATATTTTCAAACGTGGTAGCAGCATTCATGATAAAGATTTGTATTATTCATACTTTCACATTGTATTTTCAGAGAGCATGGAGCAAAGGAGTCCAACATCAGGGTGGGTTTTGTGACATATGACACCACGCTTCACTTCTATAATGTGAACAGCGCCCTCGCTCAGCCTCAGATGCTGGTTGTGTCCGATATCAACGATGTTTTCATGCCTTTACTAGATGGGTTCTTAGTTCGGCTTTCAGAATCAAGGGCTTGTATTGAAAGGTAGTCTAACCCATTGAATTATTTCTTTTCATTGAATTTTGACAAGTTTTGTTGTCGGTAGTCTGAACGTAAACATTGTTTTCTTTATGAAAGATTTGCAACTTGTGTAATATCCGCAAAGCAGTGGAATTTCAGAAATATTTGTTGTTCTTGGAACTTCTGGAAGTAAAAATGAAAGAATTGAATGTGACAAAGAATATGCTTGTTGATGAAGACAGCCATTTTGTGGACTAGAGTTCCAGTCTACTGGACGCCTATTTCAGTCATAGAACACAACTCCTTCATATTTCTCATAAATATCTAAATATTTAAGAATACTACATGCACTTATGTTTTATCATCTTTTCTGGCATATTTTGTAATTTTGCAGCCTTTTAGATCAGATCCCAGAAATGTTTGCAGAGACGAGAGAGACCGAGTCCATGTTGGGACCAGTTGTACAAGCTGGTTTAGAGGCTCTCAAGGTGAGGAGCTCTTTTGTTTTTACTCATTTATACCCTCCCATTGATGTAATTTCTTTTTTGGACAGGTAGGATGTTTCAGATGTGCATTCTTTCCTACTTGTCAAAAGTAACGTTTTCTTGATTTGTCTGTGATATTACGTCATATTACAGGCAATCCTTCCAACTTTTATTGTTAAACTCACATCTCTCTACATCCGCTATATCTGTCTTTGCTTCAGTCCCCTATCCCTCCATTATCAGGGATGTCTAATTGCCTGCTTTGTTTTGTATTTTCCTTTATATATCCCTTTGATTCCTTCTTCCCAATTTCAATATATTTTTGTCTTTCGACATCGGCCCTCTCTGAAAATTCAAAGGAATTCTGTGATGGGCTAGTTACCTGTCACAGCACTAGAGCTCTATTTGTAAGCATTTTGAATTGGTCACAAATCTACAATGACTGTTTGTAATACTACTTGTGTTTCTTGTAGGCTGCTGATACGTCAGGCAAGCTCTTATTATTCCATTCATCGCTTGCAATCCTGGAAGCCCCAGGAAAGCTCAAGAACAGAGATGACAGAAAACTCTTGGGGACAGACAAAGAAAAGGTGAGGAAAACATTCTCTCTTTGGACATTTTAACCTTCTTGATGTCATGCTTGTACCAAGACATTTTAAAATTAGATTCAATGATTCAGATATATATGATACCCATAGATTCAAACTTCTACAAGTTACACATTTATTAGGGCTAGTTTGGCATGTAAAGAAAGGGAAATATTCTGATTTGTTAATGTGCCTCATAATAGGAGATATCATAGTTTAATGTTGAAAGCAGCAGGATCTCAATCTGGTGGCTCGCATTGTTTGCAAGTGCCCTTTGGTAAAGTGCAAAAATATACACGAAACCCTTCACATGTGGCCTAAAGTATTTGCAAAAATATGCTTTAATCAGACTGTGGACACCCAAAATCTAAAGGCAAGTCAAATCGACCCCATTCCCTTCACCACTTCCTTAGTAAAAACTTGAAAAATGACTGGTTAGTATAAGGTTTACCATATCCCCAAGAAAGAGTGAAAAGTCATAAATTATCAGGGGTGGTATTCTGGAACTCTGTCATAACTTTTGTCATAAATTTTGTCATTTCTCTCCGAGATGTGACACCGCTATGATTGTCACAAATCGGTATTCTGAACATTGTCTTTTCCCTGTCATATCTCTCAAAGTTCCCACCCATCTTTTCGGAAGCAAACCAATCAAAATCATTGTTAGTTCCCAGTTGGAGCCCTTCTAGCCAATAGGAAAGCCCTGTGGCAGGTAGGGCGTATCCCCAAAACAGTTGCTGGCATCGCGCAACTACGCGTATATTGATGCGCTTAATTACAAAGAGAGACAGGGAGCTGTGAAGAATTTTAGAGGAGAAGTAGAAAAGTAAGGAAAACAGAAAAAAAGGAGGAATAAATATGTAGGGCCTAACTAATTGTAGCATAAAAAATAATTTTGAAAATTGTCATGGAAGATGAGTGAAACTAATACCACAATCTAATCTAAATAATATAATTATTTGCTTGACATTCAGTCGGCAGGGTATCGGGATATTTGGTACTAAAAGATATGACAAAATTTATGACTGCTACCCCCTGTCATAACTTTTGTCATATCTTTTGCTTGTATAAAAGGATTACGCGCATTTAAAGCCGCGTATTTTTGCTGCGCGCTAAAGAGAAGAGACAAAATTTATGACAATTTTTGTGACAAAAGTTATGACATCCACCAGAATACCGATTTTGTCATATCTCTGAGATAAGATAAAATATGGAGAAAAGACAATGTTCAGAATACCGCCCCTGATTACTGTAATGCTTCATTTATCCCTTCTCGGTTTCTGACTTAAACCATTTAACGATGCATTTGTGTTGGTTAATATAAATCTAATGTACTAGTAATATATCTAATCTGAAGGGAAGTCTTCTCTTTTTGTAATGGTTTCAGTTCTTGGCTCTAAGGCACGTCTCAAAACACTCTTCTTTCTATTATATTGTGTGCTTTAGAATCAAATATTTCTAGATAAATGTTTCGATATACATGCCTGTTATTTTTATTTATTAATATTTTCAGTTTATCCTTTTCTTTCCAGACCGTGTTGACACCACAGATCAACTTCTACACCAAGCTAGGTCAGGACTGTGTGACAAATGGCTGTAGTGTAGATACCTTCCTCTTCCCAAACTCCTACGTAGATGTAGCAACGGTTGGTCAGGTCTCTACGCTCACTGGAGGACAGTGCTACAAGTACAGCTACTTTCAGGTATGTTGAAGTCTGCTGTGAAAGGATGGTTTTGTTATTACCATTATTTATTATTTGGCAGGTTTGGCGAGTGCCAGTGTGCTTCATCTGAAGAAACCGAGCTTTCTCTGCATTTACTTTTACGCACGACAGAGCAAGTACATTATTTGTTGTATAAAATAGCAACATAGAAACAAATTCTTAAAAAGTTACAGTACAGTTTTGTTGGACTTTTACCGCACTGGTCTGCTTGAGCGTGCAATGTAAATTTTCTTTGCACACCTTTTGCACTGCAGTGCAATGCACAAAAAAAGTTGGATGTCATGTGACACGTATTGGCCAATCGCGATGCTTGAAATAATACACCTATGTATGACTGTTTTTAACTACCTCCCATTGCCTGATATATAGCCCAATTTGTCTATTTTACTCATTTTTTTCTGTTGCTTCAAACTGCAGGTTTATTTAAGGTGGCAATAATTATTTCGTTATTTTCAGTTCAGCAAGTGGAATAAATTATTCTTGTAAACTAAATCTTGAAGAATTTCCATCAGACATTGTGCAGGCATATCTTGTACTCAACTATACACCATCTATAAACCTGGAACAGAATTGTGTAAACAATTTTGTCCAAGATTTGAATGATCGTAGTGTTTCAACTGTTTCCTCATGATTGCAAGTTAGTTATGATTATCAAACGCTTTATTTTTTCATCTTTAATCAGGAAGTCTTACTCTCGTAAACTTGATTATAAATTGTCAATCTTTGTTCATTCCTAATTATTAGGCTGCCAATGATGGGGAGCGTTTTATCTCTGACCTCACCCGGAACCTTACCCGCGAGACAGGCTTTGATGCAGTCCTCAGGGTCCGTACCAGCACTGGCATCAGACCAACAGACTTCTATGGTAACTTCCACATGTCAAACACGACAGACGTGGAGCTCGCATCGATAGATTGTGACAAGGCGGTTACCGTGGAGATCAAGCATGATGATAAACTACAAGAAGATGTAGGAGCATTTATCCAGGTCAGTCTGCTTTTGGATACTCTCCCTTTTCCCTGCTCTTCCCAAATAAGATAATAGTGCATTCGTACCCACCTAAATCATTGAAAATATTTGGTATTATCTGATAGGGAATTCTACCCAGATCAGAAAATACCAGGTATTTTGCCATCGCAAAAGCAAAGTACTTGTATTTTCCCCAAAAGAAAATATCTGCAATTTAGTAGGCACTTTTCAAACTTCGAAGAACTTTTGTAATGTAAACATTGTTTAATGAAAAAGTGGACATTATATTGTCATATTGTATTTTACACGTTGTTAGTGATGATAGAATATCCAAACATGTTATATCACACAGCCTCACTTGTTAGCTCACTTGTGAATTTAGCATCACTTGTTTCATTTCATGTTCATCTTATTACCTTTTCTGTAGACTGCTGTGTTATATACCAGTGTTAGTGGTCAGAGACGACTACGTGTCATCAATCTCTCCCTCAACTGCTGCTCTCAGATGGCTGATATGTACCGCAACTGTGAGACGGATACCATTATCAATTTCCTTGCCAAATATGGTAAGATAAATTTGCAATTTTAAAGATAAATTTGCAATTTAAAGGAAAATTAACCCTTGAAACCAGTTAGGAATAGTATAAAAAGAGCAGATAAATGAGTGGGAAAAGGTAAATAAATAATAAGAAAGACATTGGCAATTGCAAATTGAAATCACTATTGCTTTGGCGATCCTCAAATTGACAATGTGCTACTGTGATTTCTACTGTAATTATGAGACTAACATTATCATCAACTTTGCCAAATACTGAAAGATGCATCAGAGTCTGCATTAGTCAACCCTTTGTAAGTCCTATAAGTCTATGCATTTTTCAGACCAATTGGATGTTTCATGAAGCTGTCTGTAAAATTGTGCATGACTTTATGCATGACTGGAACATACATGTTCTTAGGTACGAACTCAGCTACATCGGGATAGATCATTTACCACAAGAAAGGTCATGCATAAAGTCAGTCATAACTTACAAACAATTTTATAGAACACCCACCAGACTTATTCTAAAATTTTACTCAATCATTGGAATCCTGTTTACATGAACTGAGTTGCTATTTTGGGTAATACTCTAAGAATGTCTTGTTATTGGGTTTTAGTTAAAATGACCTATCTCTGCACATGCTCATATTGTGTCCAAAAACTGATTTATTAAAACTTTTGGTCATGCTGGGTCTTGGCCGAAGTCCACATCATGTTGACATTGTTGCCCTCTTCTGTTGACCTACAAAGAACTGACTATTTATGTTATTTGTAATGTGTTCTACAGCTATCCGAGGTGTACTGAACTCTAATCCCAAAGCCATCAGGGATAGCGTCATCAATAGATGTGCCAACATCCTAGCATGCTACAGAAAGAATTGTGCTACACCCTCATCTCATGGACAGGTTTGTTATTATCCTTATCCTCAGTAAGGCAAAGAAAAAAAGAGTTTGTTTTCCATAACCCATATGACCCTCGTTAAACCTACCCAACTTTAATATAATTTTTTTTTTAATTCAAATTTGACCAACCTAGAAATGTGCCAAACGACCCTAATTTTTTTATTCATTTTTTTATTGTATTCAAATAAATATAACCCCCCCCCCAAAAAAAAAAAAAAAAATGTGCTGACACACCCTAATTTTCATTATCTTTTAGATAACAAAACCCCTTTATTTTTTAATGAAAACCTTTGTTTTTTATGAAAATATGATTATCCCCCAATATGCTGACAGACCCTAATTTTCATCATTTTGTAGATTAAATGGCACGGCAGAAACATCCATTTCCGCAGAAGACCCTCTGACCAACGCTTAATATCAATTTTACCTGAATCGTGCATGACTCAATGATATCCAAGAAATACTCGCTTCACAAATTAGAGATTATATCAAAAGATTCTTCTTGCAGTGATATTCATATTTCAATTGACGTCATATGAGATTAAAACATAATCTTGTCATCTCAACATGGAGATAAACAGCTATCTAATGAATTTATGATGACCAAAACTCAAAAGAATCAAATATTTGTTGTCTGTTACCTTCTTACGTCATATATTTTGCTTTCTGTACAGCTCATCTTACCAGAGTGTATGAAAGTACTCCCTCTATATGTGAACTGTGTGATGAAGAGTGATGCATTCTCTGGAACCACAGACATCACTACTGACGATAGAAGCTGGTTGATGCAGACCGTTCTGTCCATGGATGTAGTCTCAACTCATGCATACTTCTACCCTAGACTCATCCCAGTTGTAAGTAACCAACTTGTTTTCATTTCATCCATGATTATCAATCAGTTGTAAGTTAAACTATTTTCATTTCATCTATAATATCATTCATTTTATTCAGTATTTCATTAAACTTGTTTTCAGGATTATTACATTCGACATCTTGTTCTTCCCAATTTAAAATGGGAATCCAACCCAAACAAAACTTGTTCTTAGAGGAAAAAGAAAAATCAAACAAGTGGATTGTTGAAAAATTGAACAATATCTTACAAACAATAAGAAAGTTATGAATTCTTAAAAGTTGTAAATATTGGTAATTCACTATACCCATGGAGACTTCAATTTGGCTGCATCTGTGATGCCATAGTGATGTAAGGCAAGGACTACTCTTCTATGTACTCCAATACATAATATGGCTAAAATGTCAATTTTTCAAAAAGTATTATTTCATACTCTATTTTTCTTTCAAGAGGACATAAAAAAACAAACTACCTGGACTATATTTAGATTACTACCCTAGGGGAATGGGTACTGAGGAGAAAACCACAAATCCCTGATAATCAAATACATGGCCTATGGGAAAGTTGTCCTTGCCTCTTGTCATAATTTACTGACCCAGGTGCCAATTTGAAATTTACAGTCTTAGGGATCTCAAATTTGAAACAGCCATAACTTTCTTATTGCTTGTCCGATTTCTTTCAAATTTTCACCATAGTTTTATTTAATTTTCTCCTTTCTAACACGACATTTTATGAACAAGGCTGGATTCCTCACCCAATGACCCTCGAATCATCTAGCTTGATACAAGGACACCAAGTCCCTTGGCTAATGATAAATGTTTGGGAGGCTTTGTTAGCGCTGAATGGTGTTTGTAACTTATGTGTGACTGGTGATCTATTCTTTAGCAAAATGGGAAGGTGGAGTTCAATTTCCTATAAACGTCATAAGATTTTAACAAATAAACAAATTATTTGCTGTTTTCTTGTTAACAACAAGAATTCAAATGAACCAAGGTTAAATTTTATTTGATCTGTTTAGAAACGGTGTATCAGCAAAGAAATGATCACCAGTGGTTTGTACAATTATGCATAACATGCAAAAGCTTGATAATATAGGGTGTACCACTAAGCCTGAATTCGTTATTTTTATTTGAATATGCTTTTAATTTAGAAAGAAGAAGAAAATATCACGGTAGATGTCTTAAAATACCACATTTGTTGCCATTTCAATGTTTCTTCCTTCATCTCTCCGTCCAGCATGACATTGATGTGAACAGCGAAGACATCCCCAGCGCGGTCCGATGCTCCATTGAAAGATTCCAAGACCAAGGCGTTTACCTCCTTGAAAACGGTCTCATGCTCTTCATGTGGATTGGATTACATGTGAACAATGACTGGGTTCAGAACGTGTTTGGTGTAACCTCCCCCGCCCAGATCAACATCGAATCACATCAGCTGCTTGAGAGAGATAACCAAACGTCCAGGCGGCTGAGGAATATGATCGATGTGCTCCGCTCGGAAAGACCGAGATACATGAAGGTAAATTGATATCTTTATTAGTAATTTGAACCATTTATATAATTTGTAAATTTGCATATAAAAAAATTAAAAAATTGAAGTGTTCATATGATCACAACCAGAGGGGGGGGGATTAGGCATGAGGAAAGAGGAAAAAGGCGTTATGTAATTTTATTTTGACAAACAGAATAAAATACTGTTCAAAAAGACTTACAATGACTGTATCAGCATGCTTGTCAAGACTAGGTACAAGCAGTGATCATGATCTCAAACCTTGGTCATTCGTTCATGATAATTCTATTGATTTGGCTCAATTGAGAAAATGTGGTGAAAGACTAATAAGGGATGAGCTGATGCCAATGTGACAAGTTTCCTCAAAAGTGTATGAATCCTTCTTGAAGGAAGGTCATGATTTAAAATTGTGCTATTATATTGTTGACCCGTTGTGAAATTTCATTTCACATTCAGTCCTTAAAGTGTTGCGTATCCAGGACCATAAATTTCAATGTCTGGTTCCCCTGTCACAATCCATGCCAAGAAAATAGTACTTTTCAATGAAATATATTCTAATGTACTTGCAGTTTTTCATTGTCAAGTGTATCTTAAATTGACATACATATACAGTTCTGTTTAGAAATGAAAATTAATCTTCAAATTTTGACCTCTTTCAGCTGACCCTTGTGAGACAGAGGGACACCCTAGAGCCATGGTTCAAGCATTTCTTGATGGAAGACAAGGGATCCAACGCCTCGGCATCCTACGTAGACTTCCTGGTCCATATGCACAGAGAGATCCGTAGTATCCTGAGCTGAGACCTGTGATGATGATCATCTTTCAATGATATCCTGAGATAAACATTAGCATAGTCTAGATCTTAAGTGTGAGGTCCTAGGTCTCTGTGATGCCTATGTGTTTAACCCGCTGCCTACTGGAATGGATGACCTCTGCACAGAGCTTTGGGTAATGACAGAAGTCGGGAGTCAAAGGGTTACTAGCCACCAATATGGACCTAAACTTGGTGTTCGGACTGAGCAACGAAATGATTATCATCATAGTCTGGTCGAATTTGAGACGAGAAATTGCCATTTGAATATCCTTACTGGAACTTGGATTTGGTTGCTTTTCAAGCGATAACAATAAAATGATACTGGTAGTGCAGTTTAGATCGAGCATGAAATAATTTTAAAGCTGTCAAGGGCGGTTGTTTTTGTAGAGTTATAATCATATAACCATGAGAATTGGCCACAACTTGATGTTCAGAGGAGCCCATATCTTGGACGTGGAACTTGGGAATGGATCGCACATCCTTCAAACTTGATACTCCTCAGGGAGTGGAGCAGGTGGGTTAATCAGTCTAAAGCTTGAATCGACTGATCGGGTTCATGTGATTATGATTAATCATATTTTAAAGGTTACAACAGAAGTATCGATATCATTTCATACATTATTGTCACTGTTACACTGCTCGGCAATGCATAAAGTATGTTCATTCGACTCCCTGATATTTGGGACCTTAGTGAAATGGTTTATCTCTGTTTTCGAGTTCATATGAAAAGCTGCAATGCTCTCAAATTATCGTGGCTTGAATAGTTCATATATTGAAGTGAAAAATGGGTTTTCGGATACACAAACTGATTAACGTTATTGAATTGCCCTGCCTAGGAGTGAAAATAGACTGCCTAATTAAGTATAAAGTGCTTAGTCATTATTAAAGAATGAAACTGATGCTTATTCTATTGTTTTGGTATTGAGATGGTATGTCCCCTAGCTTTGTTTTCAATCATGTTTCCTACCAAGCAGTTTGGTTTTATGTTTGCAGACATCTTAAAGTTTAATCTTAATATGATGTGATAGGCATGCTGTGGTTTAGCTTGTACCCTAGTTTCCAAAGCTAACCATCAATATGTCAACTTATTACACTCCTTGTTTCCCCCTTATTCGTTCATATTTTGGTTCAATTTTTTTGTATTGTGTTTTCTGTCTGTGTGTGTTCCAAATTATTTTAAATATGTCATTATTGTGGTGTTAACATTCCAAATTTGAAGTCTTTGCAAGGTGCGTGGATGGAAATGACTCCATTCTTCTGTCATGAAATAAAAGTATACCGGTATATAAGAACTCTGTCAAGAATGTGAAAATCACACGCAACAGTGGTGCTAGAAAGTTGGTGATCCCACAACAAAATGCACTCCTTTATGCCGAATGTTGAATGTAGACAACAACACTACAATGTTTGGTGAGACCAGAGAAACAAACTTTATTTAAATGTAATATTTTATCACCCAACTTCAATTAAAGGGGAATCCAACCCAAATAAATACTTGTTTTATAAGGAAAAGAAAAATCAGACAAGTTGATAGGTGAAAGTTTAAACAATATTGGACAAACAACAAGAAAGTTATGAATTTTTAAAAGATGTAAATATTGGTAATCACTATACCCATGGAGACTTCAAATTGGCCGCATATGGGATGTCATAGTGATGTAAGGCAAGGACTACTCTTCCATGTACTCCAATACATATTATGGCTGAAATGTCATTTTCCCCAAAAGTTTTATTTCAAATTATATTTTTCTTTCATGAGGACATACAACAATATACTACCTGGGTTATATTTAGATCACAGCCCCAGGGGAGAAAACCACAAATCCATGAAAATAAAGTACATGGCCTATGGGAAAGTTGTCCTTGCCCCTTGTCATAATTTACTTACTCAGTTGCCAATTTGAAATCTACATAGTATTAGTGATCTCAATTTTAAAGCGTCTATAACTTTCTTGTTGCTGGTCCGATTTCTTTCAAACTTTCACCATTCTGTTTAATTTAATTTTCTCCTTCCAAGCACAACATTTTATGGCTAAGGCTGGATTCCCCTTTAAATATCTAGAACATGACAGAACTTGAACACTTTAAAATATGTTCATTTTCTGGTGGGTTCACTAACTTATAGCACCACAATAATGACAGGACAAAATATTGAATATGAGTGGAACCTTTCATTTCTACTCTTATTTGCAAAGACAGATGGTTTGGATTTTATCAAATCAATTCCATAAAGTATGTATATCAAACCCCCTCTATGTGGAACTTTCCTGAATGATTTGCCTCTGTTTTCTAGTTTATATGAAAGTACATGTAGTTATGAGCAAATTATCATGGCTCGGGCAATTATGAAGTAAGAATCGAGAAAGAGGGCGTTTGCGAGGAAAAATATTTTATGGAATTGGACATTACACAATTGGCATATGTGGAATGTCTTCTGCAGCTGGCCTATAGACTAGAATTGAAGTCTTCACTTGTCAAGATTAGTTTGATAGGAATATATGCATGAAGCAGACTAAAAGAAATTGATAATTGTGAATATACAAAAAACAAACAAGCATAATAAAATTTCATCAACATTTGATAAGAGGTTTATTTGATTTTTGAATTTATTTAATTATCACTTCTTAAATTTTTCTTCCTGTAAGATGTATTTCTGCAGCATGTTTGTGTGCAGGTTGTGTATTTCTACTTAAATGTTGTAATAATAAAGAGATATGAGGAAAATCAGATTACTGAACGAACGAACCAGCAGTTTCCGTCCTTGTCTAAAAGTTTGATATTGTTGTGCATTTAAAAATGTTTTAAAAATTATCATGAACTAAGCTGCCTAGATGCTCAAAATTGTAATGAGTAAGAGTCAACTTTTGTAATGCCCAATGTCTGCTAATAGTTACTACACTCCTAAAGATTTTTTTATAATGCAACTACAGAAAGTAGTTATTACTACTTTGTACAACATCTATATGTATCCACATTTAGAGCTGTACTTGTGAACTTTACTTTATCTCCATAATTGTAAACATGTCTTCAGAAAATGGAGGAACACACCTAGTTTTGATTTTCTGAATGTATTTAAACCTATTTTTGTTTGTTGCCAGGGTTGGCAAGCAATAAATGTCAAGATCTAGTTTGATACCCAAATAATGTTGCTATTTGAGATAAATATGGTTTCTATCATTCTATGGTATCTGTGGAAACAAATATAATGTTGGCTGATATATATATAAGGATTCCTAATTTTTTTTCCATACAAATATTATTTTCAAATATTTTTCCTGTGGTACTTTTTTAATTGTTTCTCAATATGAAATTAGTCTTTTTTGGTTCATACCATTTGTAGAATGCTTCCTCCAATTACTTTCCACTTACAGATTCTGATATTAATCAGCTTTGATTCCAAAATTTTCTTTGATGCATTTGGGGTTTGTTTTGTGTTAGTTTCATTTGTTATTTTATAGAAAAGCCTGCTTTCAGCTACGATTCTTGCACAATGCAGGATATTTGCCTAATTATAGATTAATATCTTCCCATTTGTTGTGAATGATATCTCAGAAGATTGATGTGGTATCCACTGTCCAAAGTAAAGCATGTGGGGGGGGGGGTGCTCAAGAAACATCTTTTGCAATAAATTTGGCAAGAAACATATTTGCAAATGACAAATCAATTTCAACTACTAGTAAATCAAATTTTCTTTGCGAGGAGCAGACCAACAATCAAGATTTAAGATTAATTTGGAGGACTCGCAATTGATGTTCAGGTAGTATAATGAGGCAATACCTTTTTAGATGTTCAAAGGTGAGCATTTCCATAAAATATGCCCTGACCCCACATTTTTTGTTCAAATTTGTCCATATGATCAATTATGTCCTGTGTATTTTGTGAAGTGAAGCAAAATGGAAAAAAATGGGAGTTTGACATCAAAAAAGCTCAATTATTTTTATGGAATTGCCCAGGTTTTAACAGTAATCAAATACATATGTGGAGTCTGTTTTGTTTTGTTTTTGTTGAGGGTCAATGTTGACCTTTAACCCCTTGACTTTGGTTAGCTGATCACCCTTGTATTACACACTCTAAATTGGCAACATATATTATAATATCAAATCACTGTTGAAAAATGCAAATTGGGAACTATTTTTAACAATTATTTCATTTTCTATTTTCAACTGATGTTATGTCCATAGTCAATTTATTCAAAGCATGAAAATGAATAGAAAGTTATAAATTGTTGCCAATTTAAGGAGACGAAGCCGATTGATCCCTAACTTGACAAAAACAGTGTACCTGTATGTGATTGTGTGAAACATATTGGAATAAAACAATCCCATGATCAGTGGATTATAAAATTTCCAGATGTCAATATCTAATAGGAAATGTGGTATTTATGACATGAAACAGATGAATGATGTCACAAACATAGAAATATGGTCAGGTACATCCTGCAGCATATTTATGTAAAAAGCTAAATATATTGTTTCTTTTAAAAGTGTTTATGTTCAAAATTAGAATTGTAAAAAAGAAAAGAAGAGAGATATAATAAGTGGTATGTATGTGGTACATTTAGAGACCTATTTTTTACTCTATAAGTTCCTGCTTCATTTACTATCTTGTCATAATGAAATCCATGATGAAATTGAATCGTATCACAATAGAGATGTTATGTTGTAGAGTAGAATGATTAGTCCAAACATATCAATTACATACATGTACAACCATAATGTATAAAGAATATTAAATTTGCTGGTATTTCAAATACAAAGGAAATGTGTCTATTTTAACTTTATTTCTGTGTTTTGTTGAGTGGTATTTGAACACATGTCAATTTATTTTTTTTATTTGGCTTTAAAAAGTCCATTTTCTGTTCACTCTTGAAAAATTCAATTGATATTTTTAATCAGTAAAACAATGGACTTGAAGGCAGAGACTATGCAACTCTACTTTCCGTTTAGTATCACCCACATATGGTCACATTCTAGTTTGTCTTTAGCCACATGTGTTACCTATTAACCATTTTGTCCAATACTCATTCACCCACTTACAATTTTGTCTAAATCCCAGTTGGGCTATACCCATTTCGTCTAATATCCGTTTAGTCTAACTCCCTTTCATCTCTCTTCTTTACCACATCACAATAAAGATTATTCATATTCAGAGGGTAATAATTCAAATAATACATGTACATGCGTAATATCAGTTACCATTCAAATTTACCAGATTATGAGAGAGCAATTCCTCGACCTTCTTTTTCTTCACCCCACTCAGACAACTGATATGCATGACTAGGCTAATCAATCTAGAAAGCAACTAGTACAGATTCCATTTTCTATGTTTTGGTAAAAAATAAATGAAGTGAATGAAAACCTATCACTTATTTAAAAACAATATATTGCATAGCCTACAAAATGGTTTTTCAAAATGACCATGTTATCCAAGGCACTCAACTTAAAGCAGTAGTCACTAATGGGGGGAAATGAAATTTGTACCTGTTGTCTTCAACATCAATTGTTTAAGCCACGCACAGATTCAAATGTAGATATAAGGTATAAATGAAGAAACTGAGAAGTTGCTTATTTATATCTTGCTACATCTAAACTGATTTTCAAAATTCTCTGAATATTAGCCCTCTAAATTTTGATTCTTTTTTCTATACACCCTGTACAGCACAGATACAAAACAGGAAATGAAATAAACAAGAGGTCACAACTGTCTTGCTAGTCTACATGTAAATATAATGCATTGTGGTACATTTTCTTGATTAAAATCAAGCATACGATTTCAGTACATGATACAAACGAAGAATATCGAAAAAGAAACCTCTTGCATTGATGAAAACAGACAATTACAAGGCAACATTAGTCTTTGTTCAACCCCTAATGCCTAATTATATCCTCTTTCACATCTTGCTACAAGTATAATTTATAAGCAAATACATTATACATTAAAAGTGTTGAAGTTGTGGAATTTAAATGATAAGGGGATATCTCAATGGACACTTCATAAAGAGCATATCGAAAATTGATTATGAAAACCACTTTTTAGTGGTTTCATCTCTGTAAATTCCCAAGTAATTATTGCACTCCTTGACCAAATTATTTCACACATCTTCACACTGAGTTTAATGCAAAAAAATTGTCAAGACTGACTCAAGCCCTTTGCACTTAAATCTCAAGAGATGTTATTCTGTTGAGATGAGTTGTGTCACATTATCAAAATCTCTTTCCTACAAAAAGGCCACACTTCAAATGTTGTTTGTTAGGAACTGGCTGGTTGGCACTTAATCAAACCCTTACAAATCTTACAAGGCAAAAGCATTTAAAAACCATTCAGTTCATAAAAGGGTTATCCATGCATAGTCTTCCTATTCAGTCTCAACTGGACCCACTAGGCATAGTATATAAAGTACCAGTAATATCACCTTATTCATCATGCAATAGTAGTACTATCACATTGAGCTGATATTTGCAGAATCAAGCCACCATGAAACAATTTGCTCTTGTTGGATTATGGATTAATTCAAACATCATATATGTACAAATCTATTGCTGAATTTATAAATCTCTGGAAATTAAAGTCATCTAAACAATGATATTCAAACATATGCTGAGAAGCAAAGCCCTTACTGTGTTGCAGTATATATTTCTTACCATAAACATTATTATACCATTTTCCTCATTCACATAAATTACTCCATTACAATTATATACAATTCTATTTTTTTGCACTAAATCTTTGATGAGCTGTACCAACATGTTCTTGCATGCAAATATACAAATATAAAAAAAATCTACAAAGATTGAGACTATAAGCCAGAGTACATACCATAAAAATCTATAAGAAAAGCATCATCAATACTGTTATACCTTTTAATGTCCATCTACAAATTATCTAAAAACGCTTGGCAAAATTACTGTTGATGTTTGACAGAGACACTCATTTAGTTTCATCTTCAAATCATTTCAATTTGGTAGTAAGGAATGTATTTGTTTGTTCTTTTGGTTCCATGTCACGTATTGGAAATCAGTTCAATGTATAAAAAGTGGAATTTTATAGATATTATTATCACACATTTGAGTCAGTTATTTGTGCAGGCATGTGATAAAAAGTATTTTACAGGTTTTTCAAAACAATAAAACTTATTAAAGAGATAATAAAGATCCAATCTTTTGATTACAATATGTAACAATATAAGAAATTAACTTCATCAAAAGAGAAAAAATGAACAAGAGATGGCTGTGTAAAAGGTGATTTTTTTTTTATAAAACTAAATTTCAGAATGCAATTTTTCTTTACTTTTGAAACTTAAATTTAAAAAATCATGAGATGTAATAAAAATCACATTTAGATTATAATCCTAAAACAATTAATACACATTTAAAATATTGCAGTATTGAAATGCATTTTACCAATATACAGTATATATTTTTATATATAAATGGAAGCCTTATTATCTTGCACTGAAACACTCATTTGGAATTTTGACTAAAATATTTTGGATTTAATCATTCTTTTGTCTGTGTGGAAGTTGGGTATCTCTTTAATAAGTGGAATCTCATTGTCGAATAACCAGGTTTTGAATAAACATAGTTTTCTTTTTATAAAAGTATTGCTTTGTGAATTTGAAAACCTTCACAAGCTATTATCCTTCTCAATAACACCAACTTCAAGGAAGGCTTTAATTTATCCATTGTCATGAAAGTATTTGAAATACCACAACTATCACGATCACAATATCTGAAGGAAAAACATATAGTATGTCCTTCTCTAAAGCTTTATCATGTCAACAATACAGGTAATCTTACCATAAAGCATGATTTTTATACAAGGTTTGGAACATCATTGACTTTTTAACCTACATAATAGATTAAGTTCCTTTTTTACTGGCTTTTCTGCAGATACAAATGTATTTCAAAGGACACGAGAATACAGAGAGTGTATTCATAATACAAATTTAAAGGAAATACATTCTGTTAGAGAGCAGATAATACGCACAATATTTAAACTTGTAGTATGCAATGACACTGTTTTGAAGAAAGTAATCGTTAACGTATTTATGATTAATGAATGAATATGATTAAAGCAGAGAACGGTTGTAGTATTATGTATGAAGGTAAATACAGCTTATATATTTCTATAACGCCACCATTCTCTAATAAATCGACAGTCATCTTTGTTAATCATTCTTTTGGGTTTTTTTTCAAAATCATCATTCCTTGCTGAAAGTGGTTTATTTGGATGTACTTATTACACACATCGAGCCAAACGTGCTTGATTCCACTCCGCCCATACTGTGACACAAAATGTTATGTACATGTGAGTTTATTGGGTGATTCAAAATCTGGTGTTGTCATTTTGGTATTGGTGTTGGGTTGATTTATTCAACAGGTGTATAGAACCAAACTTGAAATAAAGCTGATCGTGGGACAAATCTCACTAGTGTTGAGCTTTTAAAATGTGATTTGGATAATTTTTGTAAATTCTAATTAGGTCAGTGAAGCTGAGTCACACAATCTCAACTGTGCTTACAACACCAACATCAAACTTGAATACACCCAGAAAGTGATTTCAAGCTGGTGTTAGTGTTGTGTTAACATATGAATTTGTAACCCCCGATTTCTTTCACCTAATTTGAAGCTTTTAATCAGCCCGGGTCAGCTGCGCGCCACACAGAACCGACTAAGCGTACAATTTCGCTCAGCTGTGCGGTTGAATCTGATTGGATCGGATGGGATCACGCTAGGTTCGCGACCGTTCTATTTAGAGCAAGGGTGACACGGAGGTGGGCATGTTGGGAGGGACACGTACGGCGATTTATTGAGACTGTTCATTTTCAGCAGGCATTGTTTCTTGTCATTTTCTTTTCAAGGAATGTGAGATGCAATTCATTAGCTGTCTCATCGCTCTCTGCCTACGTGATTATTTACTGAAGATTAGTACAAATGTCGCCTCTCTTCTTCATCTTTTTCTCATTCAATCTCATCGATACCCGGTGTCGGGTTTCTCTTCCCCTCCCTCGTGGAGAAATGAAATGCGCAAATGTAGCAAAGTTCCCCAAATCAGACGGAGGCTCCAATTTGTTTAATATTTTGATGGTTTTTTTTTCATCCAATGAGAATCATTTATATATCAAAATGTTCAGAATGAACTGAATGACTTGAATCTTTTTCCGGTGGTAAAAAATAGCCCACTCCCGGCAAGAAACCACCAGATATAGCCGGAAGCGTTCAGTCAAAAAGTTCATTACCACAGAAATTTTGACCAAATTGATGGAAAATAACAAAAAAATGACGGTGCGATGGCACAACAAAAAATTGTGATTTTTACATCACCATAAAGAAGAAGAGTTAAATTTTCTAATGCTTTTTCCGGTGGTGAACTAGGCCAATCAGATCAAAAGATATGGTTGAAAAAATGGGGGAAATGGCACATTTTTGCGGCTTTTCACGGCGGCGCGCGGTGTGTTTGAAGAGGTTGACGCTTAAGTGTATGGGTAAAATCCATATGGAGGATGAATTAGGCTGTCTAGCCTAGCTTCAACACCAAACATATAGGTTATAACAAAAATTATACCAATCACATCATAAACCTGGTGAGTTATTTCCAGTGTCAACCTTATTTCAAGTCCAGTGCTTTTGGCTGGTGTAAAAATCCACCTAACACCAACACCAATTTTAAACACCGAAATTGAAATCACCTACTGTAGCCTATCTATTCTTTCTCTGCATTTTCTTCACTATCATGGCCTGCTGATGAAATCAGTCATCATACTAATAATAATTTAATAAAATATCATATTAGGAATACTATCATACTAACAATATATTTGAACTAAAAAATAATTGAGAGTGAAACAATGAAGTTGCAGACTCTACTTCTTGTTCCATTGGTAAGAGTTCGCAGCTCCCGCACCAGCTCCTGCTCTGTAGCCTAGAAGGAATGGAGGGAAAATAGGGAAAGGGATCAGCAAAAAAATCTCACAAACACATCCATATTCATTCTTACTGATAAAATGTAACCAATTTGTGCACTTTGCTTTGCTAAGTTTTCAGCTCATTAATTCTTTTATAGTGAATAAGAACAACGTTATTTAGCAATTCTATGTCAGCCCAGCTTCTTTTATTGGGAATCCTCTGATCCAAGAAAATAAAACAAAATCTAGGTCCTGTTTTATAAAGAATTGTTATAATAACAATTGCACAATTTCTATAACAAGTTTGTGATCTTCCAGTCAAATTGGATGATTTCAGTAGCTTAAAACCGTTATTGCAAATTTGTTATAATAACAAGTTTTTTTTAAACGGATCCCTGGTCATCAGGGCAATGAGCCTAGAAACATTGTTCCAATGCATCATGCAATATATAACAGTGGAAAACTATCATTGATATATTGCGGTGGCAAAGGTGTAGTGGTTCTGACTCCCGCCTTTCAATCAGAGGGTTGTGGATTCAAATCCTATTTCAAGTGTTGATTTCCTTCCGCAAGAATTTTACCCACAATGTCCTGCAGTCAGGTAAGGTACCTGGAAGGATTGATTCCTTTAATGCTTTAGCATTGACATGGCGGTTCACCAACAGCCGGGGTAATAATATACTACCATGTTACTTTTAAACAAAGTAGAGTCTATATAGTAGCTGTGCTAATAAAAGGAACTATTCAGTATTATCATTTTTATCATAACCATAGATATAGGTTATCTGTGATCATTGATCGCAGCCAGGAAGTGACCTCCTAGCTCGGGTGTGGTACAAGAGCTCTTCTCAAAAGTAAACAAAAAATACCAGTGTTACTAGCAGCCAGCAGAGAAAAGCAAATAAAAATGATATTGACATATATGAGGAAGACAAATAATACTGTGGAAGTAAATATCATGCAGAAGTTAATTGAGAGGCAGTATTCCTTTATTGCCCTGTTTAAATAGTGTTCTATCTTTGCATATGGTACGTTGAACGGTCCGGCCCGGTCCCAAGATGTTTAAAAGATTTGGGACAAATAAACAAGACGCTTAATAGAGACTGATCATGAGGCCGATTTCTACGACTGATGACACTGATATTCTATCATAAGAATCAGCCTCAGTGTAGCCCCAGTTAATGCATTTCGAAAGCAAATCAAATAACCACTTATTAATACCCCCCATCCCCCGCCTTCTCTCCCCCCTCCTCCCTCTATCATACATACATCCATCCACATCGATCACTAAACCTAATGTTATAGGAGCCCTAGTTAATGTTTAAATCAAATAACCACTTATACCACACCCCCATCCCCCGCCTTCCCCCCCCTATCAAACATACATGTACATACATCCACATCAACCACTAAAGGTAATGTTATGGGAGCCCTGGTCAATATATCTCAAATCAAATAACCACTTATAACCCCCCCCCCTCTTCTCTCCCTCCCCCTCCCAAAGACACATCTACCAGGGCCCCTATTCCCCCCCCCAAAAAAAAAAAAAAAAAATTGTTATACTTTGCAATGACAGTTAAAAGCAACTGAAATCATTTAATTTGATTGGTTGATGGTAAATTTGTTAAAGGAATTGTGAATTTGTTACTATAACAAGTCTTTACGAAACAAGATCCGATACTGATACATATTTGGCCAGCCACTTCAAAACTAACATTCAAGAAGTGTCAGGGTAATGTTCTCTGTAATTAGCCAAAGTAGTCATTCGGTTTTCAAAATATAAACAAATTATAAAATTGGCTTATCTGAAGAATAATTCTTCTTCATGCTGTAAAATTTTGAAGCTGTAAGGTTAAAAAAGACAGAATACAAGAGTTTCTCTGACACTGCATTTTTTCAGACTTCTTGGAAGTTTCACTGATACATGTATGTGTTTAAATTGTTACGCTTGATTGAACCCTAAATTTCAAAACTTGTTTCCCCCTTATGTTTGAAGCTCTCACTGATTTTTTTTTTCTGCATACAATCAAGTAGACTTGATTGGGTAATTGTTGATCAACAGTGACATGTTATTGGTAGTTTTAGGTAGGTCACATATAATGGTACATACCTGATGCCCCAAAGTTCTTCTGGTAGCAAGGATTACAGTA
Source organism: Lytechinus variegatus (assembly GCF_018143015.1). NCBI lineage: Eukaryota > Metazoa > Echinodermata > Echinoidea > Temnopleuroida > Toxopneustidae > Lytechinus > Lytechinus variegatus. The sequence continues at coordinate 10,366,126 of NC_054757.1, forward strand.
TGGCTGGTTTTCTTTCTGAAAGGGAGAATTAAAGACAAAAGATGAAATTTGAAGGTGGCATGAACAATCAGAAATACTTTATGGTTCACCGTGTGAAAAATCCTGGAAAGTACTGAGAAAAAAAATAAAGGCAGGGGGCGTGGAACAGTTTTCAAAGTGGGGGGCTGACCATGCAAAAAATCACAATCAAATGGTCGTATTTACATTTTTGTACACAGTATTGGAAAAAAGTGGGGGGTGAAGCCCCCCCCCCCCCCTCTTTCCGCGCTCCCTGAAAGATATATATAGGAGCAAAATGAACAGATGAGAAAGTGGAGGTTAGAAAGTAGAATACCTCTTCCGGAAATGAGTGGTCATTAAAAGGACAAGAAAGAGTAGAAAGTTTGAGTAGGAGACAGGATAAGAGGATTAATACTTTAGTCACATTTGTTCTACGGCGGCCGTACGGCGAGTCGAAAACTGCCGTTTTATTCATTTTACTAAAACCACCAATATATAGCTGGTACAAACAAATGTTAAAACGGCTGATTTCGACTCGCCGTAAATGTGACCAAGGTATCAGTAGATGAGATAAAGCTGGCTTGAGCTGGAGAGATGAGAGAATGCTGACTTTAAAAGTACAAAAGATAGAGGTATAGACAGAGAAAGAGAGAGAACGAAAGTGACAGAAAGGTTGAGGGGGGGGGGGAGATAGACAGAAGAGAGAGATTGAAAGAGGGAGAGAGAGAAACAAAAGGGGAGAGAATGATGCCAAACAGAAGGGGGTGGCAAAGTCACGGGCAAAGTATAGATAATAACACATTCCTATATTCCTTTATTGGCGTTATAAGCCGTAACTGCATTTAATAAACTTATATACATTATCCTTCAATTATGTTTACATAAATCATGACTGCACTTCAAATAATTCAATCTTTTCTCGATGAATAGGGCTTACATCTCACAGGAAATCCACCCATCCGGAGTTCTCAAGTGAGACGACCAAATCATTTTTCAATAACTTCCTGGTGACCCAGTTGTAATCAGTTTCCCTATCATACTTTTCCTCACTGTTAATAAGGCAAAAGTTGCTGGTTATACATGCATCTTATTTTCTTGCATGGATTATAAAAAATATCTCCAAGTCATATCAATTTTCACTATACAATACTAAACCACAATTCCTTAAAGAATTTGACTATTTCAAAGAAATACTTTAATGGGGACAACCAAGAAGTGATTTCTGACAGAAAATTGTTATTATGAACATGAAATGAGCAAATTGGGATTTACATGGTAAGGGGCATTCACAGTAAAAGAGATCTTTATAACTTAACTCTCTTGGAAAGAGACGTTGGGTCCACTTGGTGTAATGCCTTTAGCATGTTGTGTGATAACCAGAATGCGCAATTATTGGATTTTCTTTTTATTCAGTTGGATCTATTCCATATTACCATGAAAGATTAATGTTTTCTCTTTCTTTGTTTTCTTTTGTTATTTATTTTTCTCTACTTTCTATCTACCACCCCTTTTTAACTACTGAAAATATTTGATCTTTTTAGCTATTCTTCAGCAGTGTCATACTTGCTTAAATAGTTTGGACAGTGTTCAATTATAGTGACTGAATGCATGTATTCCATTTGAATGTAACATATGTATGTTGTTTATTCCCTGGGTATTCTGTTTATCCATATATAATTTTCCTGTCATTTTCTGATTGTATTTATGCATTCCTTTGTTATGATGTAATAAAGTGATTAAATACATCAGTACCAATGTCTTGTTTCAACCCCCAAATTTGGCAAGATTGTACTATCTCACCTTTAATTAAGTTTTACAAAAAAAATCAACTACACTGTATTTTCAAATCTATCAGGTTCAGACTTGTGCTAAGGTACCTCAATACTTACATCTGAAAAGTTTCCTGGTGTTAGTGTCTTCTTGCAACTTGTGCACTTCAAACAGGTTTTGTGCCACGTTTTTCCGAGGGCTTTGGCCTCCTCAACTGCAAGATTAAAAAGTGACACAAATAAAGAAATAGTCATTTCTTTTGGATGAACATGACATTTTTAAAGAAAGTTGATATCTATGCAATGGAGCCTGGCAGTACATTGGTTGATTTCATGGTCGATGTTGGTGCTGTTGTTGGCTCGAAGATCTGTAATCTCGAATCTGTAAAACACCCAAGAGTATCGTGGCTACATTTCTTCTCCTTTGACTTAACAGGGAAATTCACCCTGATGAAAAGTCTGTTGTAAAAATACCAGAAAAAATAAAACAGAAATATTGGTGAAGGTTTGAGGAAAGTCTTTCAAAGATATAGAAATTTATTCCAATTTTAATTTTTTTATTTGTGACATCTTAAACAAGCATATGTTCCATATGTTATGTAATACACAATCCATTAATTTCATTTCTTATAGGTTCATGATGACATGATTTTCTTTCTGGAGCGGGTGTGAAAATATGGTCTGTCGTTTCTTTTTTTTTAGAAAATGACATTTCATTGGATTTGTTACACAGGGAAGCTGCTGCATATAAGACATTGGGAAATAAATTTCTAACAACTTTTAAAATCTTTGATGGAATTTTCTCAAACTGTCACCAATATTTTTCTTCTGCTATTTTTACAATAATGTTTCTTCAGGGTGAACTTCCGCTTTAATGTGGCACTTCATCCTAGAATGGGATTGCCTCAGAACCAACAGGATCAGAATCTGGAACTAAATGGGATCTTGGCACAACCCCATAGACTGCACATCAGCCACACTTGAATGAAAATAATCCATATTCAACTGGTTTGCTTCATGCAACTACTGTGATGATCCTGGATCATCCTGCACAAACTAGTTTCAGGAAGGTTCGACAATGACAATTGGGAGACCTTGACACCGATCTCACTAACTTCCTAAAATTAGTTTAACGTGTAGTGAGAACGGTCAAAGCGATCTTCCAAACCGGTTCAAAAAACCACCTCGCGGTGTAGTTTTCAAGATCGCTATGCCTCGTTACACTGGTTTAGGCTACCGTCCTTCGGGAAGTGATCTTCGCACATTTGGCATGCTACTCCACTCGACAAGTGTAGAATGCCTACGCTGCATGCAGTTTCGAATTTCGCGCGAATGTGTCACCACACTAATACCGTGTTTACACAGTGACACGGCTCGGGGGTTCGACACGCGAGCCGTGCTCAACACGGCAATTTTATGCTGTGTAAACGCGATCAGTGTGATCTGCGAGCCGTGTCGAACACGGCTTTTTTGATCCACCAAAATAGTAGGTTTCAACCCGTGAGCCGAGTCAGACTCAGCAATTTTTTCGTGTGTAAACAGAAAGCCGTGTCGAACTCTCTTGACCAGGTCACTGCGCACGCTTTCACTTTTGGCACTGTTGTTGTTCGCACGGACAAGATTCGATTCCGGAGGTGAATTTCCCGCGTTTAATTTGCGACGTCATAATTCTTCTATAAACGCGATCTCTGATCCCTTCTTCGCAGTGTTCAACCCGGCTCGCGGATTCAACACCCAAGCCGAGTCAATGTGTAAACACGGTATGAGAGACTTTCCATAGCAATAAGTGAAGTGATTTTGAAAAACCACTTTCGTGTGATCAAGTGGGAATGCTAGCAAAGCGATCTTCCAAACTGGTTTCCTGAATCAGTTTCCAGTAAACCAGTTTTAGACAGCGTAATAAGACCAGTGTCCTAGAGGATTACCTCACTCCCATATACCAGACAATGATAATGAAAGTGGATCATCTGGATTCAAGGAACTTTATCATGGATAACCATCCAAGCACATCAGAACCTATCATGCATATCTTACCAGAGGCTGGACTAGCCTTTCTTCAAGACCATCTTACACCAGTTGTTTCTTTTACCCTTTTTACACAGGCTAAAATTTCCTTAACCCCGTACTATAGGTGGGGCTAAATTGCCATTTAGCCCCACCTATAGTACGGGGTTAAGCTTAGCCCACTTTCTTTTTACACAGCTTTTTTGTAAAGTGGGCTAATTACCCCGCCTTTAGTACGGGATTATTTGGCCCTGCAAAAAAGCAGGGTTATCCCAGCAATTGCAGTGCTAAGAGCGATAGTACAGGGTTAAGATCGCTAGTGTAAAACGAAAGTGGGCTAAGCTTAACCCCGTACTGTAGGTGGGGCTAAATGGCAATTTAGCCCCACCTATAGTACGGGGTTAAGGAAATTTTAGCGTGTGTAAAAAGTGTATGAGTGAAGTACTTGTACTCCGAATGATCGACAAAAATCACTAGTCCGGGGTTAGCGAGTTTCGTGTGTGAAAAGCAAGCATTCCTTATCCGGGGCTAGCAATAACAATTTGGCATGTGTGAAAAAGAAAAAAAAATAGTACGGGGTAAGGATAGTACGGGGCTAAGAAAATCCTGTGTAAAAAGGGTATTTATGGTGTTGGCCATAAATACTTCATATATCTTGTAAGAATCATTAAGAAATCCTGCATTACTATTGTTAATCCTTACATCAAAAATAATGGGAAATGAAGAAAGTCACTAGAGTATACTCGTAGCACCTATATTGTAAGATCCAAAAGCTTAAAAAATGTGATTTTCCCTGTGCATTTCCCATTGTTTTGTCTGTAATGAAATGATGCAAGAGTATAATCACTTACATCCTAATTTCCATTTTTTCAACATTAGGCTGACCATATCCCACTTGTCCCCTCCATGCTTGTTCACTGTAAAAACTACAGTGTTAAAACCGACACCAATTGGTGTTAATAGAGGACCACACTCTGAGGTGTTAAAACTACACCCTAGAGATTAAACATAACACCAAAGAGAGTAAGGGTGCGTTTATTCGACACTTTTTTACCCTAGAATCATGATTAGAATCATGATTCAAATCACGATTCTGCAGAATCACGATTGCGTTTAGTCGAAATTGAATATAATCATGATTAGAATCACAAACATGAAACACGAAAAAAGGGGCGTTTGGAAAGACGTTTCTGTAGAATCACGAACGAAAATGGTCGTATAAACGATATCGTGATTTGAATCATGATTCTATGACGTCATTGTGTCGTGCTTCTTCCGGGTTCGACTCAAAGGCGCGCGCTGTGTTTCGTGCAGGTTAATTTTCGTGTAGCAGTATTGCCAGCATTTAGGAATTATCATCTGTGTATTGTACCCCCGGGTTGTACTGTAGCGTCATTTCTATATTTCCTTGTTTTCATCAATCATTTCTTCAAGTTCCAAAGGCACAAATTGGACTGACGATGAACTCAGGGCTCTGCTTGTGCTTTGGGCTCAGCCTGAAGCACAAGCATCCCTTACCGGGTTTCACAGAAATAAGACGATCCCTTTCAGCGGCGCTTGCGAGGGAGGGATTTCAACGGAGATGTTGGACCGCCTGTCGAGACAAAATTAACAGAATTCGTGCCCAGTACAGGACCATCATAGACAAGAAAAATCGAACGGAAGGTGGGAGGGAGGATGATGACCCCTTCTGGTTCCCGATCAAAAACAATACGAGGTACAATACACGGAATTCTGGAAGTAAAAGATTTATTTTTCGGAAGCCGAGTAAGCGTTGCACTTGCACAAACGATCGCGCGTTAGCTCCGGCGGCAGCAAAAATCTAGCAGCCGACGTGAAGTTAGAAACACGTGCGAAAATGTTGACCTATACTTCCTGGGTCAAACTGCGCACTGTGATGCGCACTGGATCGGCCCGAATTCAGGGAGAAACAGCTTTAGAAAGATGGTCGTATAAACGCTGATTCTGTCGGATCGTGATTCATGCTGCTGTTTTGAATCATGATTCAAATCATGATTCTGGGTCGAGGTCGCATAAACGCAGCCTAAATGTAACAACAAAAGGTGTTGTAATAACACCTATAGGTGTAAAACTAACACCACCAATTTAACACATGTGTAAAATAACTGGTGTGGTCCTCTATGTACACTGGTTAACACCACAGTTTTTGCTGTGTTTGATTGAATATGACCTGATTATATACTATTGATATATGCCTATCATCTATGAATGACTATTTTTGTCAGAGTCCATTGTTAATTCCAAATGCTAAAAATAATCTGTGCTAACAACAGCTGTAGCAAACAAAAGCACAGCATATGTTCCCAGCATGTTTTGGAAATGAAATGTACATATGTGTGTAATTCTGGAATATATAGGATCAGGGATCTGAGCGTCCCAGTTTTGAGGTATCTTTGCTGTACACGTCATACAATAGAATAGGGATATACCATCATAATACATTGGATGCAATCACTGATATACAATTCAGTGTGTGAGTCATGTATTTATCTCTTTTGTGTAGTATATTGATACATGCACTTTGTAAATTTATTTCATTTATGAAGTGATATCAAATCTTTGACAACAAATCTATAGGCCTAAAAGAAAGAGTAATGGGAATTAGTATTTTGTAATTTGTGCATAAACAAGTTGCTTTATTTTGTGATTGTGTATTGTAAAAAAAACTATATGCTTGAAAAGATAATTAACGTACAGTTTTCAATATAAAGTAAAAATAACAATAGAATAATGAGGTTTTGTAGTACTTTCTGGACAGGAAAAGAAGCTCATCATTTCACTCATTCAAACATAGGAATGTGAACATTTTCTGACATACAGTTACCGTGTTTATACTTAATCGGCTTTTGGTTTATTTTGCACTGTGTTTACATGCTGTTACACCTCGCGGTTCAGAACCGCGAGCCGATGCAAAAACCTGAAATGCTACGCACACCAACAATATACGTCATAATAAAGACAACGCTGGATCCGTGCGCTTACAATTACGTCACAAAGTAAATGAAATGCACACCAAATGCCGATGCAGAATCGGCTTTCTGTTTACACGTAGTAAAAAAGCCGATTCTGCATCAGCTCGCGGTTCAGAACCTACTACTTTGGTGGTGCAAATTGCCGGTTCTGAACCGCGAGCGTGCAAGTTAATCGCGTTCACACGCCGATGCAAAAGCCGATTAAGTTTAAACACGGTAAATGCTGTCTAAAAATGTATGTATGTACAGTCCATGAAGCAGAAAATACAAACCTACATGTGACCTACAGTTTTATCATGTTGCCATCCACATTGGAATTGTGATTTGTGACAAGTGCAAATGTTATGCCCCACTCCTATATATTCTAAAACCATATTGACAGACCCACTTGAAAGTGGGATTAATAACAATCCAGGTATTTTGGATTGGTTTGTACAACAATCTCAAATGAACAAAGGAAAGGTATGTGATTTGGGGTGTGACTTTACAATTGGGGTGAGTGTTTGACGTCAATGCTTGACAAGCTCTCCAGAGGAGATGGTTGACTGAACGAATAGCAGGATTATCTATTTGAGCAAATTCAGATCATATTTCACCCAATATAGGTTGGACTTGGCAGATATCAAATGAGAGATGGTCCGGCATTATTATGTGGTTCCAGATTTTTTCAAACAGGAATCGAATGGTATATGGTAAATGATAGGTGATAAATATTTTATGTTTTTTATTCATTTGTACAGTACATTGATTAGAGCTTACTTAAAGGTCAAGTCCATCACTTGAAAATGTTGATTTGAATAAAAAGAGAAAAATCAAATTAGCATAACACAGAAAATTTCATCAAAAATCGGATGTAAATTAAGAAAGTTATGACATTTTTAAAGTTTTGCTTATTTCTAAAAAAAAACAGTGATATGCACAAGTCAGTGACATGCAATTGAGACAATTGATGATGTCCCTCACTCACTATTTCTTTTGTTTTTTATTGTTTGAATTATACAGTATTTCATTTTTTACAAATTTGACATTATGGACCAACTTGACTGAACCATATAGTATCAAACAATGCTAATACCATATGTTCAGGGAGGAATTATCTTTGTTTCACTTGACAATGAGGAGAAAATGAGAATATTTCATTTTACATCCAATTTCGATGAAATTTTCAGTGTTATGCTTGTTGGATTTTTCTCTTTTTATTCAAATAAACTTTTTGTTGGGATGGACTTGCCCTTTAAATGCATGGTCCTGACTCTGACTCACTAAAAGTTGTTTCACACTAACTAGATCACCTTCTTGGCCTCAAAATACCCAATAATTATGTTCTGCGCTCATTCTCTCCGGCCTCATCCTGGACAAATCCCTGTAAAAGAAAATATTTTTCAAATTTCAAATATACAATGCAAATTTTCAAAAATACATACTACAAAGAGGCATTTCCCTTCAAGAATGATGCAAGTGATGTGCTTTCACACTGGCAAAATACCTGGTATTTTATCATCAAGTCGATCAGGGTAAATTTACCGATCAGAGAATACATAGTTTTCCTAGTTTCCCATTTAGTCTGAAAGAAAATACATGTACATGTATTCAAGATGCCTAAAGTCTTAATTTTGCAAAGTGTTATACAACTTGAGTATTTAGCTGATGCTATCATCTTTAAAAAAATAGACCACCATCTCCTCTCCAGCAACTATCATTATTTTTTTCTCCTATTATCTCCCATTACTGACCATAATGAGGCAATTAAAGCCCTACCTTGCTTCTTTATGAGGATGCCTTGGGAGGAAAGTAAACAAAGATGTAAATATTTGGATGAAAAGTCTGTTCACACTGTATTTTTATGGGATTGTTCTGACATTTCCCAATCTACCTTTCTCGGGAGCATCCTACTGAAAAACAAAATGATTGGCTAGACACTGAAGAGAGCATACGGGGGAAGGGGTAAATGCCACTCTGGGGTAAAACAGGGGGGAATATGACACAAAAAATTATGTGTTAACATGAGATAAATATCTTCTCCTATTCTGCATTATCATTTATTCAGTGCATATTCATAAATGGGTATCAAATCCCTGCAATCTGATTGGCCAATCCATTGTAATTTGATTTTACAGGGCAGACAATCTGATATCACATATTTTTATGATAGCCATTGTAACATATGCTACCAGGCAATGTAGATGCGATGTCATTGCACATGAAAACTGATATACAGTATTATTGTCTTCTTTCTTCTTTGTTCGTTCTTTCTTTTTTTTTACTTCTCCTCAAACAGCCAATCATATTTATTTGAAATTACCATTAACATATAAGTCAGACAAAACAGCACTTTTCAATTAAATATCTATGATTCTGATGTGAACACTCCTCTTTGGCACCTAGGTGATAGCACTAAACCCTGTTACTATGTCCACACTATTATTTAACCTTGAAATACCTGTCACATTTGGGTAATTTGGAATCAAGAGCAAGCTTAATGAACACTATGTTGGTGACAATACATGTATCTGTACAAATTGTATTTTTTAGATGATGATAAAAAAATAGTCTCCCTTTAGGCCATATTGCCCCTTCCCCCATCAAAGTACCTTGGCATTACCCCAGGTTCATTATACCACAATGTGTAACTACATGTAATATCAATTTCACTTCTTCTACTATCATGAAGGCTGAATCTTTTGTGATGCGAAGTATTACTCATGCATCTTCTGCCACCTATCACTATCACTACCCGCAAGTTAGCACATTTTAATTGGCTGTCCTATTTAGCAGACAGAGGGAACAGTCACGTAGCATACAAAATTAAAGGCAAGGCTTCATGTAGTCTGCAGGCACAGACCCCTTGGTTTTTTGCAATTTTGCATCTAGTGCATAATACAGAGTCTGAAGTAGTGAGACTAGCTAGATTCACTATGGACTGTGGCTGGCTCTCATTAGACACAGACAGTTTTTGGCGGCTAGTCTTTACTCTAGACCTGTTATTGGTTAAAATGTAACCTGTGAGTCTGTGCTTGCAGCCTTGCAGACTAGGCTACAAGTGCGTTTCTTTAAACAGAAGTGCAAGCAAGTATGATATCACAAAGGGAACATGATATTGATGAATGATTAATTGCTAATATGAAGTATAATTATAAACAAAATTATCAATTGACAGGCTCCTTGAGAATTATGTAAATGGTTCCTAATGTATTAAGTGTCACAGGATCACAGAAATTTTCACTGGTAATGCAGAGTGTAAAAATAAATAAATCTTTTAAATGAATATTTGAATAAAGATGGGAAATTGCTGCTTGGTAGATACCAACTTTGTCTACTTCCCATTTGGTCTCATAACACAAGGTCTGATTCTCGTTCACCTACTAACCAAACCACCATTTTATCTCATTAAGCACTTTGTCTATATCCAGCTGAGCTATAAACTATAGGCCCTACACATTTCATCAAATACCCACTTGGTCTAACATCCTCATTTAGTCTTTTATTTAGGCGAGCCTCAATTTCTAAACTGGCACTTTGTATTGTTCTTTTCTTTACAATTTGTTAATCTTAACTTCACATTGTATTTTTTTCATAATTTGTTTGTTATGTTAGTATTTTTTGAAGGGTCTCCAAGGACAACAGTATGCCAATTACTGATGGACCCATCCTACTAAAAAGACTTATAAATTTAAAAAAAAAACACTTTTTTCTTTAGATATTTTTTTTTATCAACCAAATTTTCATTTGACAAAAAGCCAAATAAGAAGTATTATGCCATCAGGGAATTAGACTAAATGAAAGTTAGCCCACGTTAGTATTAGACCAATTGGCAGTTGGACCAAATAGTAATTAGACCAACTGACAGTACACCAAGTGGGTTTAGCCTTGATAGGCAGTTTAAATATGTTTAGACTAATTGGACACAAACCCATTCAACTCAACAAAACATCCCACCGCTGCCACCAAAAGTTGTGGGGTGTAGAAATAATTCAACTGAATAGCCTGAAGACCTATTGAATACTGAAAAACCTCCTTTTGTAATTGACCTTCATGTTGAATTATACAGTATGTGTACTGTATGTTCTGAAGCTTATATTTCACATTTATTGTACAAGAATTATTTTCAAAAATTATGGTTTCTCTTCAGAAAATTTATTCAATATCGGGCAGATTTCCCTCTCTTTCCCTCTCTCCTATTTTCTTCCATTTATCACCAGCAAGAGGGTCTCATCCAGTATTGATTGGATATATCACCCCATACAGAATTCAATTTCCTTCCAGTCTCAGCTGTATCTTCGCCGAGATGATTGACCTAGATTCTAATTTATTTGTAACGTTATGTACCACCTTCATGGTACATTTGGTTCCTGCAGATACAGTATGACATCAACATTTAATACAACTACAAGGAGCTTATAACTACATGTACACCTACATCAATAGATAACTACTAGTAATAGACACAAGTGTGATAGTTTCACATTAAGCAGTTCATTAACTTCTATTTGTGTAAGCTAAACATTCATGCTGTGGGGTGCCAATTCATATTATCCATCTCTTTTTATGAATCCCATCAGCTAATAAAATTCAGTCTTTAGTAAAACGCCAAGGAAATCTAATTATATACATACTTACATAGCACAAGAACATGCAACCATTTATGCCCAAAGTTTTGCATCTAGGCATATATGTCATGTGTAACTTATACAGTTTTGTAGAACACCCCCATCCAGTTAAGAATACTAAGATTTACAAAATAATATTGCATGCAAAAGCATACAAAGTAGGCCTAAACTAGATGTAACCAAGACCACAACTGTTTGAGCACTTTTTACTAAGAATCAGAGGGTTTATAAGTCCAGAACGCTCTCCAATCAAAATAGATCTTTATTTTCTTAACAAATATTGATTTTTAAAAATATGCCCACTCCCAACACCCACGTACAGAGGTATCCGAGGCAATATGATAATATGAGATAATTTAGTTGCACAATGTCCTTCATTTTTATTCTGAATTTGAGTGTCCTCCCCAATTAATTCTAAGCAAAGCAGTATCAGTTTAAAAGGACATATTTTATCATTTGTTAATATTTGCAAACCTGGGTGGCTGGCAAACAAAATGATTTTTTATTAAGAGAACTGAATTCAAAAGATTATAAAAGATAATAAAAAAAAACATTTCAAAATGACAGTACAGTGAGCTACAACAGGATAATATTCATATATCAAAGTTTACAAAACCAAACGTACACGTACAGACATGAAAAATGATATCAACATACTAAGTATACAACCATTCTACATCACATAGGATTATGTATTACTACAACTAGGAGCAACCCTAGATCTACAATTATCATTATACACTCTATATACCCCGATTGATATCCTGGATGCTTAACACAAATATTTTGATCACCGGTTGGCAGCTCATTATTCTACATAATATGTGGTTACTGATTTCATGGTATTCAATATCAGACCCAATATACCTCATCAAATTACAATTATTATGCAAAATGAATTATCTATAGTATTTGAGAAATGGAGCATTACATCATTTGAGCAAAATTCACTTTGTTTCTTGTTTATGCCTACTTTATTTGCAGGAAACAAATTTGCCTCATATAAAGTCAATGGAGCTCTAAATCATTAAGCCAGTATGTGTTTACTTATAATTCAGTTATTTTCACATGGGATAAATAAGGCTTACAACTATTAGTAAAAATCACTTAATATGGTAAAAGGATTTTGAATATTTTGAATGTAACATAATAATGACGACTTAATGTCTTAATTGATACCTTTACAAACAAAAAATGTACATCACCTGCCTTAAAGAACAATTGATTCCATACCTTTTCATTTAACTTTCTAAATGACCGGATGTTATGATTATATGACGATTAGTCACAAAGCTAAATCATTGAGTTATGTAGGTCCCAAGCAATTGAATATCATTCCCCAAATAATAACTAATTCACAATTTGTCTTCCTTTAAAGAAAAAGGATACAAATTCTCTAGTAAATGATTAATAATAATATAATATAGGGTATTTATATTGCGCACATATCCACCTTGTTAGGTGCTCAAGGCGCTCCTATATTACCCGGCTAAGCTAGGCGTTCATAGGGCACACAGCTTTTTAAGGAATTACTTCCTACCGGTACCGATTTACCTCACCTGGGTTGAGTGCAGCACATTATGGATCAGTTTCTTGCTGAAGGAAATTACGCCATGGCTGGGATTCGAACCTACGACCCTCTGTTTCAAAGTCCGAAGACTAATCCACTGGGCCACAACGCTCCCCCCCTTCAGCTCGTGTTTTTTTACTTTGTTTTTTCCTACATTGAATTTATTACTGATTTTGTGTTTATTATTCTCTATGTTCTCTATTTTTTCCTGAACCAGGCTGACAGGTTTTTGTAACCTCTATGGAAAGCCACAGAATTGATTTTGAACAGTGAACTGTTCACTTTGGTAACTACATTGAACAATGAAATACTAGTAAAATTTACATTATTGAACTTTTACACCTAAGCATTTGACAGGCTTTCAGCACTCATACATTTCCAAAAAAAAAGCAGAAAAAAAAGATGAAATGAAAGAGAGCTGCCAAAAAAGCAACAGAGGAGAAAAATACACAAGTGCCTTTGGATTAACACCTTTCTTGCTGACATCACTGTGCAACTTTCTGTCTTTCACGTCAGAATATAGTGACGATTTCTACCACTGAAGGGTCTAGACTTTGAGAAAACATGCCATTCTTTGCCGAGACTGAAACCATCTATAAAAAAATGCTGCATTATTGAGCGGGGAAAATGATTGCAAGTGGTTGCCTAATTGTCAGAAGAGAGGAGCCTTGAACTTTATTTCCTGGTTTAGTATTTTATCAATTAAGTGAATGCATCGCTTTTATTACATCTCTAGCTCTCTATAATCCACCATCTATTTCTTTTCCTATTTAATTGATATCTATCTTTCAATAGTCTAATTTATACTCCCTTCATCATTGTACACATATACCCATCAAGCATCTGCTGTACATCAAAAAAATCCTCCCCCCAACAAAAAAAACCACACAAACAAAGTGCAAATAGATATCAATAGATATATACATGAATCAATAACTGAATAAGAATTCTAAATAAATGAATGAAAATCTAAAGCAAAATAAACAAAGGACTGGTCTGCTTTTTTCAGGCATAGACCCTAGACCACTGTCTCCCTAACATAGTAAAAAGAACAGGAAACATAATAAGGGTGTGGCTCCAATGTCTGGCTACATGAATTCACAAAGACATGGATACAAACTAACTGTATAAGGATAACTAAAAAAGAATCCATGTACAACATGTAATCCATGTACAACATGTATGCAGTTTGGGTAATAACCTAGACCACTTTTCTGTTAAGGTCCCATACTATACAATCTAATAATTATTTTGAAAGCTAACCAGGATATATCCAACAAATGAAACAATAGCCAATGCCCAGGAATGATCTATTTGTTAAAGGTCAAGTCCACCTCAGAAAAATGTTGATTTGAATCAATAGATAAAAATCAGACAAGCACAATGCTGAAATTTCATCAAAATCGGATATAAAATAAGAATGTTATGACATTTCAAAGTTTTGCTTATTTTAACAAAATAGTTATATGAATGAGCCAGCTACATCCAAACGAGAGAGTCGATGATGTCACTCACTCACTATTTCTTTTGATTTTTATTGTTTGAATTACACAATATTTCAATTTTTTGAATTTGATGATTAGGACCTCCTTGCCTGAAGTACAAAATGTTAAAATAATGGAATGAGAGGGTAAGTAGATCAGGGTGCAGCTTGACGTTGTTGAGGAATCTGGAATAGGGTTTTCTTTTGATAAAATATTTCCCATGACCTCATGAGGTCATCAATGTGGCCTGCTTTCAAGGCTTTGTGGCCAATTTTGCAGACATGTGATTGTTCTCACAAGTAAATGTCACCAAGGCTATTACAGCTTCATTTACAGTTTTGTGAATGGCTTAATTAAAAAAAACACCCCTTTTCATCGATGTTCCTCTACTTTGATTTAAACACTTCAACTCCTGCTAAATGATTTACTTGAGCAACAAATGGGATTTTTATTTCAAAGAGTTCATGCATTTTGACCCAGACAAAGAATTCCCATAACATGTCTGAACAAAAGCATATACATAGAAATTCATTCTGATAACAAAGACAGATTCAAAGAAGATGCACAGAGGCTAATAAGTCTTCTATACGTCATGACCAACATCAAGGTAAATAAACGTAAATAAGTTGCAAAAATTCAGCATTTCACCTTCAGGGTTATGTTTTATAAAAAAATAATAATAAAACAATAACAAAACAAAACTGGTAAAATTCAATCAAAGTTTCACACAACTTCATTTTTTCTTCCCTTCCCAACTAATGTACCCATAACACATTTGCAACATAAGGTGTACTTCCCAAGTCCAAAGTATTTTTTTCACCTCTGACACTTTTCATCACCATCCTCTCCTCATCATCTCCATCATAACCAGGTCACAATCATCATCAATATAATTATTTTATTCAATCACTTCATTCATCATCAACCACTACTGTGAAAAAATTGAAATAAATATGTGTGGTAGTTTGCCCCACCCCAACCCCATATCAAAAGTTAATCCAAATCCATTTACCTTCACAATGCCCATTTACTATTGGTGGATACCATGTCCATTCCAAATTCCCATCCCCAACAATAGTTAGTTTTTCTTTTTTAAATTGCACTAACATTTGCTGAGTTTCAGATAGAGGGGTAAAATCATGTCAAGTCAGACTTGCCGACTTCCATAATGTCCCTCCTCCAAAATTTCGAAGAGATGGTCGTACATCTAATTTTAGACTCCACTGAGCTTCACACTATTATAGACCGCCCCGAGCATCGCTTACAGGTGTCCGCAACTCACCAGCTCACCTCCGCCTGCGATCGGTGGTCGTGGTGTGCTCTGCGTTGTAGTCTATACTATATAGTCTGTAACATAGTCATACTACTACGATCATACTACGCATGAAAATTCATATTCATATCAACTGAAATGAGTCGACTTACCGAAATATACTGGTTTGCTGCACTTTGGACAGTTAGGCATGATGTTGGATGTTCTTAAATCAAGACACGAAATGATCAGAGATTTCTGACTGATTCAGTATTATTCTTGTGTGAGCAGATTGGCAGCAGAATACGACACATTTCACTTCTTCCGACGTTCGAGCAAATTTGTTAGTAACGTGTGCAAAATTTCCTCCTGTTTTCATTTTTTTGCACGGACCCAATCCTGGTACACGCCCATTCCCTCCCCCCCTCACCAAAATGGGAGAGCATGGCTGAGGGGGCTGGATTGACCAAATAGGGGTCGAAAATAGTATCCATCCTACCCCTTCATCGCACAGTATGTCCATCGAAGTCAATGTCATAGCGCAGACTGTTCGATGCACACGAGTATGCGACACGGCCTGCTTCACTGGGGCCTCACTCACGTGAATACGCGCGGAAATCATGAACTACATGGGGAAGGAGGGGAACCCCCGCCGTCCATCTCCGATCGAGAATGTCTGATCGGGATTACATATGCAAGTAGTTGATAAGAATTACGTTTTCGTACAAAGTCCCGCTTTAAAACAATCAATTTGAAACTATTTGAAAAAAAAAATCATTTTACGTCGGATTTTGACGACATTCATAGGGTCATAACTGAAAGTTCAGCAGCACATCGGGCAGTGCATCTCACAAAATAAAAGCATGCACTCACGCCTCGCAGTTGGGAAAGAAAAAAAATAGAAAATCCTTCGAACAAATAAATAGTTCAGTTCTTAATATAAAACAAATATAAAACATATCTGCTACCCTCCCAATCAATTAAAATAATAACAATAAGAAGAAACATGACTTCAGGAAGCCGCGGAAAAGGAGAAGAAAATAAAAGGAGAAGAAAATAAAAGGAAAATAAAACTGAGAATCGAGTGAAGTATGTGTTTTATTTCATCTTTTGCAAGGTAGCCTAAAATTGGATAATTACGTCCATCCGAACAGCACGATCAGCAAATCAATCAAGCATAACTATGTTAAATGGGATTCAAAGGGAAAAATACGTTTGAATTAAGTTATGCTATTTCCTACGTTCGATCTTCAAATGAGGGATCACTTACTATTTCTTTAGTATTCGGATGAAATATCCACCTTAGAGATATGAGATCGCCGCTCTTAGCTCATGATTCAATAAAAAGTTTTCTATTATTGTTATTATTATTATTATATAAATACATTAAAATAAAAAATGGCGTGTTTCATCGCTGACTCCCTTTACTTTATAGTTTTGATGAATAAGGCAAAACCTGGAAGTGTTTCGATTTTACATCCGATTTTCGATTAGTTTTATAAATTCGCCACTCTTTTATTCATATAAACATACGGAAACAAAAGGAAGTTTGCTAGCGAGAGTTATGCAGAAAGGCGATGACAGAGGGCGGTATTGCAAATCATCAATTCAGCATGGTCATTCATGTGCCTTCTCCTTCAGACCATTTATTTCTCGAGAGTGAGAGAGAGATCGTACCCCTCATACAATAAAAGTATATCAGCAGCAAAGACAAATTCCATTGCTTTCCATACCACACAAGGATAACAATAATTCTGACATTTCATTAAAAAAAAATTCAAGAAGTATCTCAAAACTTTTTTCTTTTAGAATTAGATAAAAAAAAACAATCTTATTATTTTCTTTTCTTTACCACTTCATTTTCGTCTTTCGCACACAGAGCTGTAAACTTATCACCTGGGCCCTGTAACACAAATGTTAGTGATTAATTGCAGGATTGATTGCTAACTTGAAGGAGCAATTCTGATTGGTTCCAAGTCAGTCTACAGAGCAAAATGTACATGCAACGGTGATCGTGATAGGCCGGCCATTTCATTTGGCGATCGATTGCTAACCTTTGTGTTACATGGGCCCAGATTATCAAATATCTTCAGGGGTGGTGCCACAAGGGGGGGGGGCTTACCCTGTGATTTTTTTAAATAGTGGAAAAAAGGAAAAGGGAAGAAGGAAGTAAGAAAAATTAAAAGAGTATCAACAAAAGAGGATTTATGTTTCTTGAAATCCAAAGATTTGTATCATAAAAACATCCCCACATAATATATAAACACAACCAACATTCTGTTTAAAAAAATCCATAAAACAAGTACAAACAAAATGAAAAGAAATGACAAATACCTGTTGCAATTATTTGTTTTATAATGTTTCATTTATCATTTATTAACAATAAATGGAAACTACAGTTTCTATAAAATAACTCAACTTGCTTTTCTATACAAAGAAAAACATGTAGGGTACTATAATACATGATAACAAAGTAGACTAAATACTTTGGTTTAGGTAAAATCCTAAAATACAATTCTCTTTACAGTCTATACAAAATATAAGTTGGACAATTAAAATCTATTGAATAATAATAGTGAATAAAATTGAATAATATTGAGTAAAAGTTATAATTATGAATCAATAATTGACAAATACAATATACAAAGGCAGTTATGTGTTGATGAAAACATTTGTTTCCTCTTTTTCTTTTTCAGGAATGTTAATGACACATGTAAAATTGATGGATGGGTAATACGAGATTTACAGAATTTGAGAAAATATCCTGCCAGTTGAAATTGTCAGTGATTATTACTGTAATAACAATGAACCCAATTTAAAAAAGTAATAATTCACTACATATTACGAATAAAAATACATTACAAAGTATATCAACACAAACCAGAGGAATTATATAAATTTCCAAATTACATTAATTCCATATCTTTTGATTGAATTAAAATTCATTCTTTGGGCATGAAGTGACATGAGAAAACTCAGAGCAAAGGGTGCATCCTAAACGTATAATGCCTGTAATAAAGAACACCACACCACATTACATATATGGGTCTAGTCTATAAATCACACCCAATAAATACTGCTTTCAAATGGGATTGTATATCTTAACATTCTTTAACATCTACAAACAAGAAATAAGAGTAACTATTGTGTACACAAGTACATGAGCGGTATTTGTTATTTATATCTCATAATTTATGCAGAGCTAAAATCTCAAATTACAGTATATAACAGCACACAAATGAATACAGTTGCCCACTCCAATAGAAGAAAATTATAAAGACTTTAAATGCACAGAAGAGCAGTTTCGGTAACAAATTTAAATAAACAACAAGAAAAAATACTCCCTTTTCCAAAATAAGTTTTAAGCAAAATAAGTTTGAGTAAAGTAATTTAGAAAGGGTGTTCCTATTGATTAACATACCAATAGATGGTCAAATATTTGGACCAAATGTTTGTATATTAAATAGATTAGATGATATACCATTGTTGGTCAAAAACGTGTCCCTTTTGCAATTGATGTACCAGAAAAATGGCCAGAATGAATTTTACTCATAACACCACATATTAATGAACCCTGATATACGTTGGGGGTAAACGGTGTACACAGGCAAAAGATCAATATACATAAAAATACAAAACTGATGAAACATCAACACTGCACACTTCAGCAAAACAGTCTTTTACACACCATTTCAGAGGAAAACTATTAAAGAACACAGCAGAGAGTGCAATAAAAACAATTAGGAAATACACTTCAGCGACAGTTTGATGACAGTATTTACATGAATGATCGACTCAGATAAACATTGCAAATAATTTCAACATTCACATTATTTGTTGAAAATTGATGGGCCTGAAAGCACTCAAATCTAAACTTTAATAGTGCCAAGCGGTTTAGCTTGTTCATATCTTATACGTAATCAAGATAAAAGCTTATCTTGTACAAAGTTCAAGAAAAGTTATTTCTATGTTTTACACAAGAGGTGTTTTATCACGATTTCAAGTTATACGTAATGATCCTACTTACTAAGGATGTGCACATAAACATTAGATAACGAAACTGAGCTTACTTTTATACTTAATTGCATATTTTTTCTTATTTTACTTGAATACAATATGTGTATGAAAATCGGTCTCACCTGAAAAGTTTAAAGAGATAGAGATGAAGTTTAGCCCCGGGGGGTGGGGGCCACTTCAATTCATGAGTGGATACCATGCGCGACCATGGGGTCTCGAAAAGCACCCAAAACACGTAATTTCCATATTCTGAAAATGCACCCCTTAACAAGTATTGGCGTGTGAAACCCTACCCTTAACAAGTATTGGAAACAAAACGATACTCTTGGCAAATATTCCCTGAAATGAACCCCTAAACAAGTACAGGAATGTTTTATTGTTACGGGTCCTTTGGTTGTCGGCTTGAATTACCTTATTTGGTTTAGTACGACCCCACCTTCTACACCTCGCGCAAATTAGACTCTAAACACGTAGTGTTGGGGCAAAAAGGACATCCTTTATAAAACATTTTAATTTTGTTTTATCATCCCCGCAAATTCGACCCTAAACACGTAATTTTCCTGGCGAAATAGATACCCTTTTTTCATAATTTTTGTGTTTTTGACACCCTTTTCGTGAAAAGGACATCCTTTTTACGTGTTTTTTTGGTCGCGCATGGTATCCACTCGTCAATGTAAGTGGCCCCCCCCCCCCCCCCCCGGAGTTTAGAATTTGATGAAATATGTACAATTAAAATGGAATATAAGATAAAAACTAGCACATGCAAGGTTTTTGCTTTTGTACATACTTCAGCCGCTTTACGTATAGCACAGGGATAGAAATGGCACATTATAAAACACATTCTAGCTTTGGACAAGATAACATGAGCATGTTAAAACTCAGTCTTTAAACCAGAATATTACATTTTGGAAATTGAAATATACTGAACAGTAATGGACCCAATTAATAGTCATATATGATGATTTAAACAAAATAATTAACTTTTTTCCAACATTATTTTCTTTTGTAATTTCATTCAAAAGCATATACGTGAAATCTTGAAGTGCAGTATTTCATTAAAATGACATGGAAAAACATTTCAGAAATATATATTCATCAATCTTCATTTTATATAATTCAGCACGTAATGCTATTATAAAATTACATTGATTTTACTGTGTTTCCTTTTACTGAAAATATCAATGAAATATGATTTTGGAAATACACCTAGAATTTTGAGTCTTCATTGCATTACTGATGAGCACTGTGAATTGTTGCAATGCATAAACAATAAACATTTAAACATAACCATGCCCACACCAAACAAAGAATATGTACATTAAGACATTATTGGGTATACAAAATGAATGCACAAAGGCCCGACTTCACAAAGGTGGTTTAATTGTACTATGTTACAACACCACGGAATATGCAAATTTCTTGTATTATCATGCTTCACTCAAGAATATCATTGCACCCTTTACCAAAAAGGGTGCATCTATAATTGGACTTTTCTTTAAAATAGTGTTTATGATGAAATACGCGTAATTATGTACATAAAATCTGCAGAGTTCAGGGTTTGCACCATGGTACAATTAAAACCACCTTCGTGAATTTGGGCCTTTGAGTACATGTATAATACTGTAGGACAAATACACAATACATAGATACATCTTACTGTTACCCCCAACCACAGAAAGGGACTTAATAAAGGAGAGAAGAAAAAATGATGAAATGGTGAAGTACCCCCTCCCCTTCCCCCAAATCTTGTTTAATAATACCATATACTATCTGCCATAGTCCATAATTACCATTGTAGATTTATAATGATTATCATGCATCAAATTGACTTCCCTTCATTGATTTCAGTTCATAATTTGCATATATCACTTACGAGGTACATTTTTTTACAAGTAAAAATTAAGAAATATTTAAAATCATCATTCAGAGGAATCATAGCCTAAACCAACATAATTACAACACTCACTGATAAAAATATATTAAAACGTTTTACCTGAGACACTTAGAATTTTAATTACCCTATAATATAGGCCTACTGTACTTGTACTTATAATCACCTACTATTTGGCTATTTGGAATGGGCTACATGGGAGTACTGTAAATTGAATCTTAGATTTTCAAGAAAAAAAAACTTGCTTTTAATACATAACATGAAGTAAAAAAATTCAATTATTCACATTTCCTGCGAAACCTGATATGTTAAATTCATTTACTTTTAAATCACGAATAGATGGAATGACTGAATATTTCTGGAGTACCCTTTTATTTGATTCAGTACAAATTGATGTGGCAAAATTCCAGTTTTTGTCACATTCTTACAAATAACAAGTGATGATAGAAATATGTCATTCAAAGATTACTGATATCATTGAGTATTGATTAATGTTACATACATGTAACACTTTGAAATATATTCCACACAGAGCAGTTGTATCTGTACAGGTAGAAAACAAATGTTTAAATGACAAACACATGGAATCAAATGTAAAATGTCATATGTCATAATGGGTTGAACTTATTAGATATATAACGCAGAAACATTATTACTCACAAATACCCATTATGATAATGGGTAGGAATTATCGAGTTACTCCAAATATCCCCAATCAATCCAAAGTCTTTTGGAGTGCACAGAGATATTAGATGATAAATATTGACTGTTTTGTTCCACTTTGCATATATGAGTTTGAGCACAGTATATTCGCATCATTCAGCACCTTTGTATGGAGCACATCAGTGCCCCGTCTTACAAAGAGTTACGATTGATTCAATCAATTGTATCGCTATGGAAATCCATCAGCGTCATAATTTTTTCGACACAAAATTTGCAAATGTCCTTTGTAAACAAAGGAGAAAACACCAAATAGTCAAAAAATCAATGAATATATGAATATACATCATATATCTAGAAGATTTTTTGAGCAAACATGCATTTTATACGTTGACTTTGCTGGCTTTCCATAGTTGTGATTGATCGTATCAATCGCAACTCTTTGCCAGATGGGGCCCAGATCCGCCACCCCCATGCATACATAACAAGTATCATAACCAATAAAGAGAGGCATACCGTCAAACTTGATCACTTCAACTTTCAATAAAGGCAGCAATCAACATACAAATTTAACTGCACTGAATTTTCTCCTCAAAGCCCCCATTTCATTTACTTGTAATTTTAATAATTGTACTTAAAGGGGGTTCTCCATGCTGAAAATGTTTAAATCTAAATAAATAGAGTAAAATTCACAGAGCATGATGCTGAAAATTTCATGAAAATCTGATAACAAATAACAAAGTTATTGAATTTCAAAGCTTAGGAATCTTTTGTGAAAATATACCTGTACACATCCTCATGAATATTCATTAGATGGGCTGTTGATGTCACATCCCCATTTTCCTTTTTCTTGTGTTATTACATGAAATCATAATTGTTTCATATTTTTTTTATACATCTGTGAATGATATGTACCCCTAATAATGAAATAAGATACAGCAATGAATAATTTAGCAAGGTTGATCTGTCAGTAAAAAATGAAAGATTAAGGTAATTTGATTTGGAAGGTACAGGCTTGATGGTGTTTGGACGAAGTCATGAATACAATAATTTTGTAGTTGGAATGCCTCATAAATTCATTAAAGCTGCACTTAGAATACATTAAATATTGATGAGCTAAATAGGAAACAACATTAATTAATGATATACATGTACTGCGAAGCAGCAATGCGACAAGTAGACTGTTACTAGGTTTTCTTGAACATAATGATCTCATATAAACATTATATGTCAACAATTGAACCAAGACGATTGAACAAGTAACAGAGCCAAAGTATCATTTACAAATAGTTCATCAATGCATAAAAGTATTACTTAAGCCATCAATAAATGATACACAAATGAAAGTGTTTCTGAAAGAAAATTCTTTGGTATAAATAGAAAGAATTTGGATTGAAAGGAATAGCAAATGAAACCTCCCCCACTTGTATAGTATAACCCTTCGTTACTTTTTAGGTATTACCCTGTACTGATATTTGTCATATATGCCATTAAGTTTTCAGGGCAGCACCCCTCTTTCATAGTTCAATAGTTGAGGATTTTTACAACATAAACCAGATACTTGCTGATGTGGTTTACGGTACACCATGTGGAGTGTTATAGAAACAGTGGATAGAAGAAGAGAAGAAGTGGATAGAGGAGAAAGTGGAGATTTGAAAGTAAAGTATTCTTTCTTGAAAATAGTCCTGAAAAGGACTGTAAACCAGAAGGAATGTTGAGTGAGAACAGCTTGAGTAGCAAAGCTGATGAGGAGATGCTGGCTTGAGTCGGCGAGTAGAAATGATGAGTACTGTAGTAGAGAGACTCGACGTTTCGGACAGGTTGACTGTCCTGTCTCCTGAAGACTTTCTCGCCTATCCTCTTCTTCTATCCACTGTTTCTATAACACTCCACATGGTGTACCATAAACCACATCAGCAAGTGTACATGCCACCATGCAAACCTTCAAACAACATAAACCAGATAGTAAATATCTGGCATACAGTTCGGTGCAATAAGTCATGCAGCATGTTTAGAAATATATGGAATGGCACAATGCAGATTTGAAAACTTGTGAATGAATAATATTTTGTAAAGAAAAAAATCCAGAACTCCCTCAGAGTGTTGATAATCTTTCAGAAACAAAGGTTTTTAAAAAAAATCCAGCATGGTTCAATTTCATTGGGAGTTTGCCTTAAATTCATGATAAACATATATGTATTTCAAATTATATGAGGCACATGCAAATGAATCAAATTATTTATCTTGATTTTGCGTAGTCCACCAAATCCTGATGATGTTTTTTGGTTTGTTATGAATCATCAAGTTACAGTGTATGTGAAAAAAAAACAGCTTTAGGGTTACAAAAGCTTCCCGGGGCCATTTCATAAAGCTGTTCTTAAGTTAAGAGTGACATAGGGAGATCATTTAGCACAAGAAATGGTCACCAGTCGTGCGTAAAGTCATTCGTAACTTACGAACAGCTTTATGAAACGGCCCCCAGGAGAGATAACCAGGCATATAAATTTATAGTAAGCCTATAGATAATGGTGATATATGAGTGTTGTGTACGCATGTGCATAGATAATAAAAGGAATCATGTGATCATTAATTACTTAATATTCATATACATGAAGGAAATAACTATATACAATTTTGAAAATATGATAAAATATGCTATAAATAGTACAGTACATTGGATTTGGTTGGGAGAATATAGGGGTCTTTTGTTGGAGACATGATCAGGAATGTCGTGAGGCTAAAATCCATTTCTCTGGGGCTGTCCATGTCCTGTTCACTTGGAATAGATGTAGGAGTTTGGTTGGTCTGCTCCGCCGCTTCTGTAACCTGGAATTACGGGTGAAATGGGAATGTGAGGAAAGACAGAGAAATTGCTTGATTTATCATTACTTTTATAAGAATTGGTATAATCATATTATTTTATATTAATGGAAAGAATGAGCTAAGCTGTTAGAATTTGGTCAAGATGAAGAGAAGAAATATATATACATAGGCCTACAGTAAAAGTAAAAGTGATCCCCTTCACAAATCATGCTGAGTGTTAAATGTACACAACAACACTATAATGTTCAGTGAGCCAACAGAAACAAACTTTATTGAATGTAATATTTTATCACCTGAATTCACAATTAAATATCTAGACATGGCAGAACTTGAACACTTTAAATATGTTCATTTTCTGGTGGAGCACTGCTGTATACCGTAAATATCACATGAAGAAAGTAATGATGCAATAACATAAGGGAAGTGGGGAGGGGGGCAGCAGAGAGGGGAGGGAATCTTTGGGGAGAAAACAGAAAAAGAGACTGGGAATGAGGGAGGGTGAGGGAGGCAGAGGAGGGGGCAGGAAGGAAGAGAGAGTGGAGGCAGGCAGGCTGGGGGGAGGAGGTGTAGATGAAAAGAGAGGGGAGGGAAAGAGAGAGGCGAAAGGGATAGAGAGGGAAATCACATTTTAATAGCTAACCCTATGCTTCAAACTTCAATTAACATGTACGTGTATCAGGGAAACAAAACTGAATAAATTGTCTTCCAGAGCACCACCTCTCCACAAGAAGTACATGTAATCCAGGATTGATATTCATATCTGAGATTGAATGAGCTGTCACTGATTCAAGTCAATCACAAACTTTTAATAAGAGAAACCAGTTGAAGTTACTTTCTTGCAAAGATTAAATCTTATCAAACTGTAAAGTCTTCTTTTTTACAAGGTGGTGTGCTTACCCTTTGGTCCAAATAGTTTTCCATAGCATGATTTGCAGAAGGGCTCCTTATTGTGCTGTAATCAAAAGATAATTTCAATAAAAAAATACATGTAAGAGCAATGATGATGATGATGACGATGATGACAAAACAACCATAGCAAAAACCATATCAAACGGGTAGTTCATCTTGACATCAAGTTGACATTAAAAAAATATCTGAAAACTAGATGCACGTTGACAAAGGTTTCCAAATGTTCTCACAAAATAACAGAAAAGGGAACTTTTTCAAAGTTTTCAATTGAGTATTTCACATGCAAGCAGCTGTTCCATATTGTTTGCATAAATTTGTTAATTTACCAATGGATCATGATGACTGAAAATAAAATGTAAAATGTATAAAATGTGTCTGATTATATCATGAATGCATCTAGGTAATTTTCTTCCTAATGTTCTGGATCTGGAGAAAATGTAATTTTATGGATTTTACTTGGCTTTCAAGGAGTACAGCGGAAATTATTTGTCCGAGGTAGGACTGGCAATAATTATTTTTCCCCAAGGGGCGATGATAGTGCCTGGACAACCAAGAATGAAAAGTCCCCTCTATACTTTCGAAACAAAGGCCTGGGCGTATTTTAAGTATGATCACACTTAAATGTTGACGCGTATATGATATGCAATGCGCGATCTTATTGATAGATATGCACCCTCATGACATGATGTGACCAAATGTAATCAAAATCCAGCCTATTTGTTAAGTATCTTTAAAAAATCTGAAACTGTACATAGTATTCGTACTCGTAGTGCACAAAGCACAGGATTGATTTTGCCCAGAGTTCGAACAGAAATGGGCAAACAAAGTTTTTCTTTTGCTGGTGCATTCATTTGGAACAATCTACCTAATTTTTTAAGAAATGCTCAATCCGAATCCTCATTTAGTCTTTTATTTTGGCGTTATAATAGTCTTAATTTATAAACTGGCCCCTTGTGTTGTTCTTTTCTTTACAGTTTGTTCGTTTCAACTTACATTGTACACTGTTTATACTCATGTTTGTTAAATGTTTGTATTTTTGTTGTAGGGCCTCCAAGGACAACAGTATATCAATTACTGATGGAGCCACCCTACTAAAAAAAGACTTATAAATAAATAAATAATAAATAAATAAATAAATAAATAAATAATGAAGTCAAGCCTTTCATACCGTATGCAACTCTGTATTTAAGTGCAACTCTAATAAGTCATACTTAAATCTTTGTGAATCACCCCCTGGTATATTTGTTTTACATCCTACAGTACCTTAGATATTGGTAATCTAGTCATCCCTAATAATCTGCACCAAAAATAGCAAAACGCTGCGCTTGCAGAGCCCAGTTGCATTACTTCCGCCGAGTGTCCTACTTTTCCTGAAGCCACCGCGCACAGCGTAACCTGATTAGTGCTTCACGGGCCTTCACCGTAACAGCCATCTAGCAGACAGGCGCGTCCGAGTGATGGCATGATCTGTAACATCAATAACGGAATAGTGCACTATCATTGAATAGCAGATTTTCTTCATTGGCATTTTGTTTCAAACAGCTTATATGATGCTATTTGAACCAATATAGAGATTTTATTTACAATACAGCAAAGTTTTTCTTTCTTTTCTTTTTATTCCAAAGAATGAAAAAAAAAACGTTATTTCATAACATAAACAAAACAATAATGAATCAAATTATTTTACATAACTCTCTTACATACAGCATATGATTCGGAAGCTGCTCGTACATGTACATACATGTATACATGTATGTATATGATGAAGGGCACTCTTTCAACATTATGTATTTTTATAAAACTGTCTGAATTTACATCAAATTGTTGAATAATCTTGATTATAATTGCCATTTTATCTGATTCTTAATCTGATCCTTTAAAATGTAAACTTTTCATTTTCATATCCCTCACACCTTCTCTAATTGACACTGCCTCAAATTACTGTCAACTCCTGCCCCGCACCCGCTGCCATCTCATCAACACTTCTTTATCTAGCTTTGTTTACATCGACCTCTCAAGACCCTTGGTGACAGTCATGTTCTTTGTTTAAAGGAGAATGAAACCATTGGAACAAGATGGCTTGTGTGAAAACAGAAAAATCAAAGAAACAGATCAACGAAAGTTTGAGAAAAATCGGACAAATAATGAGAAAGTTATGAGCATTTGAATATTGCGATCACTAATGCTATGGAGATGGCAAATTGGCAATGTGACAAAGATGTGTGATGTCACTTGTGAACAACTCTCCCCATTACTTTAGTATATATTTCACTTGAATTGCCTCTTTTATCACATCTATCCATAAATCATACTGTTCTTTCTACATGAGGGCATGTACATGTAATACATATTTCTTAAGAATACATCATGGATAAATTAAAGAGTTTGTATCATCATAAGAAAAAGCAAAAAGAGACATTTTGAGGGTATTTTGTAGTCCACTTAAGGAAAGTTGTTCATCAGTGACATCACACATCCTTGTCGCATTGCCAATGTGAGGATCTCCATAGCATTAGTGATTGCAATATTCAAATGCTCATAACTTCCTCACTATTTGTCCGATTTTTCTCAAACTTTCTTTATTCTTATTCTTTGATTTTTCTGTTTCTACACAAGCCTATTTGTTCCAAAGGTTTCATTCCCCTTTAAGGCTTTCAGAAGTTCCATTGAGCTATGGTGATCATAACTTGGGTAGGAGACCTATATCATGACCAGCACATGGTGTACAATATATGAATCGTAATTTAATCAAATAGTTCAGTTTTACTTTTAATGAACCAACATGAGTTTTATAGGGTACAATGTATATGAATCACCAATCAAAATTGATTTATAATGTATAATTATAAATTGAATATTAATGATGAATTACATTTATGCTGTAATCTGATACCATCTTAATGACTTGAATGTAGTACGGTATGTCATACATGTACAAGTATACATAATCTTGTAACTATATTATTTTACTAATTGAATCAAAAGTACATACTTGGATAGACTCTTACATGATTAACCCCCCCCAAAAAAAAAAAAAAATAAATCAATAAATAAATCAAGTAAATCAAATAAAATAAATAAATAAAATAAAATGAAATAAAATAAAATTTACAAAAATAAATACCGGTAAATAAAATAAAAATCAATCTGAATTCAATTTAACCTGTATTTAATCTGATTTACCAGATGAATCAAACTTTTGATACCAGTAATTCAACTGATGTCAGTTCTGGAATTTAATCGGAATCATCATACCTGATATGAATTGAATTCATTGAATTAACCTGCATAATTTTAAATATATACCAAAAATTTAATCTAAATTACTGAAATTTACTTTAATCAGGATTAGGACTCAATTTCATGGTCATAATCTGTAATTTTGAAGTGACCACGCGGATAATGGGAAAATATCCAATAACAAATTTATTCATGATGCAATCATATTGATTGTGTGTGTTCTCTACCTGTTCATTTGATATTGTTTGTTTAAAAATGGCAATGATTCTACAGTTATTTGATGGTATTGGTATTAACATTTTATACAGTATTTTGATTTTCAAAATACATGTAGGCTTTATTAATTTAAAATAGTCTTCAACACCGTTCTCACTACCTTCTTAAAACTAGTTTACTGGAAACTAGTTTAGTGGAAACTAGTTTAGTGGAAACTACATGTACATGTATATGTAGTTGAACGTGTAATTAGAAGCGATCTTCCACACCGGTGGGTTCATAAAACCAACTCGCGAGTCGCGATGTAGTTTTGAAAATCGCTTTGCCTTGTTAAACTGTTTTTTTTCGCATAAGTGAAGACACGACCGTTCTTTGGGAAGCTATCTATGCAGTGCACATTTTGTTACTACACACATTGTGTGGAGAAAGCCTACGCTGCGGTTCCGAAGTTCGCGGGAAACGTGTCACAGCACTGAAAGCGTTCCCATAGTAACAAGAAACCACTTTCGGGTGATCAAATGGGAACGCTATCAAAGCGATCTTCCAAACTGGTTTCCTGAACCGGTTTCCAGTAAACTAGTTTTAGAAAGCGTAATGAGAATGGTGTCATATATCACCGTGTCTTCACACCCCCCCCCCTTCTCTTTCTCTCTCTCTCCACCTATCATTCCTCTCTCTCTTGCTCATTTCTCTACCTATCAATAATACAGGGTATTCAAATTATTAAAATAATATCAAATTATTGATTGCTCTTTAAGGGATGAACTATTAGATATCCAACGGGGGCTGAAAGTCCCCCCCCAAAAAAAAAAAAAAAAAAAAATTGGTCCACTGACAAATCATCTGAAAGGGGGGAAAAACTTGTTTCAATGGAATAAGGAAAAAAATTTACTCAAAGAAGAAAGGATTTTTTTTTTTGCATCAACCCAAACTTCCAGCCCCCCCCCCCCCCCCCGTGTATAGTAATGGGTCCTAACTGCATACATGTATCTCCTCATTGATAGACAGAGCAGGCTTCACATACACATTACATAATCAATAAATGTATGGACATACATGTACAGTATTACATAATACCCAAGGGCCAGAGTAATTATCAAAAGTGTTATTTGAACAATGCATCATATTATGTGTGTATACTGAGTACCGGTATGTAGTATGTTCATACATTTTATAATGCTGGTCTATTCAAATCATGGCATGAATTTAGTCCAATATGTGTTGTTTTCTCACATCAAATCGACATATTTTCTAAGAAAAGGTACTCATGGCAAGGGGAATATAAAATCACTACTGGCTCCAAACAAGGTCTGGGAATGAATACCAAATTCACCATCTATAAAAAGAGAAATGTCCAGTTGTGATAAATGAAGAATGATTATTGAAAAAAGCAATAAAAAAGTTTTAAGTGTACATGATTACATGTGTATGTGCAAAAGCCAGTCTGAAGCTTTGACCAAGGGGTCAATAACATGCATGCAGGGAATAATTTTCCTGGTATCATGCAATTTGCTCCACATTTTTTAAAAGACTGCTATATACAAAAGTCTTTTGTATAGCATATTTGTTGGACTGTACTTGTACATTAAATGTGCACATTATTTATTAGTTGAGAGCTTTTTCTCTTGTGACCAAAAATGCTATTCAAATTTGTAAAGCAAAATTATTCCCACGGCATGTATCAATATGGATTGCATTATCTATCATTCCAACCTTTATTTCATAATTCATAAATACCTACATGTATTTATATGTAGCACACTCCCTTGATGTTTTTATTTTCATAAATAAGGGTTTTTAGAATGCATACATCTTTCAAATATGGTGATCAATCATCAGAAAGCTACAAACTTTACTTACATTACATGTATGACCTAATTTTTTTATCCATTCCATGCCTGAGATCTGCTTGAATATATACATGTATATATAAAAAAAGTTTTTAAGTATGTCACTAAGGTCAAATAGGGTCACATTGCTGAGGAAGGCTGCAGTTAGTGGCCAAAAAATTTGAGCTAATTCTTCAAGTTTTCTTTGTGTGTTGAGGAAAAAAGTTTATAATTGCCTTCTTTATTTTTTTTAATCATGTACCTACATAAAATCAAAATGATTTTTCATGTAAAATTAGAAAACTTATCCACCAACAAACATATTTGTTTCATATCCTCCACATCATAACTGTTTTAGTGAACACAGGTTCAAATAGTCTAGTAATAAACAGGCATTGCAGGGTGCTACAAAGCACTTGCCGATTACCCAGGGCAAGTAAAAGTTAAAGTCGGGAAAGTGTTTTGAAATAAAGACCAAAACTACTTGCGCGAATTGAGCAAAGTCCAGGATAGGCCCCATAGAGAAGGGGTTGAAACCTTGTTTTTTTAAGGTTTCTTGTCAATTCGAGGGTGCTGATTCCGAATCTGAATGATGCCTCTCTTGTAACCTCAAGCATTTTCCACAAATTGGCAAAATCCAATATCATTGTGACATGTACCCTGTACTATTGGCAGTTTAGCACAACTCAAACTAGGCTAAGTTAGTTAAAGATCGCAGTTCAAAGCACAGTCCTGGACCATTTCATAAATACAGTGACACATTTTTACCGCTGCAACAATTTCTCTCGCCTTAATATCTCAGAGGGCATGGAGAGTTACATAAAGGAATGTAATGCAGAGTTTGGATAAGAATAATGTAAAGAATAGGATCAGTATTAGTTTTTGAGGATAGGTTTTATGTTTGGGTAATTCCACAGTCAATCGCATTACACTTCACACTTTAAAACATTTTTTTTCTAATACTTGGTGCTGTCGGTTTTACCGCCTGGGTGAGTCTTTCTGTCAAGTTTATACTTGAAAAACAAGGCTTTAAAACAATACACACAGAAAGGATGTATGCTGTTTATTGTGGACCCTATGACGTCCCAAATGTCGGTCAGTCGCATTACCAGACCTTCACGTTTATAATTTTGTGGAGCTCAATAAATCGCTCTCCTTATTTTTTTGAGCTCAATTGAGCTCCTCAGAATCGCTCTCCATGAGGAGCTCAAATCAATTCATTACAATACATGTATAATTGTAGGTTTCCTTAACATTGTATATATGCAATAGCTGTGTTAGCTAAATCTGTGGTGAAACTAGGCCTGGGTCACGGCAATACATTTACAAGATGTCGTATGCGCTCCTGCTAAAAAAAAAAAAAAAAACAGAAAAGAAAGAATATTCACCTCTTCCCTGACTCTGATTTGAACTTACCTCGGTAAATATTGTAGTCCCACATGTAGACTTCCATGGTGTTGCCATGAAAATCTACATATGGGACTGCAATATTTCCCGAGTTTAAATTAAAATCAGAGTCGGGAAAGAGATGAATATTCTTCATTTTTCTAATAGTTTTCAACTGAATCAAAGTAATTTCAAGGAATTATGGAAAAAAGAAAGCCATAAATGGATTTAAAGATGTAAAATGTGAAATTTTAGCTTTTTTTTTTTTTTAGGAGCGCGATTTTTTGCTCTCCTTATGTTTTTAAGGAGCGCGGTAGGAGCGCCGGCGCGATCACGCTCCTCAAAAATGAAGGTCTGCATTACACAAAAAGGACATGGAATAGTTCTTTCAAATCAAGACACTTTAACCAATTTCAATACCTGCAAATCATTACTTAAATATAGAAGTCTCAAATAAGACGTTTGAATTTGGGAAGCCACTTCGAGTTTCTTTCGCACTTTTGCAGATATAAAAACTCTTGTCAATCGCATTACAGTCAGTTGCATTACACTTTGTCCGGCACCAGAAATCTTTTGTTTATCTGGGATGTCAATCATTCAGTTGACAAAAGTTAACCAGCATTGGTGAAGAAAATGTTATGAATTGTAAAAATCTACATGTATTTTCACAAGTCGGAAATATTACACATTTTCAGATTTTTCTAAAGATCTGAAGAGAAAGAAAAAGAATATACCTACCTCAAGTTGTTCTCCAGCATTTAATCTTTTGTTACACTGATCATATGAGCATTTGAAGCATGTTCTGTGCCAGTCTTTGTTAAGAGCCACTAGTTTCTCGGCTGAAATACAAGTCAAATAATCAGAGATTCAAGATGAATTGTCTTTACCTCTAATAACACGCACACATACCCCCAAAAAAGAGCTTCTCTGGCAGTCTCGCCTGCATTACGTGATTCAATAAAGCAGCAGTGCCGACTTTGAAAATGACTATAAAACAATTATTCACAAAAAACAGCATTCACATAATAACATTATACAACATTCATTGACCCTAAATGACATTTGAACTTGAACTTGATCATGTGACCCAAGACTTGTGCAAGAAGATCAGTGATACTTGATTACCCCTTTGTCCACATTCCAATTTCCATGTGCATAAACATTCGATTTTTACATGTATGATGGCAATTCAAGAATTACCCATAAAATAGCCAAATCTCATTGACCTTTGACCTTGGTCATGTGACCTGAAACTTGCATGGATGTTATTAAAGTGATACTTGATTACTCTATGTCCAAGTTTTATGAACTTGATCCATAAACTTTCAGTTATAATGGTAATTCAACAAATACCACTGACATGGCCAAAGTTCATTGACCCTAAATGACCTTTGACCTCGGTCATGTGACCTAAAACTCGGGCAGGGTGTTTGGTCGTACGTCATTACCCTTACGTTTAAGTTTTATGAACTAGCTCCAGAAACTTTCTAAGTTAAAATAAAATTTCAAAAACTAAACCTTCGGTCAAGCAAAAATGCAATGTGCATAAACTTCAACTTTGCTAGCTTGACATAAATTTAATGACCATATCAAATTTCTTGCGGAAGATTAAAATTCTAAAAAGCTTTCATTTTTTTGTAATTCATGTTTTATTGATCCTTTTCATCAAAATATACATAACAAAACATTCATGATACAATGAATCACAAACAAGCTTCTATCCTATTAGTTGTTATAAAATGAAATTTTTCTGTTAAACACACATTTGCATGATACATGTAGATGTCATTTAAAGTTATCAAAATGCAACTAATTGACTTACCACTCTTTTTTTCTAAGTTGATACATGTACATCTAAATGCATTAATTGCTGGTTTGATTCAATTTGTATTCTTTCTACTTTTTAATTTGATTCAAATGTTGTTTTTTTCTCTCTTGTAAATGTATTACAATCATACATTGAAGGTTTTTTTATGAATAATTACATTTTTACTTACTTTATTATATACATGTAGGCACCTGCCAATGTGGAGAATCTCTTGACAGAATTTTCAATTCTTTTAAAATTCAAGTGATTCCCCCGGCATTGGCTGGGGCTCAATTCACACTATACTTGTATTGTTTCTATTGCATTTGTCATGATTGGATCATCTTGCTTGGACAAAAATGAAATTAATTTTAAAAAAGTAAATTGAAATACAATCAAATTGACACAAATTCAACCTTTTTTTCTACTGGTCCAACCTGTTCATGTCGAACCAGAAGATATTCAGTGTTTCTATTTTTACTGGTCCAAACCTAAAAGTTACTGTTCCCCTAAAATGAAAAAAAAAGAAACATTTATAAAAAAAGACTTGATTTTTTTTTGCTGCCTTTCATTGCTTATTGTTACCCCCCCCCCCCAAAAAAAAAAAAGAAGAGAGAAAAACACAAACATTAAACACACACACTCATAATTCATGAGAGCCACTTTGTTTTTTGAGATGCCAGAGCTTTGAGGGGTCCACATTCTACAAGCTTTGCTTTTCAGTGGACCCCTCCATTCTTCTTATGATATAAAATTGCATTGATTTAATTATATTCAATGATATTGATTATATTGAGTTAAACTTGACATGTATGTTAATTTATATTTAAATCACTTTCGACTATGTATATCTTTTTTTCAATATTGAATTTTGTTCATGCTATTATTTAAATTGAATCAATCTATCTTGTACTTATTTGTATTATTTTGAAGAATGAAAAATAAATTGAATTGAATAGAATTACTATAACTTACAAAAGAGAAGAAAAATAATTAATTTTAGTTAGATTTATTTTTTACTGGTCATGTCAGACCAGTTAGTACATCTGGCTATTTTTGAAAAAATTACTGGCCTGACAGAAATTACTGGCCTGACAGCAATTATTACCGGTCTGGAACCATCACCAGAATCCACAGTGTCCAAGGCGCAAGGACAATTCAAGTCTTTTTTTTAAACAATGTTTTCGGATGAGATTTTAGGCACGATCAGAACTTCCCTTCACAATTAGAAACATTTAATGAAGACTTTTTCAAATAAGATTAAGAAACTAGAACTTAACTCTTAAGTTTAGGCATCAAATTCAAAAAGACAAAATAGGTGCGCACCCGCAGCATTGTATTACGTTACGTGCGCATTTATGCTTTAGAAGATACACTTTACAACATCCTCCCAAAGGGAATTTGAAAAGACAAATGATAAAAACGGGGGTTAACACATAATTTTCAAAGTGTTCATTTCTAAATATGATTATGGGATGTCTATGATCAAAATACCGGTAGCTGGTCATTGATTTTGCACATTTTCCCAGTCTGCACGTCTGTTTGTATTATGATACCATTTGCTTATTAATGGGAGAAATATGAAAATTATAAAAAAAATATTGAGATTTATATGATTATATAGATTAAAATTATTTAGTAATACGATGATCCACTACCATATCTTGTCCTTAAATAAATCGTTATTAATTTGAAATCATACCGACTGTGTAAAAAGCGGAAAAGAGAACGCCAATTTAAATTTGTGGGACCAGACAATATTTTCATACACAAGAATAACAATTATTTAACATACAAGCTTTCTTCGTTGATTTAGAATATTAAGAAAGAAAATATAATTATCATGATATCAAATACTTACCAAAATAAACTGGCTTACTGCATTTTGCACAACTTGACATGATGACACCTAATTCTCGTCTCGCTTTCCCGCTTAATAATAGAAATTTTAGAGGTGGACAAAAGCGACGCAGATGATCGATGTAGAACCTACCAGAACGGTATAGCAATGAATTCCAATGCCCGGAGTTAGAAATAAATATTCATTATGAATGACGTATTCTGTAGCGCGCGTAATTTGAAAGCGTTGTACGCGTTACGTAGAGAGACGTGATTATGTGGTGCCATGAGAACTCGTTTTTTGGAGAACGGTACGGTGTAGAGAACTTATGTTGGTTACCACAATTATTTTAATTTCAGTCTTCTCGATCTCGGTAGGCCCGGGGGGGGGCACTCAAATTATTTTTTGATGGGGTGTGCCTCACGAAACTCTGAAATGGGGGTCTAAGGAACTGACTAAAAGGGTAAAATACGGGCCGTCTTTTCATTTTTTTATCTCTATTTTTAATTAAGAAAAAAATGATTTAAAGAATCAAATTGAAATAAGAGCCAAGTAGTATGAATAATAGGTGTAATGAAAACTGCCAGTGTAAGAAAATTAAGCATTTGCCCCAAAGAAAAAGAGAAAATAAGCCAAACATTGCCACCCTTATTTTGCCACACATGGAGATTAACCGAGAACAAGGTTATATTTGCTTTGCTTACTTTGCAAATTTGTACCCCACCTAATGTTAAAAATCTTCCTAAGCCTGTGGATGTGCAGTGTAGTGGCCTGGGGAGGGGAGGTAACAGGGTTAACGGGTAACCACACGCGTTACCTGAGACCTTGACAGGGGGGGCCACTTCCATTCACGAGTGGATACCATGCGCGACCATGGGGGTCTCGAAAAGCACCCTAGACACGTATATTTCCATTTTCTGAAAAGCACCCCTTAACAAGTATTGCCGTGTGAAAGCCTACCCTTAACAAGTATTGCATGGAAACAAAACAATACTCTTATCGGTAATATTCCCTGAAATGAATCCCTAAACAAGTACAGGAATGTTTTGTTACAGGTCCTTCGGTCGTCGGCTTTACCTTATTTGATTTAGTACGACCCCACCTTCTACACCTCGAACAAATCGGACTCTAAACACAAAGTTTTGGGGCAAAAAGGACATCCTTTATAAAACATATTTTAATTTTGTTTTATCATGCCCGCATATTCGACCCTAAACACGTAATTTTCCTAGCGAAATAGATTTTTTTTCATTATTTTTGTGTTTTTGACACCCTTATCACGTTACGTACGTAACTTGCCCTATCGATCGTGAAAAAGACATCCTTTTTACATGTTTTTTTGGTCGCACATGGTATCCACTCGCCAATGTAAGTGGCCCCCCCGGGTCTTGAAAAGGCCTCGAGACTTGCAATATAGCTCTTTGGTGGCCCTTAGCGCAAAATCCAATCACATAAACCCCCAACATCGAGATATATGTTAAAATTTCATCTTTTCTGGATACATTGATAGGTGTCAGAGCTGGTAAACGTTTCCCAAAAGGCTTGAAATCGGCCGTTATATTACCATACATTTACGTGTAAACCATGAGCAATGAATTCCAATGCCCGGAGTTAGAAATAAATATTCATTATGAATGGCGTATTCTGTAGCGCGCGTAATTTGAAAGCGTTGTACGCGTTACGTAGAGAGACGTGATTATGTGGTGCCATGAGAACTCGTTTTTTGGAGAACGGTACGGTGTAGAGAACTTATGTTGGTTACCACAATTATTTTAATTTCAGTCTTCTCGATCTCGGTAGGCCCGGGGGGGGGGCACTCAAATTATTTTTTGATGGGGTGTGCCATATGGAAAACTAGCGGACAGAAGGTCCTCGCTGCACGCGCGCACCCTTATAACACGCAGAATTCCCTTGCATCATACCCCTTTTTCACAAACAAATGTGTATCAAGGACAAGCGTTGATTCAGATAGAATTTCCGCCCCCCTGAAATGAATGTTAATAACTTCTTCTATCAGATGACCATATTTTTTTTTACATTCAATTGGTGGGAAATATGGCACTTTATTACATTAAAATCACTAAAAACCATCCATAGTCAGGAATATGTATTGGGATAATGGGTTAGTGGGACATTTTTATAGTACCCGGGTGGATTACATCCGTCGTCACATCGTTGGGTGATGGTATCAAGAATTTCCGCCCAGATTATAATAAAGGGCACATTATAAGGCAAATACTCATGAAAGAACCATGGAGATTGGTTAATAAGGAAATAGTGCACTTTTATCATCAAATCAGAGGAGATTTTCTTTGTGATACTGATGTCCGAAGAGCAAACCTACACTCGACGTGCATTCAACACATAGGGCTGGACAGAGCTTTTGTGTACGTCGGTGTGTTGTTCGAGTCACAGCGGTTTTCTAGCTCTTTACATTGCAGTGCTGAACGTTTTATTAGGAATATATAAATATATATACCTTGTCAGTCCGAACTATGGATATAAATATATCAGATACCATTATTTTTGCCAACAAAAATCAATTTAATTCTCTGAATTGGATATGTCTCTGAATGTTCTGACGGGTCCATTATGTATACGGGGGGTGCATCCTAGCTGATCACTGCATTGGTAAGTCTGAAATTTAAGTTTGCTTATTCATTTCACTTTAAATGATGTTAAATGTAAGGATAATTTATGAAATCGACATAAAATATTGCGAATCAACGCTGAAACATTATTTGTGAAGACGTTTTATCCCTCTGTAATGCTATTTCCCCCATAAAGCCGCAATGGAACATTCTGCACCACTAGTCATACGATGATCGCGAGGTCTGCAAACGTCGTCTGCTATGTTTTTATATGTCCGGTACACTGTATGCAAGTTTTCGATATGCTCACGAAACTCTGAAATGGGGGTCTAAGGAACTGACTAAAAGGGTAAAATACGGGCCGTCTTTTCATTTTTTTATCTCTATTTTTAATTAAGAAAAAAATGATTTAAAGAATCAAATTGAAATAAGAGCCAAGTAGTATGAATAATAGGTGTAATGAAAACTGCCAGTGTAAGAAAATTAAGCATTTGCCCCAAAGAAAAAGAGAAAATAAGCCAAACATTGCCACCCTTATTTTGCCACACATGGAGATTAACCGAGAACAAGGTTATATTTGCTTTGCTTACTTTGCAAATTTGTACCCCACCTAATGTTAAAAATCTTCCTAAGCCTGTGGATGTGCAGTGTAGTGGCCTGGGGAGGGGAGGTAACAGGGTTAACGGGTAACCACACGCGTTACCTGAGACCTTGACAGGGGGGGGGCCACTTCCATTCACGAGTGGATACCATGCGCGACCATGGGGGTCTCGAAAAGCACCCTAGACACGTATATTTCCAAAGTTTTCTGAAAAGCACCCCTTAACAAGTATTGCCGTGTGAAAGCCTACCCTTAACAAGTATTGCATGGAAACAAAACAATACTCTTATCGGTAATATTCCCTGAAATGAATCCCTAAACAAGTACAGGAATGTTTTGTTACAGGTCCTTCGGTCGTCGGCTTTACCTTATTTGATTTAGTACGACCCCACCTTCTACACCTCGAACAAATCGGACTCTAAACACAAAGTTTTGGGGCAAAAAGGACATCCTTTATAAAACATATTTTAATTTTGTTTTATCATGCCCGCATATTCGACCCTAAACACGTAATTTTCCTAGCGAAATAGATTTTTTTTTCATTATTTTTGTGTTTTTGACACCCTTATCACGTTACGTACGTAACTTGCCCTATCGTGAAAAAGACATCCTTTTTACATGTTTTTTTGGTCGCACATGGTATCCACTCGCCAATGTAAGTGGCCCCCCCGGGGTCTTGAAAAGGCCTCGAGACTTGCAATATAGCTCTTTGGTGGCCCTTAGCGCAAAATCCAATCACATAAACCCCCAACATCGAGATATATGTTAAAATTTCATCTTTTCTGGATACATTGATAGGTGTCACAGCTGGTAAACGTTTCCCAAAAGGCTTGAAATCGGCCGTTATATTACCATACATTTACGTGTAAACCATATGGGAGCTGAATTACTAGTGTGCCCCCTTCAGAACCGTTCTCCCTGTATGTGGTATTTTGAAAAACCTTAGAGAAACATACATTTTGTCTCATTGAAGCTTGAAATAAAAAGTACACCAGAAAGAGACATGTAAATGTAACAAAAATAGCATTAATAAGCATGGTCAGTGAAAATGATAAAACATTAGCTTCAAATAGATAAAAAGATCGCTCTTCAATTTGTTTATTGATTAATTACCATTGAAACATGAATTCTTATGTGGTTTAATAGTCTTTGTATATAATATATATTGTGTTTTTAATTTTTTCATGGAAAAATAAATCTTGGAACTTTTGATATAAAAATGAAAAAAATGACACTTTACATATTCATATAGGATGACAAAATATAGTTTTAATAACACAATCATACAGAAAAGACTAATACAGCATGTAAATCAAAATCATATTTTATGTAAAACACGCAGGTGTTTATCTTGTTGCCCTTGTCGAGTTCTACAAGTTACGATAGGTGGTTACCCTGGCTAGGCCGTCGGGATATCCCTGGGGGCCCCTTGAAAAAAATACTTTTTTTAATTAAAAAATGGTCTAAATAGCCCTTTATTCCCTTTAATTTTGTTAATTTGAGCCCCCTTAATGTGCATGCGCCGGGTCAAGCAGGTGTTTATCTTGTTGCCCGAATCAAGTTCTACAATTTAGGATAGGTGGTTACCCTGGCTAGGCCGTCGGGATATCCCTTGGGGCCCCTTGAAAAAAAAATTAAACTAGAAATTTCCAACCCTTTTATTCACTGACTAATGTCCACTAAAAAATCCTCGTATTAGGGCAAGCCAGCTATTTTATGGTTGCCCGAGACGTGCTCCACCTTTTAAACCCCCTAGCTATAGCTTTCAAAACCCCTAATTTTTGAATATCGAATATTGAATATCTGTCAATTTTACACGCGTTTGAATATCGAACCTGAATATCCAACCAACTTCACAGTTTGAATATCGAATATCCAACCAACTTCACTCCGGTTAAAATACTGGTAACCCTAATACCGTAGTACGGTACGTCTCTACAACGCTATTGCACGTACGTCACGTCGCTGTAGTTAGCTAGCTAGCGCTACAACGCTATCAAATTACGCGCGCTACAGAATACGTCATTCGTAATGAATATTCATTTCTAACTCCGGGCATTGGAATTCATTGCTTACCATCCGGGAACGAACGAACAGATAGCTGCAATTCACAACTTTAATAATGCCCTCTACGTCGGGAGCTTTACTATACAAAAATTAAATAAAATAGGATAAAATAATTACTCATGATTTGAATGGAATGAGTATAAAACCAGGCCAGAAATCCCTAAAAATGTAACAAAAATCGGATGAAGAATAACCAATTTATTACATTTAAAATTTTGTATTATTCACCTGCGTCCTGAATTATATACTCACTTAAATAAAGGCCTTTTTTACCTCCAAAAATGGAAATATGGGATAGACTAACTTTACTGATTTAAAACCGTCAGTGCTGAAACTTATTTTAGTTATCAGATTTTTATAACATTTTCCCGTATAGTAAAACAAAAATCAATCAAATGTCATCCCCCTCACAAAAAAAGTTTTAATTAAATATATATATAAATAAATATATAATATATATATAGGCCTATATATATATATAAATATAAATATATATATATATATATATAAATATATATATATATATATATATCAGGCGCGTACGCAGGATTTTTGAAAGGGGGGGTTTTCGAGCTGATTTTTTTTTTTAAATCTCCCGCCCAGTCTCTAAAAAGTGATGAGCAGGGGGGGAGGTGATGATTTTTTTTTCTTTTTTTTCAGCGCTGCAAATAAGACAATAACATTTAAGTGGGGATGGGGTATGTAACAGTGCGGTCATGACCCGCGAGCGAGCAGAAATGTTCTCGTTTTTGCGTTGAAAACATAACCTTTTTGTCAATAGTTTGTTGGTATCATAGTCAATGCTACATGTCCTTCGGATCGTAGCACTCATGATATGGCCTTGATCAGAACACTAGAAACTTGAGAAATGTCATGAATAATTACGAGCGAGCGGAGCGAGCGAGCCGGCTGAAATGTTTGCGTTTTTCCGTCAAAACATACAATTCTTCTCAATAGCTTGTTGGTAATGATTACATATTAGTTGATGATACATGTCCTTCTGCTCGTAAGTCTCATGATATGGCCTTGATCAAGAGACTAGAAACTTAAGAAATTTCATAAATGATTACGAGCGAGCGGAGTGAGCGAGCCGAAATTTTCGCGTTTCTTGTCAATAGTTTGTTAGTAAATCAAGTATTAGTCGATGCTACATGTCCTTCTATTCGTAACACTCATAATACGGCCTTGAACAGGAGACTAGATACTTATGGAATTTCATAAATTATTACGAGCGAGCGGAGCGAGCTAACCAACATTTTAGCGTTTTCCGTCATTTTGGTTTTCATATTGGTAAAACATATTTTGTAAGAAAACGTATGTCTTTGTCTTGGTTCACTTGTATTCATAAGTATACATCATGATAATCATGTATGGCCTTGTTAATGGCGATACCGTGATCATGTTGGCGACATGCGGAAATAAAAGATATAATAAAATGGAGAGAGCGAAGCGAGCGGAAATTTTTTCTGTGTTTTTCGTCGGAAACATGAGTTGCTGTCATATACATTATTGGGTAGGGGAACTGTCCGTAACCAGACCAAGGAGTTATCAGGCGCTTGCCCGATAACTCCTTGACCAGACCGACCTCTGGGGAGACAAGCAAAGAAAAAAAGAAAAAAAAAAAGGGGGGGGGGTTTGAACCCCCTAAACCCCCCCCCCCCTTGCGTACGCGCCTGATATATATATATATATATACATTGAACTCAATGTCTGTATGTAATTTGTGTGTAAAAGTATATGACATTGTTTTCTTCCCTTCACCTCCTTTTTCATAATTTACAAGTCCCCCCCCCCTCAGTTTACATTGAAATCGATCAACATAATACATATCCCAATATTTTTGTGTGTTTTTATCGATCATTCTATTT
Organism: Lytechinus variegatus; assembly: GCF_018143015.1. Taxonomy (NCBI): domain Eukaryota; kingdom Metazoa; phylum Echinodermata; class Echinoidea; order Temnopleuroida; family Toxopneustidae; genus Lytechinus; species Lytechinus variegatus. Next base: position 10,409,550 of record NC_054757.1, read on the forward strand.
TCTCCTTACATAGCATTATCCCCTTAATTATATTTCTGAACCTCAAGTGCAATATTTAATCTTAATATTATGTTCTTATTATATTTTGCTAATTCGTAGGTATATAATTCAATGTATTTTTCCTTTTTTTCTGTTAACTTTGTATGTGTCAGTCTTCGGACTGTTTTACAATGTCTTTCATAATAAACCGAATGGAATTGAATTAAATTGAAAATTATTTCACATCGGCTCCAGTGAAAAAGGGATCATTATGAACCATATTATGCATCGTATTATCTAAAACATTGGGCAGCTGCTCTATTACGTCATAAATAATAGAAACCTTATAATTATTTTGATTTTCATGGATTTTCCTCAAACCTTCACCGATAACTTAATTTTCTTAGCTTATCACAAAGGTCTTGGGAAAAAAAGTACCTTCAAATGTAAATAAAAAAAGAAGAGCTCACTTGCGAAAGGGGTTTAGGTCCATTTTTTATCAAATTTGATTTTTATTTCTCAATGTATAGATTTTTTAGAAGCTCTTTAACATGATACCAAATATATATAGATATGTGTGTGTGTGTGTGTGTGTGTATATATATATAAACCCTTCAAAAAAAGTTCTGCAACTCAAGTTTGAGTGCTATTAAATTTCTTAGTGTGCCATCATCATATGTAAAAGTGGTATCATTGGAAAGTATGATTATTCTCCTTTACGATCATATTACCCATTTGTAAATATGTTACTTTTGTTCAAATGTTTGAGCCTTTATTTGCCCCAATCGGGGCCAAAAGGTATCTATTCAATAAAGTTCAAAGTCATTTGTAATGCTAGTGTTATCATGAAATACACAGACATGATAAATATGCAGCAATGTAAAAAATGAAATGTTGCAAAATCCGTTGCCATGTCATGTTTGAGTTCTGCAACTCAAACTGCAAGTTTGAGTGCTAATAAATTTCTTAATGTGCCATCATCATGTGTAAAAGTGATATCTTTAGAAAGCATGATTATTCTTCTTTACAATCATGTGTCACTTGTAATGCTAGTGTTATCATGAAATACACAGACATGATAATACACAGCAATGTTAGAAGTGAAATGTTGCAAAATGCGTCGTTTCCAATAGCGAATTTCCAATTGTATCGAGGATGGACCGCGTGCATTCACTGTCACCTGCATCATGTGCATGGTAGAAATTCTATAGAATTGAGACTCTTGTTAGAAATCAATGCATTTTGCAACATTTCACTTTTGACTTTTCTCAATGTTCAGGGTGATTGCATATTCCATGATTACATAATCACAGCAAATGGCATGTCATTGTAAAGAGGAATAACTCAGCTTTCCAATGAGATCAGTTTCATCTTTTATACTTTATTGACCAAAAAGATATCATCCCCCAAACTGAGTTGCAAAACTTTTTTTGAGGGGTTTATATAATTTTTAGATAAAAAGAGACATAGAGGAATGCATTGTAGTTCCAACAAAGTTAATTTCCAAGTCCAAATTTTCGACGTAAACCTTATGTCGATCGTCAGGGATACAGAGCTCACGGTGGCACGATCTTGTCAAGACTTAGTCATATGAATGCAAAGTATTGTTTTTCATAAATTTCTTTTGTAGGACATTAGGTGCTCTATTTTTATCTAGCTGATACATGAATTGGAATAGTTGTAAGCGGTAAAGGTCACTGAGTTTAAGGATACGTTTCTGACGAAACAATTCATCCGTATGAGCTGAGTATGAGCTCTAATTAAAGGGCACATTGCATAATTATTCTCAGTACTTTTTTGTTAATAGCAAGACTTTGTTAATTGAGTCTCTTTTGAGGGGAATTTCCCCATGCCAGAATCCCATAGTAAAGTTTATTGCACAATACAACATGGATAGCGCTTGTGCTGGAAGAACGTTTTTAAGATTATTGATGACTCCAATATTTCTTGCCACAGTTCTGCAAATATTGTTGATATGAGCATTCCACGTAAGGTCGTTATCAATATAGTAATACCTAAAAAATTTTTTGTTTGGACTTCTTTGATTTCAGTATTATCAAAGAGTATTTGATGCGGCAGATGTTTCAATGAATGACTAAAAAGCATAAATATATTTTTTTTGCAGATTCAATGACAGTTTGTTGGATTTAATCCAGTTTGTTACTTTTTTAAATTCTGCATTCTAGTGCTCACAAGTACATGTGGATCACGATGTGTGTAGAAAATATTTTAATCATCAGCAAAGAGAATAAATGAGAGAACATGAGATGATTTTTTTTACAAATACCAAAGGGCCAAGAATACTACCTTGTGGGATTCTACAGGCAACTGGCCTTGTTGGAGAATCTGATTCATTTACTGTAACAAAGTGAATTCGATCAGTATAACCATTTTAAAGCTGTCTCTCTGATTTCGTAATGTGATAGCTTACATAATAGTATTTCATGATCTATTGTACCAAACGTTTTTGAGAAATTGAGGAACAACCCTATGGTATGATCAGAATTGTCAAAAGAAATAGATATTTAATGTCAATATAGCATGAGTTGTGTTATGTTTTTCTCTAAAACCGAATTGATTATCACATATTGGGCGGTAATTACCACTAATTAATTGATCAACCTTCTTGAAAATGAGTATAATTTTAGCTTTTTTTCATCTTTTTTGGGACCTGGCCAAGCTGCGATGATAAATTAAATATATGAAGCAGAGGATCAGCAAGCGAGTGTATAATGTTAGTTCACAACTCTATCTGTAATGCCATCATAACCAGGAGATTTAAAATTAAATACAATCTGAAGTTACTCTTGTCTATGAACTGGAGTAAGAAATATTGAACTATAATTTTGTTTATCCAAAAAGTCCTTAAACGAATTTCATACAGGCAAAATATTTCCAGCTAACTTTGGTCAAAATTAACAGACTATGTATTAAATTTATTTGATATGGAATGAGTATAAATTTAATACATATTTCTCTCAAAGTGGACCAAAGCTCTCCTCCATCCTCCATTTTGCCAACTGGTACATGACTTTGTCGACTGCCATGAATGTTTTAGAGAAAGAGATATCGTTACTCTACCCTTCCTCCCTACCGACCCATCTTCGATCAGCTGTGATTTTACGTGCTCACTTGCTTACGTCCACTTATCCCACACAACGACGCCTAGAGTTACCATTGGAAAGAGCCCAGACCCAACCTGCAAGCTCTGCTCTCTGGAGGAAGTAACCACTACCCACTTTCTTGCCTCGTGTCCAGTCTTTTTGATGCAGCGTCTGGACCTTCTACAACATCTTGAGAACCTTGACTTGCCTACATCCATCCTAAATGACTTCACTGGAAATGACCCCCACATACTCGCATCCTCCATTCTCTTCCCCTCACACTCCCTGCCCTCTTCTTCTGGCTCTGCATCCTCTTTGACATGTCACTGCTTAAGGTACATTCTAAAAATCCATCTGTGCCGGCAAAATCATTTAGAAAGGACCTGAACCCTGCGGCTTGCCGTCGATCTCCGTAGACCGGAGGAAGGATATTTACAAGTACAAGTTGGGCATGTTGGGGTGTCACACTTCCATACCCCCCCCCCTCCCACAGCTGTTCTCACCACTTTTTTGTTTTTCCTTTTCTCTTTACGGACACGGTACAACAGATTGCGATTTTTATAGAGAACTCTAAATTTTTGGCAAAAAAGGAGGTAAAATCTGTGTTTACGTTTTACTTTTTAAGGTCGAAAACTATCGTTTTCAATTAATGCATTACTAAGAAAATGAATTTCGGAAGTATTATTTGATTACGATTAAACGACTCGGGAGATTTTCTGAGACTGAAAATAATGGACGTGACAGAAGAGAGCATTGTCCCATATACTGAAAAATGTGTGGGTGTCGTGTGCAAGTTGAATTGAAAATGAAGGCGATTGGCCGATTTAATATCGGCCTCCTTGATTATGTTTTTTTTTTTTTTTATTACCATTATTATTATTCTTTATTTGTAGTTTATGGGGGTAGGGGGGTTAAGTGTAGCTAAGGGTCTGGTTTTAAGTTCTGTGTATGTTTTTTTATTAATAACTTCCTCAAAAATCAGTTTGATTGAAGAGTATGGAGAATTTTGAGTTTTATATACAGATTATAAGTTTATTTCCGTAATTTAGATTTTTGCTGTTGTACCCGGATTCTGTTCTGTATTTATCCCTTCGTGATTATAAGTTGTTAAAAAAAATTTGAGCAGATTAATGTTAAGTTTACATTTGAAATTCATACATGTATATATTCCTTTTCTCACCATGTTAAAATGTTAATGTGTTAACTTGAAACAATTAAGTTTTAATGTCATGTTATATATATATATTTTTTTTTTTACATGTGATATGAGGAAGAAATAAATATGATTTAAAACAAAAAAAATGTTTGAAATTGATTTTCTGATTCTTTAACATGTGATAAATCATTGATAAATATCTGCATGCTTTTGAAACATAGTGCAGATTCAGCACTTTTTCTGGCATTAGACCTAGAGCTAGATCTATTTGCATGATTTGATTTGGTTTTCATCACTTTCAGTTTCACTTTTCTGTTTTCAGATTTGTTTTTTGTGTTGACTGTCATGACTGTAGTGTTAGTGTTGAAATTATTTCAATATTTGGAACTGTAGTGTAATTAAATGAATATATTGCCCAAATATCGGACACGTAAGCATGATTGGACCAAAACAAAAATACAATCATTGAATCATAAAAATCATGTGTATTTCCGTAGTACAAAAACTACAATGTTGAATATTTTAATGTCATAAAAAATAGAATTTAAAAAATATGATAGAATGGAAATCATTTACTTACTACCAGAAGCTTGTTTTTTGCCAAATATTGGATACAGTTTCCAAATATCGGGCAAGTAAAGTTGTGTGGCGCGATCAATTTCACCGGTTTAAATTGTGCTATAAACCCCAAATGATTTCTTGATTGTTGAGAAACCTTAAAATCAGCTGAGAAAATGCTGATTTTAATTATAATTATCCATAATTTTGATACTAGAAATCAGTAAAAAATAATTAACTTAGCTAAGCTTGACTTAGCAAATGGACATCTTTTGGTGCTAAACGTCGGACGTCATCTAACTTTGCACGACTTCATTCTGAAAACGAGCACACGCACGTCAACAGCACACATTTCCAATACATATGATTCATATATGATTATTGACATTGTGGGGTGGTAGGATGTGTCAGGAAGTAAAGTAAATGGAGGTTTGATGAAAATCGATCGAAGAATAAGAGGTATACATATATTTTTCATGTTTTTATTTTCATATGGCTTTATTATACCAGCAATGTATGCCATGTACCTATGTACCTATGTATTAAATATGTATGGATAATAATGACTGAAGAGACTTTTCCTCACAGGAGCATATGTTTGCAATAATTTGTGACATATTTAATGAATAGTTGAAATTGTTTTTAAATAGAAAAATAGCATATTTTATATAGCATGATGTATTTTGTTGGAGCAGCTTCATATTATGTGACATCAAAAAATCTTAACTTTTATCAAATAAAATATTTTGATTGATTTTTTCCAAAACCTTCATTATATTTTCTCTTATTTTGCAGAATTAGTACCCCCTTCAAATTTGAGACAGAATGTTAAAGTAAGCAACTTATAGCTTAATACAAGTCATTTCTTTAGAGATTGTGATCAAATAATGAAATATTCATTGTACTTCGATCTAATTATTTTTTTTCTCCATCTATTGATGTAGACGTACTCTGATCTGGCAGACGCCATTCATCATGTGCTTCGGACCTCTACGCCCCTTGAGGCAGCTGTGCCACTGGGGCCCGTTCATTGCAATATTCCTCATGATCTACATCACAACGAATGCTGTTATCTGTGCGCTGGCTGTGTGGCCTCCATTGAAAGAAGACCCGCTGAGTGTGATTCACTGTGCGATGCTGGTCATCTGGTGTATCACTATCTTCTATCACTACTTCTATGCAATGTTCCTTGGACCCGGCTTTGTCCCCAAAGGATGGAAACCAGTACGTACGGAAAACCATGTAATATCTCTTATGGGCCAAAGGAGTATACATTCTTCATTTTCACATTTAACTCTTTGCATGCTGACTTAATTTTGGGGGGAATAATAATGACAATTTTTTCCATGTTAATTGTTATTTTCTTTAATTCAAAATATCCATATTGCACCATAGCAGAGAGCAAGTCTCACGCATTGTGCGTGAGACTCATGCATTCAGGGTCCGTCTCACGATCTCACGCATAGCACCCATTTTTCTCACGCATCGGGACCCGACAGAAAAAAAAGAGAAAAAGTAGCATTATTCGCCAGATTATACGACTGGCCGACTGCCTTTGCGTCTAGCCCGGCACGCGAGACGAATCGAGAGTGCAGTCAGCGCACAGCTAGTACGTGATACGATGAATCGCGTGCGTGCATCGCATAGTTTTGAAGCCCATTTCTCATGCGCGCGCCTTTTCGCAACGTACGAGTGTAAGTACTGGCCACGCGCGCACAGAGACGTCGAGTCATGAAAATCTCACGCATAACATTTTTTTGAACTTGGCATCTCTGCCATTGTTACTTATTATTATTATATGTTATCCAAGAGCTATTGCCTTTTATTAGCTTATCTAATTTGAAGGTAGGGGAGAAAACTATTATTACGATTGTTGAATTAGATTGTACGAATGTGCAAAATTACAACATCAGCGCGCAAAGGGTTGAAGGGGAAATGAAACACTTGGGAAATGTTAGTGTGAAAAAAAATCTAAGATCAATAAGATGAATAGAAAATCTGAGAAAACTTGAATATACCAAAATAAAGTTATGAGCATTTGAGAAAACTATATGACTGATTACCTTAATGAATCTGTAGTTACATCAGTTTATCGTATCCATATTTTTCCTTTCAGGAGAAGAAAGAGGATGAGAAATACCTTCAATATTGTCAGTTTTGTGAAGGATTCAAGGCACCTAGAGCTCACCATTGCAGGTATTGTAAAAGGTGAGCGACACAAGCAACTTCCAGGGTGCTTCGGTAGTGTGGAAGAGCCGTGGTGTAGTGGTTCTGACTCCCTCCTTGTAAACAGAGGGTCGTGTGTTCGAATCCCACCGCGGTCTAGCGTCCTTTGGCAAGGCGTTAATCCACAATTTGCCACTCTCGACCCAGGCGCTAAATGGGTAACCGGTAGGATGCAAAAGATATTGTTTGTTTGAATTTGCCAGCGCCATAATGAGGCTGCTATGAATGCAAGGAATGCTCCCCAGGGAGTGGAAATTGTGCACTTTCCGTGCGGGATTGAAATGGATCCAATGACCGGGGTAATTATAAGCTGTAATGCGCTTTGAGCCATTCTGGGAAGAGCGCTATATAAAAATTGGCTATTATCATTATATTAATTCCTTGTGATGATAATGTTTCAGGGAAGAAAAATACATGGGGGCTGGGGGTGATTTCCCTCAGAAATGTTTAAAAAGCCCTGGAAACTCATAAAGGAGTCCTGGGAAATCTCTGTTCATAGCAATGTTAAAGCTTTTCCAATGTCACGGATTTAGGCAGTAAAAAATGTTATGCATCTAAGGTTACTTAACTTACCATAAAATTGTCATTAGATATCGCCTATTACACCAAATTAATGCAAATTCTCCAAAATCTGCAACTTGTCACTCGTACAAAAAATCATGAAAACATATTCCCTGTCTTTTAAAACCTACAATATTTCTATCGAACAACCTTCCAAATTTCCTGAAAATATTTGATTCATTGTACAAATTTCAAACAGCTCTTAAAACTTACTTATTCAAAATGTACCTCAATTCAACAAAGTGAACTTGGTAAATCTTTTCATTTTCTTTATGTTCTGAAGCACCTAAAGATACATGTATAGTTAAGTTGTGTGATATAATAAACTGTTTAAAAAGTGACTATTATTAAGGCTGCCAATTAGTAAATGCATTGTTATCGCTAAAGTCCTGTTTATCATTTTTCATTTTTTTCTCATAACTATCTTTCATTTTCATTTGTATCTTGAAACAGATGTGTTATGAAGATGGACCATCACTGTCCGTGGATCAACACTTGCTGTGGTCACTTCAACCACGCCCACTTTACAAACTTCCTTATTTTTGCAGTACTTGGTTGTGGTCATGGAGCTATAGTGTGCATGTATACTCTCTATATACAAGTCTTTCAAATGATACTGGTAGGTACTGTGTTGTGGTGAAAAAGTAGTCTGTACTGACACATTAGACCAGTGAAAGGATAATTTGTCTCCTTTGTATATTATTTTTAAAGAATAGCAATCTGACATTCCATTGTGTTTATATATCTTGTGTGTAGCATTGTCAAGAGCTGACAGCAATATTCTCATCAACTTTGTTAGTAAATTTAAAAACAGATTTATCATATTTCCAAGGGTTTTAGTTATAAATAGACATTATGTAATGCACCATATATTTCAAACATTCTCGTACATGGCAAGGACACTATCTATGACCAAAAATATGCAAAGGCAGAGTTGAAAACTGTCATTGGCTGGAATAATGAGTTAACTCTCTTCCTCTGATTTTACTTTATTACACTTGATTTTCGTTTTTTTTTCACAATTTCAGGATCAGCAATTTATCATCCAATAATGTCTTTCAGAGTTGGCTGGCTCCACTGTTGTAACTGTATAACAGTCATTTCCATTCACTTTCACAATTTTGGGATGAGCAAAATATTAATTCCCAACAAAAGCTGAAGGTTATGTGCAGTTAAAAAACAATTTCATGCTCATTCATGATAAAAATCAAATGTATATATATATATTTTTTTTTTGGGGGGGGGTAGGGGCATGGGATAATTTCAATTTCCCATAATTTCTTGTTTCTAGTAAGATATAAATGTAACTCAAATATTAATTTAAAGTAATCTTTTTATTTTTCTTCTGCACAGTATCCTCGTAGACGATATATGATGGAATCTCTTCAAAATTCACCTTATCTTACATTTGGTTTTGTACATCTTATATGTGCCATCTTAGCTGTTGGTTTTGCCCTAGGGGTTTGCGTAGCAGTTGGAGTATTATTCTTTATTCAGGTAATGTGATGCATTACTAATATATTGTGGATTATCCCTATTTCAAAATAGTATGTCACATTTTCTTTAAAATGGTTGATATTCTATTCATTTCATTGGATTTAGTGTACAAAACCAATCCCTCTTGAAATGGTTTTCATATGGCATTTTCTTGCTGTGAGATAATTTTTTTTTCATGAGAGAGGCAATGTACTAAGTTGTAGTGAACACTGTTTGATGGTTTGAGGGTGATCATTGTTTTTGTTTAGTTGTTTATGCATTGTATTGTTGTTACAATCTGTATTTACAGGATTATCATTTCCTTGTTGTCTATTGTAATAATAAGAGAATGGCCTTCGATGCTCATGTTTGATATTATTTTTCTCCTTCGCAGATGAAATCTATTCTTAAAAATGAGACTGGCATTGAGTCTTGGATAAAAACAAAGGTTAGTTCATGAGTACTTCCTTAAAAAGTCCGTCACAATGTTCCGTGCAAGCCTTGCAGGTGAGTTGTGGATGATTGCCCGCAGCTCACCTGCAACAAAGTTTTAGCATGTTCCAAACTTTTCTGCGTGCAAATCAGACTTGCACGCGCTTCTGCGGGCAACTGCATGTGAGATACTGTCAATGCAATTCATTATAATTTTGTATATTCTTCCCTTCCTATTTCACAACTCTATTAATTTTTTACATGTTTTTTTACAGCAGGATACAAATAATTTTTGATTGGTGAATGAGTTGACAACTTGCACTTCACAAGTGTGGTCTAAGTTAACACAGGTTTTGGTAACGATATCAAAATAATTTCGTACAGAATCCAATGAAATGACCACCAAAGTGTCTGTATAAATAAATAATATGTGCCAAAGGATTCTGGAAGAAATTGTGTAATTGCTGAGAAATTAGCAAATAAGCACATGATTGGGGTCAAGCGTTGGGCACGACATTCAAAGCAATAATAATACACTGTCCCACGTGCGCTTATCTGTGTTAGTGATCTTTAGTGTGAATTTTTTTCAGCGTAGATTTCAAGATTTAACAAAGTTCAGTTTATGTGACTGTACCAGATCTAGATCCTCGATGATATACTGACAATTAAGCCTGGTTTTACAGACTTTCTCATGAAATCAGTGTTTACTGCAACTACTGGCATTTATTTCTCTTTAACCAAACCATAACTACCAGAATAACACCCTGTGTTTTTAAATGTGTTTTTCTTGTGGAGCGTTGTGGCCCAGTGGATTAGTCTCCGGACTCTGAAACAAAGGATTGTGGGTTCAAATCCCAGCCATGGCGTAGTTTCCTTCAGCAAGAAACTTATCTGCATTGTGCTGCACTCAACCCAGGTGAGGTGAATGGGTACCTAGCAGGAATCTATTCCTTAAAATGCTACAGCCGGGGTAACAATATCCAAGTTCTTTGGAAGAGCATAGAGACGCTCTTCATAATATGTTATGCGCTATACAAGAACTGATTATTATTATTATTTGTCTTTACATCCTTAGGCAAACTCAAGACACAGGCGTTTTGGAAAAAGCTTTGTCTATCCGTATCATCTTGGCTGGAAGGAAAACTTGATGGAAGTATTTACATTACGTGGTGTTCCAAAGGGAGACGGGTTTACTTGGTCTGTCATCGAGGGGTGTGATCAATATACATTAACAGTGAGTAATCAAGGGAAAGGAATGTTTGAAATTTGTCTTCATTGGCCTGTATCCTGAAGTCGGGTTTAAAGATAAATTCCAGTTCTGGTAATGATCTCAAAATGACTTTTTACAGAATCTAATATAATGACCACCAAAGTGTCTGTATGTATGAATAAAAGAATATGTGCAAAAGGATTCCTAAAGAAATTATGTAATTGCTGAGAAATAAGCAAAATAAGCGCGTATTCGGTCACTTCCGTCGGGTCTTTATTCCAGCAATAATAGTACACTGTCCCACGTGTGCCTATCTGTTGGCGATCTTCAGTGTGATCGTATTGCAGCTTAGATTTTATGATTTCACAAAGTTCAGTTTATGTAACAGTACCAGATCTAGATCCACGATGATAATTATACTTACGCTTGGTTTTACAGACTTTCTCATGAAAACAGTGTTTTACTGCAACTACTATCATTTAGCTTTAACTTAGACCACGGTCTACCTATGTGCTAAAATTATGGGGAGCCAAAAATTCTGTTTATATTGTATATTCTTATGTTTACTATTTTGATTCCTTTTGCTTTCATGATGAAGAAAAAAATATTTCAAAATACTTAAGTCCTCATTCCCAGACAATTTAGGTGTCATATGAGTTGATAAATTGGATGTGTACTGTTAGGGATTTGTGCCCCAATTGGCTCTCCATAGTTAAACCACAACTTTCAACAAGGGTTTAGTGTAAACCAGAGTCCACAGCATACAGGCTTTCATGTTTAACAGTCATTTTGCTCTTCATTCTTTCTTTGATGTTTGGCCAAACTGTATTTGAGATTTAAAGGTCAAGTCCACCTCAGAAAAATGTTGATTTGAATCAATAGAGAAAAATCAGACAAGCACAATGCTGAAAATTTCATCAAAATCGGATGTAAAATAAGAAAGTTATGACATTTCAAAGTTTCGCTTATTTTTAACAAAATAGTTATATGAACGAGCCAGTTACATCCAAATGAGAGAGTTGATGATGTCACTCACTATTTCTTTTGTTTTTTATTGTTTGAATTATACAATATTTCAATTTTTACGAATTTGACGATTAGGACCTCTTTGCCTGAAGCACAAAATGTTAAAATAATGGAATTCCACGTGTTCAGGGAGGAATGAAACTTCATTTCACATGACAATGACGAGAAAATGACAATATTTCATTTTTCATATAATAAAATACAAAAGAAATAGTGAGTGAGTGATGTCATCAACTCTCTCATTTGGATGTAACTGGCTCGTTCATATAACTCTTTTGTTGAAAATAAGCGAAACTTTAAAATGCCAAATAAGAAAAAACTTTCTTATTTTACATCCGATTTTGATGAAATTTTCAGTGTTATGCTTGTTGAATTTTTCTCTTTTTATACAAATCAAGTTTTTGTTGGGGTGGACTTGTCCTTTTAAAAGAGTCATTATCCATCAATTGATTGCAACAATAGAGTATCCAGGACTTTATAATTGCTTTCCTGACCATAATTTTTTTAAAGAGAGATTTAAGAGGATTAAAGGGAAAGAGGTGAAGTTGGATTCCTGTCTGGATATGGGAGGACTAAAAGATGAAATTAAGAAGTTGATCAGAATTTTTGCAAGAAAACGAAGCCAGAACTGGCTCAGATGTTAAAGAAAAATTATCCAAGGCACTTGCCAAAGTATATAGATATTAATATGGTGTTACTGCTTGTGAATGTGCAAAACACTGCATAGGGACCTTTAGAGGTTAGAGGAATAAGAAAAATTTGTTATTTTTTACTTTGGAAGATTTTATTTTGCATTACTCATGACTCTTTTCTGTCTATGCGAAGCTTCATATTGATGTTCTTGTTTATTTGCAGCGAGAACAATTGGCACAAAAGGCTGAGAAGAAGCATCGTTTGGTGAGTTCAGTATGGGGATGACTTTGTTGTTTGTAATTTTGTTAATATTTACCAAAATTTGTTTATTTCAAAAGACGAAGCAGAGCTTTGTAGTATGCATATAGTAAAAAGGCATTATTATGATGGTACAAGACATTGCATGAGGTTGAATAGAGCCTTTCTCTTTCACCAAATTTGAAATCTTTGTTGGATGAATAGGAATATTCCTTGTTTGTGTTATACAATAGCTGGGAATGGAATTTCTAAAGGCTTGCTGGGGAAGTTTCAAATCAGAATTATTCAGAGGTATTCTTATTTCATTGTGACTGTGTCATGGACTAATGATGGTCTGGTGGAAAAGTCGCTGAACAACAGTCAGAAAATCAGAGATTCAAATCCTGCTGGTTTCAAGATTTGTTCTGATTTTTTTTTTTTTAGGTCGAATAGGCAGTCTTATTTACTAGCAGAAAGCCAGAAATTGTACCTTCCATTGCTGGGAAGTTTAATAGCAAAATATGAATATGGTGAAGAAAAATCAGTTTTTCCTCCAGTATTCCATGAAAATGTGGAAACAATTATTTCAAGCAAAGAGTAAGATCCCTGAGAAGCCTAACATCCCTGAGAATGCCTTACAATGATTCAAGCACATATATTTGCAGCAGTGCGCATTTAGCCAGGTATGGCCAGTTGTATTGTCTCTGCGTTTATTTTCCTAGTACAATTAATTGATTCTTTATTTATTCTTGATTCTTGTTTGATTCTTAACAATTAATTGAATCATATATGATGTCACCCTATCATATATTTTGAATGTTTCATGTTTGATGGAACAAATGTTCCATGTGGCATTAAAAGATTGGATATACATTTAAAATTGTCTACAGTTGAAAGTAAAACAGTTAAGCCTCCTATTGATTTGCGTACAACAAGCTATATTAAGTTTTATGCAACTTATAAAATGTTCTATTTGCAAACAAGAATTGGTAAAAAAAAGTAATGTTCTATTACAAAGACCAAATACATATTATCAACCAACTTTAGTGGAAAATGTATTCCGACATTTTGATATATTTTATTGTTTGATCAGGTGGAATATGAGATCATAGATGACTACAGTGGTTATATCTGTACACTTTCTCATGGTTTGTGTACCCTGGTAAGAGTACCTCTATCAGATGAGCCAAGAATACCGGTAGAAATTGGTGATATCGTCATGGTTTCCAGATGGAAAAAGTGAGTATTTCCCTTGTCATTTCCCGATTTAGTTATTTAAAATGTTTTTAACTTCATTTTCATTTCATTTAGAGTTTTTAAACACAATTCCGCACAATAACTCGAAAAATATTTGATGGATTTAAAAAAAAATGTGGTGTGTAGTTAGATGACGTCAAAATACAGGCGAAGTTAAAATTCGGAGTCCGCAGGTCAAAGGTCACAGCTCATTGAAAAAGCGAGTTGGTTTCCGTGCAATGACTCAAAAAATATTTAATGGAATTTAAAAAATTTTGGTGTGTAGGTAGATGACACCAAAATACAGGCTAAGATCAAATTCAGAGTCTGCAGGTCAAATGTCACAGCTCCATTAAATATTCCAGTTGGTTCAAAGGTCTAAATTATATTGGTTTCTGCACGATATTAAGTTTAATCATATTGAATGAATTTCTGATCGCGTTAAGCGGGGGCATCTGTATCCTTGGTACATGTCAAATTTCTAGTTTCAGATCTGAGATTTGAGTGCAACCACATCACTTCACACTTGTGTCATTTGGATTTTTTATGGCTAAGCAGATGATAAATGATGATAATGAAATGCAACAAATGTGTAACACTTAATAATACAATGTACAGTTTACACAGTAGGAATATATTACAATTTTCTAATCTGATAACTTCAGTTCAGTTCAATTTATTTATTTTCTCAGCATTAAAATTGATACAATATGTACAGGAATGACAGATGATATCTGAGAAAATTGGAAACTACAGAAAAGTTTATAAAAATTTGCAAGTATTAGTTCCCAGTACATTGAATGAAAAAAAAAATGCACACACAGCATCAACAAACACCAGTAAACACACAGGGACAGTGGGGCAGTAAATTTATGAGATTTTAGCAAGGAGAAAGGAAACAAATTATTTTGCATATTCATTTATATACATTCATTTCAACTTAGATTTAAATTACATAATTGTTGTTGAGTACTGAATTCCATCAGGGAGATTATTCCAAATGCGTGGGCCATAATGCCTTAATGAATTTAGGAGAATTTGTGTTTTAACCTTGGGATAACAAAATTTATTACTTGAGTGAATATTTTGACAATGAATGGAATTATTCATTAAAAAATATGGGATATATTGGAAGGAATTATGTTAAGGATAGTACAGTTGAATTTAAATTGCTCAAAACAAGTGATTAAAAGGCTCAGTGAGTTTGGCACAGTCTGGGATATTTAAATCAGTTTGTGTATAAACAGTCGTGAATGTGATGCGACATGATTCTCTGATGATATTCCTCTCTAGATATTGGTTGTATGGTGACGTGGTGCTGGACGATGATGGAGACACCAAGAAACGTGTACGGGGTTGGTTTCCCGCCAACTGTGCTCAAGAATTCAAGATTGAAGGAGATATGGAAGAGAGTACCAGTAATAGCCCATCAAATAACAAGGTCAAGCCAAAGTCTAAGGATGATTGAGTTGACTCAAATTGGCAACCATTTCCCTGGTACTACAGAGCTACTCTAAAAGCTGAAATTGCACCACAAAGCTAAAGCAGACCATTATTAGTAGTTGAGAACTTACTTCTGAAGTATAGAGGACTCATTGTACACCATGTATTCTTTTACATGTACATTGAAAACCTGGTGTAAATGTGAAGCAGCTATGCTGATGGTTGAGAACTACTAATTCAAGAATCTCTGTGATTTCCAAGTAGGTATCTCGGATCCCAATGGATGATTGTTACCTGGGCTCCGTAACACAAAAATTTGTGATGAATTGCAAATATGAAAAAAGCATTCTGATTGGTTCCTGTCCATTATTTTAAACCAAATGTTCGTGTAACATTGATATTGATTGGTCAGTTCATTTAGCGATTGATCGCTAATCTTTGTGTTACGGAGCCCTGGTGGGTGTTTCATAAACCTGTTCGTAAGATGCAAACGACTTTACGCACAACTGGTGATCCTTTCTTTTGCTATGTGATATCACTGTGTAATTGAGTTATGACCTAAGAACATGTTCCAGTCTTGCGTAAAGTCGTTCGTAAGACTTTACGCACAGCATTATGAAACACCCACCCGGTGCTTCAGATGAATCTGTTAGCATCTCTCATGGACAAGGAAACATTGATACATTGCACAGAGTTCCATTGAATCATCTCTGCCTTTCGAGTTCAATGTGGAGATGGATGACAATTGCAAATGACCTTTGATCAAGAAGTTAATGAAGTAACATCTTATTGAGATGGAATGTAAAAAAAACTTTTTAAAGGTAAATGAAAGAAGTTGCAGTAAACCTTGCAGTTGACGTTTGATCAAGAAGTTAATGAAGTAACATCTTATTGAGATGGAATGTAAAAAAAAACTTTTTAAAGGTAAATGAAAGAAGTTGTAGTAAACCTTGCAGTTGACCTTTGATCAAGAAGTTAATGAAGTAACATCTAATTGAGATGGAATGTAAAAAAAAAACTTTTTAAAGGTAAATGGAAGAAGTTGCAGTAAACACTGATATTATGAGAGATCGTCTGTATTACCAAGGTTAATTGTCTCTATTTCATTCTATATTTAGCCTGGTACAGTTTTATAAACTAAACCTCTTGAAATAATGAAATTTAAGCTAAAAACAATGAAGATTTGACATCACAGATAAACGCATATGAGGAAAGTGCACTATTAGTTTTGGGGGAAACAAGACAGGCATTTGGCTTGAATGCCATGCTTATTTTGCCAATTTCTCAGCGATTACAAAATTTCTACCAAAAGCCTTTAGCATATGTTTTTCATTAATACATACAGACACTTGGGTGGTCAATTTATTTGATTCTGTATGAATTTATTTTGAAAACGTTACAAATTTATCTTGGAATATTTTATATTATGGAATTTCCCAGCAATAGAAGCAATTTATGGGAAGTTTAGCCAACCATGGCCAAATTAAACTTGCCTCAGATAAGAAATTATATTAAAAATGATTCATAAAACCTCCCTTAATAGTTCATTCTATTAATAGTTGTACAAATTGTACTTTCTGTTAATTTTTTCCATTGTTTTTCTATCCCAATTTATAGTTTTCTAATTTTCTACTCTACTGTTAAATCCCCCTTATTAATGACTATTTCTTATCAGAAAAATATAAAGCCTTTAATGACACCGCTTGAAATGTCTTCCTATTTTGTCATAGTAAACAAGATATTTTTCTTTGTAGTTATTTGTAATATGCATTTATGTAATATTTTGAATGTTTTATATAGAATCTCAGCATCCTTAATGCAATTGTTTGTAATGCGGACCCTGTTTTACAAAGAGTTACGATTGATCCAATCAACATCAACTATATGGAAAGCCAACAATGTCATAATTTTATCTTCAGAAAATTTGCACAATGTACTTTGTGAACAAAGTAAAGCACACTAAATTGTCAAGAAAACAATGAATGTTTGAATATACATCATATCTAGAGAATAATTTGAATAAACATGCATTTTAGAAGTTGACTGACTTTCCATAGTTATGGTTGATCGTATCAATCGCAGCTCGTTGTAAGACGGGGTCCTGTGTTTGTACTTGGATCAGGGAGTTGCTGGCCACTGATGCATTGTGCAGCTTGTTTGTTTGTGTCAATTCTTGCATTGATGTGGGGCTGTGGGTCACAAGATTATTGTTTTAGAATGACCCGTGAGAGATCATCTAATATTTCAATTTTTTGTGATGCCTGTTAAGTAAAATCAATCACATATCAATCTTGACTTACTCCACAATGCGACAGATAGCATCACAGATAATAATAGTAATGATAATATAGGGTATTTATATTGCGCACATATCCGCCTTGTTAGGTGCTCAAGGCACTCCTATATTACTCAGCTAAGCTAGACGTTCACAGCTTTTTAAGGAATTCCTTCCTATTTTTAAAGAATTACTTCCAGATAACATCTTACTGACTACTGACAGCACAGTTGTACATAGTGCTTCATACTCATATCACGTAAGGGGATTTTTTTTTTGGGGGGGGATTACACACGAGAATTTTAGAATGGCACCCATCCCCAAAGCTCAGTGTTGGCAATTTAGATATCTTTAGTAATTTCTGTATTGTCTTTGCTCAAATGAACATTACCTTTGTTGAAATTTATACGTACATTTTCATTCTAGCTGAGAACATAGTTATTATAAGTTAAGTGCCAATTCTCCAACTTCTGGAGAGTGTATCGTTTACGTTTGTCAGCTGTCAAATTTCCTTGATTTTGATTGGCTTAAGAAGCACAGATATCTGATAGTTACCTTGGTAACTGCTGGATAAAACAAATACTGTCGGATATTACATCTGAACTGTAAGCGCTCACCAGAACTTTATCTTCAAATTTTACGTAGATATATACTTTTATAATTTATTATTAGTTTTTTTAAAAAAATGAAAATACATGTAGGATTATGCATTTTCTTTACCTAAGAAGTTTTTATCTTTTTTTTACTGTCATTTGCAACTTTTCTAGGTCTCGATATAAAGATACAGATTTGTCTTTCACTTTTCATCTTTGTTTGTGTTATGTGTAGTAAAATAAAAATGTAGAAATGAATCCTACAAATCTATTGTATTTTTGGTGTATGGAGATATTAATGAAAATGATTAATGTAGTAGTTAATTCTGTCCACCAGTATTTGTCTTAATTTAGTATCATCATTATAGATGTTGCTTGTGAGAATCATTTAATTCTAATTTGACTGTTATAGAACTTGATATGGTATCGGAGTGCAATTTCATTCATCCAACAGCGGATTAGATCTCTATGTTTATTTAGGAAACGACGATCTTGTTTTAGATGATCTTTGTAGGTTTGCATGGTGGAGTTTATAACGTGGAGGTGTAAGGTTCATCATGTGTAATATGAAGAAGGGAAAGGAAATACAGGCAGAAAAATTGAAATGGAAAGAAGAGAAAGGATGCAAAAGAGGAATTTAGAGGGATTCTTTTCTTGAAAGTGAGTGAAGTCTTGATCTTGTTTTTGCTGATAGTATTGGGAGTGCACTGTTGTTGCCTGTGGTATAGCAGAAAAATGTTGTAAATATTTCGTCTTCTATTGAAATTTGTATTCAAAACATTCAGGTAGGGAGAAAAATGATGAGATGCTTTCAGGAAATGACAACTGCTATCCATCTACTGTCTTTATTTTTCAATGAAAATCATACTTTCCAAATAATTAGACCTCCTCTTGACTATTATGACTGATAAGTATTTTTAAAAAGAAACTTGTTGCTTATTCAGATTCTAAAGCTTATCCCTTGCACTTTGATTCAAGTTGACTTCACATTCCTTTGCTATATTACTATTGGAACAGTTTCAACATTTATTGAAAAGTCTGTATAACTCTATTATTTGTTAATAGGAGAAAGGAGACAGGATTCCTAATTATAAAGTACTTGGATGTGAAGTAGAGTGAAATTTGATCATATTTTATGTTTTAATATTTTCTGTGTTTCTAGTGCCTGGATATTCATAATTCTTTTGGACCAAGTCTTCTATAACTTTATTTTATATAATAGTCAGTGTATTGTTCTTGATATACCTTTCAAAAGGGCATTAAATGTGGAATTTTGTAAGTTAGAATTCTGCACATCAACCTTACTATAGTCTCTCAAATACAATGTAGCTGGCTGCTACCCCTAAAAGGAGAGATGTTTAAGTTGTTAAGATACTTTTAAGCTCTCCATGTGAGTAGAGCTCACTCACAATCAAATTTATGAAAAGAAAATTATTTTGGAAGTTCTCAATTGAATATCATTTTGAACAATTGAGCAGGGTTGCTTGAAGGTACAATGGTGGATTCAGAGGGCATACCCGTCACCATTCCACGGACCAAAACTAGAGGGCCTTGCTTGTCTAATACTTTTTTTTGTTTGCTGCCGAAAACATGCCCCCACCTAGTAAATCTTGGATCGATCACTGGCTGTATTGATTCTTAATAAATTGATGCATATGTTGGTTGCATGGAATGCTCTATTGGATTTACTTCAAATGCTTCTTGAAAAGTGACTTGCAAAAACTTGCACAAATTATTGTAGCAATTCTCCTATGTAGTCTTTTTCTTTTGTTCAAGTTTTACCTGCTGTTATTATGCGATATGTTTGATTTCTGAAATATATATATTTTTTAATCTCGTGACCTACTCAGTAAATACATCAGTAAATTGTTATTCTTGCATAATTCTTAGTATAGGAAAATTAATTTGGTGAGAGGGGAATGAAAAATAGCTTAATTGCAAATATTTAATGTACATACATTTATGTATTTTCACTTGCTTAATAAATGCAATTTTTTAATGAATTGTCCTGTGTAATGTTTTTTGTTGTGGGCGCACAGATATAAGGAATAACAACAGATAACAAAATAGAGGGAACAAAGGGGGGGATATTTAAAAGATGCGAACAGATATTTAAGGTGCTTATCTTCAAAATGACAGAGGGTGGGGTGAGTGTATGTGAGAGATATGGGGAAAGAGAGAGAGAGAGAGAGTGTGTGTGTGTGTGTGTGTGTGTGAGAGAGAGTGGGAGAGAGGAGGGGAAGGAAGGAGATGAAATAAGATTAGTAAAAGCAGAAATGATGCATGCTTAGAGTAGATACTGACTGGAAGGAAAAGGAGAGGGGAGGAGGGAAGAAATAAGGGGGAGTGCAGGAAAAGAGAAGGGAAACAAAGAAAGGAAGAGAAGAGGAGAGCACAGAAAGGAAGGAAGAGAAGAGGGGAGTGCAGAAAGGGAGAGAGAGGGGAGGAGGGATCGAAGAAAAGAGTGGAGCACAGAAAGGGATAGTGGGGAGGATGGAAGAGAAGAGGGGATCGCAGAAAGGGAGAGAGAAGGAAGAGGGGGGCACAAAAAGGGAGAGTGAGAGGAGGAGGGAAGAGAAGAGGGCACAAAGGGGAGGAGGGAAGAGATGAGGGGATCGCAGAAAGGGAGAGAGAAGGAAGAGAGTAGAGCACAGAAAGGGAGGGGAGGAAGGAAAGAAGAGAAGAGGGGAGTACATAAAGGGAGAGGGGGAGAAGAGAAGGGAGGAGCAAAGAAAGGGAGAGTGAGAGGAGGAAAGAGAATAGGGGAGTGCAGAAAGGGAGAAGGGGGGAAGAAAGGGAGAGGAGGAAAGAGGGAAGCACAGAAAGGGAGAGTGAGAGAAGAGAAGGCAGGAACAAAGAAAGGGAGAGTGAGAGAAGAGAAGGCAGGAACAAAGAAAGGGAGAGTGAGAGGAGGAAAAAAGAGAAGAGGGGAGCACAGAAAGGGGATGAGGGAAAAACAGAAATGGAGAGATAGGGGGAGGAAGGAAGAGCGTGGAGAGGGAGGGGAGGAAGGAAGAGAAGAGCACTGAAAGGGAGAGGGAGGGGAGGAAGGAAGAGCACAGAAAGGGAGAGGGGGAGAAGAGAAGGGAGCAAAGAAAGGGAGAGGGAGAGGAGGAAAGAGAAGAGGGGAGCGCAGAAAGGGAGAGAGGGGAAGAGAAGAGGGGGGCACAGAAAGGGCGAGGGAGATAGAGAAGAGGGGAGCAAAGAAAGGGGGAGGGAAGGATGGGAAAACAGAGAAGAGCAGAGAATCGTTATCTCCAGGTCAAAAAAAAAAATCTGAGGGGGACTATAATGTAGGGGTGATTTTATTTTTTAGTTTACCATATTAGGTTTGGAGAAAATGAGAGAAGGGGAATGAAAGGAGAGTGAGAAGGGGAGGATGTAGTACAAAATCCATACTCCTCTTCTTTCTTTCAAACTTTCAGCTCATTATATTTCTGCTAATTACGCTTTTTAAAATCATATGAGAATAGCTGGAGAATCAAATGCAGTGGCTAAGCTTTTAGTTTTCATTGTTATAGAAAAGCTCCTTGATCTCATAATGCATTCAATTTTCTTATCTTTAATGTCTTTTCCAATTTTCTAGTATTCTTATCCTTTCCTCTTCGTCTCTCTTGATCCATCACTTTCAACTTTTGTCAGTTCGTCTTTTTCTGTCATTTTATATCCCTTTCTTTTTTTTTCTCGCTCTCATGCCCTCTCCATTTAATATACCACGTGAGTAAAAAAAATTGACATCTCACAAATCCCCAATTAAAGAACATTTCATGAACACATAATCATTACATATGGCTGGAAAGAGTATTTTCTCCCAAATAATTTGATGCCATATTATGTCTTCACGCTTGGATGATCAGGAGGTATTCTTTGCAGTAATGTAAATTTTGATTTGCACAAAAGGCATGACTGCAATGAATGAATCCAGATGGCAATGTTAAAATCCTACAAGGGTTGCATTTAAATCTATTCCAAAACACATTTTCAATAAATTTACAATATAATTGTTTAAAAAACACTTTGAAGTATTATTTCTCAAGTTAATTTCATTTAAAAGAGATTTGCAAATATGTTTACTAACTTGTGTATTATTACGACATCACTGGCATCTGGATTCATTCATTGCAGTCATGCCTTACTTAAGTGCAAATAAAAATTTACATCACTGCAAAGAATATTACCTGATCATCCAATCATTAACACATGTATATATACCACATAGATATGGTATCAAATTATTTGGGAAAAGATACTCTTTTAGGCCATATATAATGATCATGCATTCATGACTTATTTTTTCCTAAAATCAGGGATTTGTGAGGTGTCAGGTTTTTTTTTTACACGGTATATAAATGAAATTTATATTTTCAGCAAATAGTCTGTAAATATACACACATCCAAGAATACCTGTCCTTTATAAGGCCCCAACCCCCATTTTAAGTGATACACACAGCCATAATTCCATAGTAGAGCCAATGGTAGAAACATTCTTCTTTACTATGCTTCTTAAAAATTTATATCATTTTAAACATACAGCTTGAAAAGATCTATTAAATGCCTCATATAATTTATATCTGACTGTAACAGGGGACCTTTGAGAGTATTGTACTTGAGGTTTTTTATTGTTATTGAACATGCAACAATTAAGTAAGATGTGGAGACCAACTTTATAGGCTGTATTTTAATTACACAAATAATTTCTTGTAAGCCAGTACATATTTTTTTTATTACCTGAAGCCTTAATGATTTGAACCTACTTGCATCCTCAAGGCGCCAAAGACAGACTATCAACATAAAAAAACTCTCAAGACATTAATATCAATTTTAACTTCACTTTTTCTTTAATACAGTAATAAACATGTGATAGAGACAGATCATATGTAAAAGAAATAGTGAAAAAAAAAACAAATTCAGTATGAAGTACTGACTATGATGAGTTGTCAACATAAAAATTATATGCAAATGTTTTTTCGTTTACTTCACAAAAAGTTACAATAACACCTTTACATATTTGGATTATTTCATATGGCATGCCTCTGATGATATATTTAACAAGAAAAAAGTACAAAAATAAATCTAAAATTTTATACAGACTGTTTGCATAAATTTCTTTCAACACTTGTATAAAGTTTTACATATCAAGGTCATGTGTACCAAGGTAACTTTGAATTGGTTAACATATCGACTGGCACAGGTATATTTATGATATCTTTCTGAAAGAATCAACAGAATGCAACAAAATTCCTCAAACTTGCACCTCTTTTCTACAGAACAGACTCCATAGATGTGTACCTTGTTCCCTAAATTTCAGTATTTTTATGGCATAATGAGGCACATTTTGGCAGAAAACAGAGTATTTACATTTTATTCTAATAGAGTGAAGTAAAACTTTAAGCTTCTCTTGTATGAAACTACAAGTTTTCTTTCTTTTTTTCCCCTATTGGAATCTGACATGGCAATGATTAATATTGACATATTTTGGTGAAATGCATTCAGAAAAAAATCTTATAACTAGGACTTGAATGAATTCACAAAACATTACTGAACCTTTATGAAAATCCTTTATCAATGCTCAGAATGACAAATTTGGCATTTCAAATTTGAAATCTGAAAATAATTTCAGATTAACTACCGGTATCCAAAGAACTTTTAGGGGGGAACCAATAAGTCTATATACATGAACGTCAACAAAATAGGCTGTTTTTTGTTGTAAAAAAAGGCTACATGATTTCAAATGCATCATTTCACGAATATCCACCAATAGTTGCACCAGAAAAAAAAACATTTACATGCAGTTTTTACTGAAAGACTTTTTTTTCATTTAACTTTGCTTGATTTTCTTGAAAGCAAAAACTAGAAAGCCTGAGATTCCTCAAATGAAGTCATAATTCCTGGTTTCATTGCATCCTAAAGTTATAAATTTCAGATGTTTTACTACCAAACACAAAACACATGATATACATGTAATACAAGGTGGACATTATGTGACATGAATATCAAAAAGATACATATCATAGTATACATTCGTAATTCCGAAGCATCGTTATTCCGAAGGTTTGTTATTCTGAAGGTTCGTAATTCCGAAGGTTTGTTAGTCCGAAAACTAAATGATTAACTAACCTTACTTTGTTTTCGGACTAACAAACCTTATTTCGTTTTTGGATTAACGATCCTTCGGAACAATGAATCTCATTTCGTTTTCGGATTATCGAGCCTTCGGAATAACGCTACAAATGTTCGGATTAATGAACCCTTTTACGTTTTCGGATTAACGAACATCGAGGTATAGGCAATTTACATATTTCGTTATTACGAAGTGTATCCATTTATCATACATGTTTGTCAGTTGGAGGAGGTAAGAGGGTATAAAAGTACATGACTTTACTTTATTTTCATTATTTATTTTATTTTTTTACTACAGATAAGGTTTTTACTTCAGAGAAATCCAAATTGATGGTAAGAAAATAAATTGTGAACAATCTTGTATCTTTTTGTTGTGAAAGAAGATGCATTCAGCATTACATATCCTCATTGAATACCATCCTGCTAATTTCTTGAAAGATATATCTTACATAAGGCTTTTAAAAACAAAGAAACATCCAATCCAAAAATCCAATAAAAATCATAACAAATTTGGAAAGTAGCAATTGCTTCATATGGGAAAGTAAGTTTAGAAGATTAGGTAATAGGCGTTATTGTCCATTTGCCCAACCATATCAAAAACAATTTTTGCTGGACAATGATTTGTTTCCAAAGAAAAGTTGCAAACGACGACATATGTAATCTATTTGGATAACTCCCTGCAAATGAAAGGTGCACATAATAAAAAAAATGTTCATGAATGAGAATTGAGTGAAAGAAAAGGGGAATGTATTGTTATCCACATTTAAAGGAAACCAAAACTCAAGTAGAGAAGCAATCTTATTGGAAAGAGTAAAATGAGAGGAACAATCTAAAAAAAGTTTCATCAAAATCGGTTATGAAATAAGCAAGTTATAGGAGTTTGAAAACTCTTGGTGTACTTTCTATGGGCATCCTCAAATTGGCAAACGTGCTTCAAAATGGCTGATTTTGTGGACAACTCTCCATTTGTTTTGTACACAAATTTTTAGATTTTCCTCATTATCTTTCAAATTGCATCTTGCCTCCTTCTGAGCACAACATATGTCATGGGAAAATATAATCTACACCATATATGTCAAGGTCAGGAGGAGATAATGTGAAATATGTAAAATAAAGGGGAAAATCTGAAAATATGTGTACAAAACAAATGGAGAGTTGTCCACAAAATCAGCCATTTTGAAGCATGTTTGCCAATTTGAGGATCCACATAGAAAGTACAACAAAACTTTTTAATCGTCCATAACTTGCTTATTTCATAACCGATTTTGATGAAATTTTTAAAAATTGTTCCTCTCATTTTACTGTTTCCAATAAGATCGCTTCTCTTCTTGGGTTTTGGTTTCCTTTACCAATCAACCCATTCAAATACCAATTGAGATTATTACAGAGTTTTAAGAATGTCCTACTTTTTTCAAAATATTAGGACTATAATATTCTTACTCCAATTCATGTCGGACTTTTAATTAGCTTTTTAAATCCACACATCACTTTACCCACTGATTGGATTATATAAAAGAAATTCAGGTCCAGGGAGATATATATACACATGTATATATAGTATATACATTTATATAGTAACATACAGGTATATTTCAGACTTAGAGACAAAAACAGACAAATTTTAGTTGAATCATACAATATATGCAAAAATATAAAAACATAACGGAAGACATACATATGTAATAAATACAAACATATTTCTTTCAATTCACTTTCATGGACAATACAACCAGCATATATTCATCACATTTAAAACCGAATCCCACTTTGAACTTTACAGCAGTATGACAAGTGCTAAACAGGCTATTAATTTCGTGACTTACCAACGTCAAAATCAATTGCCAGCCTTAGTCTGATGTGAACAATATTGATGGTTATATAGGAAGACCATAAATTTTCAATTACCAATTACATTAACAGAATAAAACTCTTTTACTTCTAATCCATAAAATTTATCAGAATCGGATGAAAAAGATGATAAATTATGTTTTTGATACAGCTTGTTGCAGCGTTTAAAGCTAAACGCTAATGAATTACCAAACTGCATCTGACGGGGAGCGTGCTTTCCTTTTAATGAAAACTTGCTCATGGCACGATCTCGACTCCTAATGGTATATAGCTTTGCATTAATCATGTGTCATGGCTGTGAATTTATATTAGGTGTTTGGCAAGTGGCAGTATGTTAAGGTCAAGGCCACTATTCTAAAGGGCTCATTGCTATATACTGAAGCACAAATTATACCAACAATATTATTACAGTCTATTTCTGAGCACTTTACGTTGCGATTATTTTTACCACGGTCATAGTATCCTGGCAACCCCGCACACAAAGTATGCCCTTTCTCCACTCCCTGTGCGAAAATTTTCGACCTCACCGCTCACTGACTTTTTTCTTTGAAGTTTTGCGCATCTTTTGAGATCAAATTTACGATGCACATGTAGCGAAATCATTTTTCCCACAGTAGTTCCGGACCCAATATGAATATTCATGACTTGCATCTTCCGAATAAGAGTACACGAGAGTGGATTTGACTTTACAAAATTGTGGTAATTGCAAGCCTTACGCAACATTAAATAAGTGAATGTCACACCCAAAATTGCTCTAAAATGAAATGTGATTTTGTGTACAAAGTCAATGTAAATTGAGTCTTCTCATCTTATTCATAAAGATATTATTTTGGCTTTCATCAGCTGAAATTAATTGATTTTGGCATACTTATGCTTCAAGAAGGCTCAGCAATAAATTTGGTGAAAAAACCCAAAGAAAAACAAATGGTCAAAAAAACTAATAATTACACAAGAAATTCATAAAACAATAAAATACATGAAAAATTCATTTTCATTTCATTTTTTCATTTGTAATTGTTTATAGTTAAATGGTATAAAGAATATTTACACCCAAAACTAGCATTCTAAGAGCTTTTTATAGTGAATTAGAGCAAAAGTATGATTTACAAATAAATTAGCAAAATTAATTCTTATTAAAAAAAATTGTGATGATTCCAGCCCACATATATTATCATGCCAATTTCACGGTGTTCGCACACTCAGCGGCTGAGATTAAAAAGAAAGCAATAATGAACTTAAGAATTTAATTATTCCACAATTTTTAAATCCCATTTTGTTACATTTTCACTTGTTGCTTGCATCATTGTACCGTCATTCATTCAAATGCACATGATAAGATGTAGGAAAATTCCTTTGAATTAACTTCAGAGAGCTGCCAAGTATCGTATGAAAATACCTCTTCGACAGAAAATAAAAATGAATAAAAGAGAATATGAAAATAGTGTACTGAATTGAAACTATTTTCAAGTAAATGTGGCATAATAGAAGCCTTTAACACTATAATAAGGAAGAGACAGACATTTTCCAAGTAATGTATCTTTGGGGGGAATTCACTCATCAGTTTTTGGCTATAACAACCAACTTTCAGTTTCATAATCGCTGGTGCATAGGGAAATACAGCATGGAGCTATATTTCTTTGTCTGTCATTTGTATGAGTTGAGGCTGAATGGTAAGGAAAGCTCAACTAGAGCATCTGCTTCATGTACCCACCCCCCCATTTTTGCATGTAGTCAATACGGCTTCTCATCCATTAAAAAAAGTGCCTGTTAACAATACAGCCAACTTTTTACAGCAAATAATGATGCAGTTCTGCATATTCATAATATGTAATATGCCTAATAATAATATTGTTCATTATAGCATTGATTCCATTGCTACATGAACAAATACAAATGTCATCAAATCACTAAAATTAATTTCATCAAACATTTGTAGTAAAAGTAAGAAACTGAACAATACTGATAGAAGCCTTGGTTCCAAGAGCTATGCTATAGATACATCTAGGGTATGTTAATGAAGAAATTTATCTGAAGTGATATGAAAGTGCAGTATGATCAATAAGCCAGTTCATACATGTAGTTCCTCTGTGCGCATGATCAGAGGAGGGTCATTGGTACTAAAGAGATAAGCACCAACTGTGATGTCTTGATTATTCATATATTCTTTTGAATTGTGTTTTTCATTTACATCCACATAAAACAACAATGCGTCCTCAAACGGACTGGTAATTCAGTTTGCCAAGTACATTGTAGAACATGCTATAATATGCATTCAATTTCAAAGTAGAAATGTAACAAATACCTTCATAGAGTGCTCATTGGTGTGCTACTCTGGTTACCTGTTCTATTCTATTTCTTCATCCTGCTATGTAAGGCATGTAAATAAATTCTTCCTTTGAAATCTGCCTATCATAATGAAAGAAATAAAAGGTCATTTGACAAGAATTGTCCATGAATTAAGTAGCTTCGAACTGGTCTTTTACAAGGCTTATTTTCATAAGCAAAAAAAGGGAGAATCTGAAGACTGAAATATTTTTTGTTTTAAGTGACAGATTGAGAGGGGGGGGGGGGGAGAAGAAGACAGGGACAAACACAGAGAAACAGAGGAAAATGGATAGAAAACAATAGGAGGGGTGGGGGAAGATAGTCAGACAGCCAAAAAAAAAAAAAAGAGAGAGAGAGGAGGAAGTGGGGGTATTTTGCAAGCACAGACTTATATTTGACAATTTATCCAATAACAGGTCTAGAGTAAAGACTAGATGCCAAAGGCTCTGTCTTCAGCCAGCCACAGTACATAGTGAATCTAGTCTCACTGCTTCAGAAGCTGCATTATGCATTATGCACCATGTGAATTCTGAAAAACAAGGGTCTGGGCCTGTAGACTAGGGTGGGGGTGGCAGAAAAGACCAGAAATAATCCAATCTCAAGCTGCCCAACTATCGAACCCATGTTGTATGATACACTCTATTTCCATATCTGGGTCATTTCATATCCTGCCCAATACTTCCTTTCAAAATCCCTTGAAGGGGAAGTTCACCCACAAAATATCTTTATATTGTTATTAGCAAATAAAACATTCTGAGAATAGAAATTGGCCTCTCATGTAAATATATTTCTTATTGGCTAACTATTGAGAAAAAAAAATCAATATTAAACCTACAAGAAATGAAAAAGTTTCTATCATACACCTCCTGTATCCTGAAATAAAGACCAAAATAAATATCCAGCTATTGTTTATCCATAATTCTTTATCATCTAGCCAAGTTTCCTGTATATTTCCCCAGAATAATCCACCTAGCCTATACTCTTTTCAAATTCACTTATTATGGGCAATATTCCATTTCATCTCATTTTAAAATTTCTTATGACACACATGTACAGGCAGAGATGGCATTACTCATCAATACTCAGTTCTGTATGGTGCCATCAAAACACTGTATCATGAAATAAATAGCATTTTAGCATTGGAAACGTTTATTTGTCTGATGTGCATTCATGTCAATACAAACAGAAGATTGCCGTGGATTCAAAATGCATTCAAAAGATAACGAATGGATGATCTGGGCCCAGTCTTACAAACAGTCACGATTGATCCAATCAATAGTATCTCTATGGAAATCCATCAGAGTCATAATTTTTTCTACAGGAAATGTGCAAAATGTCCTTTGTAATCACAGGAGAACACACCGAACTGTCAAAAAATCGATGATCAATTCCTGGATATACATTCATGTCTAGAAAAAAATTGAGCAAACATGCATTTTATATGTTGACCTTGCTGGCTTTCCATAGTTGCGATTGATTGGATCAATCGCAAGTCTTTGTAAGATGGGCCCCTGGTCTCAAGAACTTGGTTAAACTCGTTTCTGTACATTATAAAATACACCTTGATAATGGGATCATCAAATCAATCAGCTCAGAAAAATTCCATGATAAATCAAGAGAATGGAAGAATACAATTCATGCAACGTAGCATGCTTTATTAACAATAAAATGCAGCAGTGTTGAGGGAAGTATCATGCTTTTCAGGAGCTCAAGTGGCTCTTGAAATCCAGATAATGTTGTAAATATAGCTCATGAATAATATAGAAACTCAAAGCCACAATGGAACTATATTGAGCACAATTAAGGATAAAGATACTGTTCACCTCAGCATGGTAAACAGAGTACAAGAATATGCAGTTCATTATTTCATCAGAACACTTTATAAAAACATTTATACAAATAGAAAATAAAACTGAAAATATTTACCACTGTACCAGTTCCTTGGGTTGACTTTTTAATAGAAAATGTCTTGTTTTGCAGTTTCCTGAAATAAAGGAAGTTCGACGCAGTTGTTTCGGATCTCTATTCCTGGAGTTCATTGAAGGTCAGACAGGGTACACATGATTGTCCTTATACAGTATATAAAGAATATCAAGGAATCCTTGAGATATATGTTTGACTCCCAGATACTATATGCTCGCTTGTACATTCCCAAGTCTCTAAACAAAGTCAGATCTAACTCCTTACATGGCCAGTTGTTTGGAGAGTGGTTGATAATACAGAAGGTCACACCAGGTTCTCATGATCGTTGAAGGTCAGCCAGGGTACACATGATTGTCCTTATACAGTATATAAACAATATCAAGGAATCCTTGAGATATATGTTTGACTCCCAGATACTATATGCTCGCTTGTACATTCCCAAGTCTCTAAACAAAGTCAGATCTAACTCCTTACAGGGCCAGTTGTTTGGAGAGTGGTTGATAATACAGAAGGTCACACCAGGTTCTCATGATTGTCCTCTATATCAAAAATGTTCCTTGATTTACCTTTGACTTCCAGATACTACATGCTCACTTATACATTCCCAAGTCTCTAAACACACTTGGATTAAACTCCTTACAGGGCCAGTTGTTGGGAGAGTGGTTGACGATACAGAAGGTCACACCAGGTTCTCATGATTGTCCTTTATATCAACAATGTTCCTTAATTCATCTTCGACCTCCAGATACTACATGTTCACTTAATATACATTCCCAAATCTCTAAACACACTCGGATTAAACTCCTTACAGGGCCAGTTGTTGGGAGAGTGGTTGATGATACAGAAGGTCACACCAGGATCTCATGATTGTCTTTTATATCGACTATGTTCCTTAATTCATCTTCGACCTCCAGATACTACATGTTCACTTATACATTCCCAAGTCTCTAAACACAGCCAGATAACTCCTTACAGGGCCAGGTGTTAAGAGAGTGGTTGATGATACAGAGGGTCACTTCAGATACTACATGTTCACTTACATGTATACATTCCCAAGTCTTTAAACGCAGTTGGATAACTCCTTACAGGGCCAGATGTTGGGAGAGTTTTATTGATGATACAGTTGGTCTTCTCTCTCTCTGTCCTGTCTAGACTGAAGAAAAGCAAGCAAGACACTGGCTTTACCAAGTTCATCTCCATCAACAAAGATTTCATTACCTGTATAGTTGCTCTGTATTCTCATCTGTAAAACGAGTAATATCCTGCATAGACCTCCAAAATACAGATTGTTCTTACCTTCATTCCCTACCTACTGCCCATGCAACAGAGAGAGAGACAACAAAGATGGTAATACCGCAAATCTTGCCATCTAGACTTCTTCGCTACATAAGGTATCCCTGAGGCATTTAATCACAGCTGGAGAGAAAGTACTGAGTAGCAAAAGAAGTTAACACTGTCCTGAGAGATCATGTAGAATGAGAGATTCTTTGATATTGTTTCAGGCCACCTCTGGGTATTCTTACATCTCTCCTTACTGAAGTATCCAGAAGCAGCCAAAGACTCTACTGTACATCCAGGTCCACCTCTAGGAATCGAAGACAAGCCCTTCCGAGTCATTTGAGTTGTAGTGGGTAAATAATCTACAGAATATCGGGAGAGAAACATAAGACAGCACTTTCAAAGATGCTGACAGAGAATAAATTGAACTCGTGTGTCTACACAAATTCAAGTAATACAGGTCATATTCATTAATATCCCATTTGCTTTGCCCATCATTAAACATAATAGCAAATGAAAAGCTTAGCAAAGAAATAACTTTTTTTTTCAAATCCAAAACCTGCTTGATTGAAATAGCTATCAAACAGGTGTGAAATTTTTGAAAGATTGAGAAAAGTTCTCCCTCATTTTCACTCCTGTTACCTGTACAACAAATACAATAAAACAAATATAACATATAAAATTAAAAAAAAAAATTAATGAGCAATCAACAACAGAAAATGGCTATTTTTACAAGCAAATTTTGGCTCAAGAACTTGACCATGATACTCTTCGTGCAATATTGCTTCATTGATTCCAGTTCAGTTATTAGAGGTAACAATCGATCTCATCTCAAGTATGAAATATTTGTGACCAGGCACCACAAAAAGTCCCCAAAATTGACATTTTAGTAGAGGAGATTCTAAGCTTTATAATGATAAATAACCCATGCACAATGATTGACCCTAACCACACTTGTAAGAGAAGTT
This sequence comes from Lytechinus variegatus, assembly GCF_018143015.1. Classification (NCBI taxonomy): domain Eukaryota; kingdom Metazoa; phylum Echinodermata; class Echinoidea; order Temnopleuroida; family Toxopneustidae; genus Lytechinus; species Lytechinus variegatus. The sequence goes on from NC_054757.1 coordinate 10,442,157, forward strand.
TCATGGAACACTTTTGAGAAAAGGGGGATTAAAAATTACTAGCCTATCAAAGAGCACTTGCTCTTCCACTATTGTGTATTGTAGACAAAAGATTAAAAATCAACAGAATTTGATAGAAAGATTTAACAGCTTGCCCCCAAAGTTCACACTCTAATTACTTACAACCTGTCCATTCGTTTGAATACTGTAAGTATCAATATTAGAAGTAATCCTATTTTACATTTATAGGACTTCAAAGAAAGATGAATATTCAAGTTTTCGTGAAAATAAAACCCGATTAAAATTAACTCAATAAGACAAAAATAGGTCTTTAGGTTCGATTAGTACATCCACATTTTTACAGTAAATAGGGGAGAGTATACTCTTTCAGAAAACACCAAAATCTGAAATTTGAACATTCTGACCAAAATACTCTTAATTGGCTCCAATTGAATATCACACAGTGTGACTTTCTGTGGGTTTTGTGGTGCTGGGTCATATTTTATGATCTGGGGGGTGTTTCACAAAGATTTAAGTATGACTTAGAGTCGCACTTAAATGTCTATTTGCGCAAAGTACAAAGGCATGACAGCATTAGTCAGATCATGCCAAGAGGACGCGCACTACTGCGTATTGATCAATAAGATTGCGCGTTGCATATCATGTACGCGTCGACATTTAAGTGCGACCTAAGTCATACTTAAATCTTTGTGAAACACCCCCCTGATCAATGCTTACCTCATATTGTAGTTTCCTCTTGATTCTCTCTATGATCCTACATTACTTGGAAGACTTTCAGCATTAGATGTACATGTAGGTGGTAATGATTCTTGGTTCCCAACTTTAGCACTCTCTTTGGCACTTTCCTCAACAAGACAGCTCTCCTCATACTCATTGTACATCTTATTCAAGTTTTTATTATTCATCCTTGGAGATGACAGCTCCAGCTTTGAGGATTCTCCTTTCGGACTCTTATTTGTTCCCTCTGACTGGAACTTTGCCAGGAAATGCCGCTTCTTGGAATACCTGGGAGATTTCACTTCAGGTTTTCCTACATAAGTGTCGCCTTGACTTGTCTGCTCATCTGAAGATGATGGTGTTCGTTGTACTTTATTTCGTTTCGAGTTCTTTTCCGCTTCACTCTTGAGAAGGGTTTGTAGATCAGAACCCGATTCTGGAGACATCAGTGTCCTGGAGGCAAATCTCTGTACTCTGGAGATGTAGAACATTGGTTGGGATAGGTGCATTGGTGTGGTAGCAGGTTGAGAGCAATTTAGAAACCCAGTTGGAGTGGCTTGATCACATGACACCTCAGAGACAACTTGATGTTCTAGAGGCATTTCCTGTGGAGTGCCCATCACATTAACAGAGCCACTGTCTGCCTTACAGAAACCAATTGGTAGGACCTGACTTGGTTGAGCATTTTGGTCACCACCTACTGGCCTTTGTTCTCTGTTTGGTGGAATGTCAATAAGGCTGAATGATCTTGTTTCATTGACATCACGATAAATTGGAATATCTACAAGTTCTTGGTTTTCTTCACAAGAACTGATAAGCCTTCTGACTGGTTCTGGTGGATTTCTGAAGGCTGAAGATGGACTAGGTTCACGAAGGTTGTCATGATAGGCCACAAGATAGTGTGTAGGCAAACGGATCTCTGAAAATGCTTCAGGCATACTCTGAATCTCGGTTACAGGGGTGCTAGGGCCAAACTCTGGACATGATAGAACTTCAGGTGAAGTCTCTGCATTCTGAATTCTTTGTTCTGCATCTTTGTGAACTTCACCTTCAGGCCTGGTGGTGTCTGGTGAAATGTCACTTCCTGACCACTGCCTACTTCTTGGGGTAATTCTATTGATGCGCTCGTCTAGCCTTCTTGACTGTCTCCTTTCCAAAGCTGTCATTGCATCAACTCTGTCTTGAAGACTCCTAATTTTTTTCTTGATCAGTTCTCTAACAGCCATCAGCACTCCTGAGTTCTTCATCAAAGACAACCAATTCATAACCTTCAATTCAATTGCTGGAGTAATTCTAGGAATACCGGTTGTATTGGGGACAAACTCGGCCATCATTGCCTCCTCCTGTTCAGGTGGTATCAACTTCCCAAGGGCTTCTGCATGAACTCGGATGTCTGCCATCAAAATCTCATACTTCCTCCTATGCAGGTACATCTCACGTCTGTCATATGAGATCCTACTACTCACTTGTGTCATAATGCACTCTAAAGCATCATATGCTGCCATCTGGAGCTTCAATAAAGGAGCAACCTGTAATTGGGATGATGCTTTCCTAACCTCTCTTGAGCTCTTTTCTACAGCAAGCATTTTTGCTTTAATCTCTGACAGGTCAACATGGATATCTTGCCAGGGAGTAATATCCTTATAACCAAGTTCTGTCATAGACATGGTAGGAGTGTTCTTCACTTCTTTTGTAATGTCAATGACATAGCGGCCCCTTTCCCTCCACGGAGTAAACACAGGTGTACGGCCATGTAAGAACCCCCTTCCTCTTCCTCTGTAAGTACTGATAATTCTTTGGTTTCCATAAGGCTTTCCTAAGTTCCCTGGGTATATATATTTCCTGTAATCAAATCTCTGGAATGGGGTACGAGATCTTATGCTAGACCTTGGTCTTAGTGGCCCGCTCCTTACTGACCTCCAGTCAGAAGCTTTTGAAAATCGAGAGAAGTGTCCGTATCGCTTCAATTTGCTTCTTGCTTCATGAACATGCTCCCTGTCACTATCAATATCACTTTCTGAATCTGAAGAATATTTCCTTTTGTGTCTTGGTTTCTCCTTGTCATGTCCAGTGTGTCTGTATTTCTTGTGCCTCTCAGGTGTCCTATCACTTAGCTTTCTCTTCTGAGGAGAGTGTTTATGAGATTCATGTCTCTCATCGTAATCATACTGCTTTGAATCTGGACTTTTCCTTTTCTTCTTCCCGCCTGAATGGCTGCTTTCAGGAGTGAAAGATTCTCTTGGGGTATCTATCCTGTCATCATCACTTCCCCTCCTAGTGTTCGAATGATCTACTGAAGTAGTACCCACTGGACTGCACTTTGTAATTTTACTTCGAACTCTGTTTGTTTTACAGTGGCCATGTATTTCCCCCTGAACTATGATAATTTTCTTCTTCGCTTTCAACATCATCCTTGTTAAAATCAAGCCTTGCTTCATTTACAAAGTTTTCAATTGTATTTTGACCTGGTTTATCTGACACCTCACTGAAAGCCTCCTTGTGTTGCCTCTGAAACTTCCCATCAGATGTTTGCTCATCTTTCTTGCCAACCGCTTCAGTATTTATAACTCTCTCTGCAACACTTTCTTTAACTAGTTTCTCATTCTGAGGTAACCTTTTAGATATTCCTTCAAACGTTTCTTCTTTCTTACTTTTCAGCTTCCTTGAACCAGATAAACTCCCATTTGTTTTAGATCGAGTTGCATTGTCTTTTTGCTTGTGCTTTTTTACTTTGCCTCGAGGCCACTTTAATCGCCTGAGTTCCTTATGCCCACACTCAGGATCTGGAGTCACACTTCTCCTTGGATCAATCCTTTGGTGTACAGTGTCCTCGTTCTCAAGTGGAATAGAATGAGGATCAGTTTTATTTGTCCTATCTTTGATAAGTGGACGCCCGTGAAAGTCTTTTGCCCTTTTCTTTGATTTCTTATTTACAGACTTCTTTTCTTTCTTTTCTTTTCCTTCTGGTGATGCCTTGGCATGTCTTTCTCTACTGGATGAATGCCTGTCATTTGCCCGTTCAGATGAAGTACTACAAGAATGGCTTTTTTGATAGTCAAGAGGTGATACTTGATGATAAATCTTTCTGTCTTTCTGAAAAGTATCTTGGCTTGGATTTTCATGAGGATCACTAGTGAGCTCAACAGCTCGATTGTAATGGGAATCCTGTTCACGCTTCATAGAGGACTCGGTGATCCTCTTCTGATCATCATAAGAAGGCCTTAGGCCCTTGCTAGTGTCTCCTGTCCTTGATTTCTTGGTACCATCTTTCCGCAATAATTTTTCATCATCATCTCTCAAAACAACTGTGAATTCAACCTTCCTGTTGCCAGGATCTTTGTAGGCATTATCATTATGAAAGCGATTTGATGATCCTTCATCCGACACTTCTTTGTAATCTGACTGTCTGTCTCGAATCGAAGATACCTTGGCATGCGGAGGCACTTCTCCAGCAGATGACTGCACTTGAGGTCCTGTGATAGCTTGCAATGCCAATACAAGAGCTGCTCTGTGAGCTGGATTAACAGCAGCATTTATTTGAAGCTGCAGTGCCTGAACAGCTGTCATTTGTTCATTTACCATTGGGTGATGTCCAGTTCCTTGGAAATATCCTCCAGAATTTCTTCTGGAACGCTCACCATCACTTTTTGCATACATAGTTGAGTTGGAACTCTCCTCTCTATACATGTGGGTTGGTCTATCTGGATCTTCATATATCTGACTCCTTTCTGTTGGATAGGAATAGGAGCAATCCTTTCCCATATCATTGGGAGATCTTCTTGGTCCTTCATATCTGCGTACTTCCTGTGACAGTTGTGGATATGCATCAACTCTTTCATTGTTGGCATTTTGTTCCATTCCAGGAGGAGAGTTTGAGTAGTGAGGACGCGTTTCTTCCCGTGAATGAGTAGTCATACTCCTTTGGGCATAATCCCCATCCTGTTCATATGAATCCCTCCTTGACATCTTCGGATTATTTCTTGGGTACTCTGTGTGATCTGTTCTTCTTGTGTCTCTTGCTGTAGATCCTCTTACAAGCAATGGTTCCACTGCTTCTTGGTTGTAATCATCTCCTACACTGTCAAACTCATCTCCCATACTGATATCACTGACATTACTGAGTTCTCTCATGTAGACAGGTTTTGGGCCATTTCTTGGGCTATCAGGGTATCTATTGTTGCCTCTGTTTAAGCGCTGTGGAAAGGCTGACTGATCCCTGTTCCTTGCCTCTTTCATGCCATAATGCGAAAGGTTTCTGTTGACATGATAGTTGTTGTTTTCTTCCAAGAATCTCTTGGACATGTGATTTTCAATATCTGATGAGGTAAATATCTTGTTGGTGCTCTGTGTTTCAAAGGGGCCTTGGTCTGAATACTCATCTTCTACGGGTGTACCAGGTGATTTAGATTGTTTCAATGCTTCTTCAAAGATGGCCTTGTTTATGACATCCACCCTGGGGATTTCACAAATATCAACCACATCATCCTTGAACATAGCACTTATCTTTTCTTGAGGTTCAAGTTTATCACCATTTCCTGACTTGGCTAACTTGTTGCTTTTAGGAAGAGAAAGAGGATTTCTTTCATCAGTAACTGCTTCTTGTGGGTTTGTCTGTACACATGTGACATTTCCTTTTTCACTTTCAACATTTGACGCGTTGGTTATTTCCATTCTTGAGGTGTTCTGGACAGAGACATTCTCATCTGCACGATCAGGGCAAGGTAGAGCTGTGGAAACATCTAAGCAAGGTAATGGCAGTGTACATCCTGGCTTTTCTGCACTACCAGAAACTTCAGAAACAATCTTTGGCACTGAGCAGCCAATAGGAGAAACTACTTTTTCTGCTAATCGGCTCTCATGAGTAGCAACACCAACCTGAAACGTAGGTTGATCAATGCTTGAGGATGGACCCTTTTGAATTTCTATTGCCTGATTGTGGATAGTAGCTTCATCACTGCTTTCATCAAGGTCTCTACTCTGGCTTGAGGTCTGCATGGTGCTTTTGAGTGATGAGAGAGCTTCTTTAAATGACTGCTTGGAACCAAAAGCTGATTTCAATGGACTGTTGGTGTCTTCATGCAGGTATGTTGTCCAGTTTGAAACTTGTTCCAATTGATCCTCAAGACTACTCTCCATATTAGACACGGCTGATGAGCAAATGACCTTACTCTCCCGTATCTCAGTGGTCTGGGATTCCTTGATACCATTCTTGATATTTGTATCTTCAATGGCCAGCAAAGCAGAATGGGGTTCCAAGGTTTTACCAATACTTAATGATGGCACCTCTGTCTCAGTTGAGATACCTTCGTTGCTGCTAGGTGCATTATGGGCAGGCGTGGAAATATCCATGTCCACAACTTCAAGATTATCACCTCCTGTAATTTTCTTTTCAACGGATGTCACAGTTACCTTTTCACTGGCACTTTCAAAATCCTGTTCTGATGCTCTAGCTATAGCAGTTAATGTTCGATGTACAGGTTTAATAGGACTCTCCTTAGCTTTGATAACTTTGTTGGAGGTTTGCATATTTTTCTGTATACACACAGTTATCGGCATATTCTCGGTACTAGCAGCTGGAACCTGTGGACTGCCCAGGTCAATGTCTTTTTGGTGTGGTGTTGGAACTGCCTTAGTTTGACCTGGCTTCGTCTTTCTTGGACTAACCACAGTCCCATACACATAGGATATTGGGACCGGAGGACGATTATTTACCTGCACAACAGATTGATGAGTAGATACCTGAGCTGTTTTTCTTGCTGTCGTGTAGACACATCCTGAAGAGGCTACTGGACTTTGGTGTGGATTTGATCCATTCATGCATGTATGGGTATTATTTGCTACACTGGTTGGGCTTTGATTGTGAATGCCCATGTTGGCACAACTTCCTTTGGTTTGACCACTGACACCATTAGAAATACGAACCTCAATAGGGGATCCCTTCTTCAGTTCTTCATCTGTTATAGAGCAGGGTACTGATTGGCTTAAGTCTTTTGGTTCATTCACAGATGCAGTAGCTGCTTTGGAACTGTCTTCTATTGATAATGGAATGTCCACTTGCTCTTTCTGCTCTTTGGAGTCGGATGTCTCTTGATCATCTTCAGAAGATGAAACAACTGTCAAGTTAATTTTACCATTATCTATGGAAGGTGTGATTGAAAATTTCAGTACAATGTTTGGAGTGTTGGGAGCAACAGAAATGGTTTGGTTTTTCACATCTTGTATAGGCTTGGTGACGTTTGTGGATCCCTTGACATCTCCTTTCCCAAGTACCTCGGGAGTTGCACTTTGCTTCATTATTAATTGTTTTGGTTGATCCTCTTTCACTGCATTTCTATCACACCCAGACACTTCGGTTGAAGAAGTCCCTGTACTCTTCAGCCTTTGTTCAGTTGTTTCAACCATGTCAATAGATGGATTATCCTTCTTGAGGATACCTTTCACAACTATTGGTATCTTGTTATCTGCATCAGGAATAACTGCTGAGGCTGCTTCTTCTGCCTTCTTGGATTCAGCTATTCGCTTAAGAGCATTGTGACTTGAGTGATATTCCTTCACTTGGAGCTTATTCTGGTCAGTATTCTGCTCAGGTTTCTTCTTCAAATTCATCTCCACGACCCCAGTTATTTCTTTGGTAACTGCATTTCTTTTTACAACCTTGATGGTCTTATCTCCATCTGACTTTTTCCCAACAGCCTCCAAACCAGTAACACTACCAGACAAAAGTGAGTCTTCAAAGCTTTTTTTCTTTTTAACTGGATTTCTACATGTAGTTTTGTCCTGGTTTTCAATTTTCCTCTGGTTTCCAGGTTTGCCTGCATGTTCAGATTTGCCTGGATTTCCTGACTTAGCTGGACTTTCTGATTTCTCTGAGTTTTCTGCTCCATCTCCTGCTTTGACAGATTGGGACACCACTCCAGCTTTCTTCGCTAGTACGCTGTACGTTCCTTTGCCATACAATAAACGTGGATCCCTTGGTCTTTCAACACTTGGTGTAACTCCATTCTGCTGCTGATTACTCAAACCTTTGGAAGGCCCATTCTTCATTTGTTTAGATCCATTGAGTGTCTTATCATTGCCAGGTTTCCGTTGAATTGCTCCTCCTGGTTTCTCTGCAGATTTATTTTGCTTTACTTTCTCTGCACCTGACTGATCAATTCTCTTCTTTTGATCAGTTCCTTTTTCCTTAGATTTGCTCTTCTGTTTCTCAAATTTGGCTTCCTTCTTTGTTGGTTTCTGACTGAACAACTTATGTAGAGATGTAGTGGCATATTTCTTGGCACTTGCCACCTTTGAATGTCCACTCTTACTCTCTCCATTGACAGTTATTTCAAGAGAGCTCAACTTCAAGATTTCATTTAATGACAGGTTTGACGTGGAACGATGTTCTAATTCTCTTTCTAGTGAGGGCAGTTTCCAAGGGTTAAGACCTTTAAAACGTTCACTCAGTGTAATTCCAGTTCCCGTCATACTTCCTCATTTTTCACACCCTGGGGGAGAAATAAAAGTAGATAATTAATTAATCAAATTCTAGTTGAACCCAAATGATTATCAAATATTTACCAGCATCACAAAAAATAGTCCGATATAATACTGAAGCTTGGTCTGATCCTTTGGAAAAAATTCTTGTGCTTTTAAAAATATTTTTTGGGATGTTTAGGTCATGTTGTTATACCTCTATTTATTACAATCTGTGATGAGCTTCTACATCATTATGTAAATTGTCATGATTACACTGCATTTATGTTGTTTTTATCAGCTTATTTTGATTGGCTTGTGAAATAAAGATGCAATGAAATGTACACATTCTCATGAAAATTGTTCAATGTTCAGCAGTGAGTTATACCTCGGTCACATTTGCTCTACGGCGAGTCGAAAACAGCCGTCTATTCATAATTATTCAAACCATCTATGTGTAGCTGGTATTAAAAAATGTTAAAACGGCTGTTTTCGACTCGCCGTACGGCCGCCATGATGCAAATGTGACCGAGGTATAAGCTCAAGAACAGCACTGATTGATATATAAAGGTTATTTTTTATACAGATAGATTGAAAAATGTGAAATATTGAATACACACCCTGGCTCATAGGGTGTTTGAGGTTTAAATGCTAGCAAACAGCTTTCACATAAAAAGTATGGAATGCATGTTGATATCTCATCATTATAAGCCCATCCTGCAGTGGAAAGTTGTTCCAAAATCAATCAATTTCATTCAAATTCAAATTTGTATTTCAATTCATTTCTGACAGAAATTATTACAAAAACCATAACATACATTACATAACATTCAATAGCACAACTGAGAATTAACAGATAACCAATAAATACAAACCTGAATCATTATTTAATTTCATTGACAATAATTTTTAATGCACATTTTTTTTTAAAAGTGAAGATGTAAATGTCTGTAAATAGGGAGATCCACTGAAAGGAATAGTTTCACTGTCAAATGAGAGAAAATACATTCAATTAATGTCAACAATTTTTCAGTAAATCATCTTATACATGAATAGCAGCGGAAGATGAAGCTCAATGTCCCATTCTTTAATGTGGTGCTGAAGGTAAGAATTACTTGTACACTGCAGTTGTTAAATTCTTTGTCATTGAATATTTCTGTAAAAATAAATCAATTTGCAAAGAATTCAATTTTCTTAAAAATAACCCCCCCCCAAAAAAAAAGAGAGAGAATATTAAGGTATGGTAACATTCTGAAAATCATTCTCTTACAGAGACTGACCCAATATCAGTAGGAAAGGGGTTAACCCACTGGCCGCAGTACTGCCATTGACTTTGTACACAAACCACCCAGTTCTGGTGAGTATCCACTAACTGGGAAAAAAGGAAAAGCACATTATTTGGCATTGAGCAACTGTTTTCAAACAACCCTACAAACAGAAGACTTCAAAGGTCAACAAAGACCAATGAGAACTCCAACAAAAACCAAATGATGACCCCAAAATGTGAAGTGATAATAAGGAATCAAGAAAGTGAATGCTTATAATTGTTAACAGAGGTATGATTGATCAAACTGTAGAGAGAATTAAAACAGATAATCATGCTCTTCAACTTTCATTATTTTTACAGTAGATATCTGCTGTCCTATGCACAGATATTATCTTGAAGCAAAGGGAATGGTGACTATGAATACACTTGGGATTGCCTGTATACAAGAAGTTATGCAAACAGTCATCATCTTTGCCCTTTACCCCGGCCTTTACCCCAATATAGATATTTTCAATATTTATCATCTTCATAATCACTCACTTATTAGGTACAGAGTACACAGCTTGAAGAACACAGATTTGAAACTGAGAATTTTCTAATCGTGCAGGGAGTAAATCACAGCAAGTCTTGCAAGCAGACTGACATACTCCCACAATAGGGTGACCCTACCCAAGGCAGACTGGTAACATTCAGTAAAAACATGTTGAAAATGGAGACAGGAAACTAATAGCATGCAACCTACAACTAGAATGAAATCATCGAGTCTGCTTGGTCCTGCAAAAACATGCCTGATAAGATGTCTTACAAAGAAAAATCTGATTTTTTAAATTGATTTTTTTATAAATAGAATATTCTTTTAAGTCAAATACTAGGCCTAGATGTACATGTAGGTCTGGAATGCAGCTTGGCACAATATATTGCATAAATCAGGTTGAAGATTTGGTAATGCCAAAGACTATGCCATGTAAATCTGTATCAAGTTCAACCATGACATAGAAAATCAGGTTGAAGATTTGGTAATGCCAAAAACTGTGCCATATGTCTGTATCAAGTTCAACTAAGACATACATTGTAGAAAATCAGGTTGAAAATTTGGTAATGCCAAAAACTATGCCATATGTCTGTATCAAGTTCAACTAAGACATACATTGTAGAAAATCAGGTTGAAAATTTGGTAATGCCAAAAACTATGCCATAGGCATATGTCTGTATCAAGTTCAACCAAGAGTATAGAAAATCAGGTTGAAAATTTGGTAATGCCAAAGACTATGCCATACATCTGAATCAAGTTCAACCAAGACATAGAAAATCAGGTTGAAGATTTGCTGATTTGGTAATGCCAAAGACTTTGCCATATATGTCTGTATCAAGTTCAACCAAAGACATAAAAAAATAGAGTTTGAAAAAGTTTTTTTTTAGCTAGAGTATAAAGTTTGATCTAAGGACCATGCAATGCCGAGTATGTTCAGGTGTGTGTGTATTTGTACATTATAATCATGACCTTTCTATTTAAAAAACAGTTTCCCACAATGCTTCTCTGATGGGCTTACTTTCCGAAGCCAGGTTCCAATGTCTTTTAATTCCCCACAGCATGCACCTTACAACTACAATGAAAGTCAAAGGCCACACCAGTTGCACACTATTGTTGCATTCTACAATATAGATCGATCATGAAAAGATCTACATTTATTTCGTTTTCACAAATACACTATTTAAGTGCAGTATGAAATCATTGTTCTGTGGAATGCAGGGATATGTACTTTTCTGTGCAAAGTGAAACTAGGAGCATAAAGTATTCTTTATGAAGCACTGTAGTGTACAAGCAGACATGCATGAAACATTAAAATTGAATTTACGCACACAGCATGTTGAAACCTACATTGTAGGAACTGCAAGTTATTCCTGTTTGAAAATTATATACAAATAGGGTATTGATGAATCATCAAGTGACTACGTAGGCCTATAAAACTTGAACATTAAATTTGTAAAATTTGCTCTTTGGTAAAGCACATCCGATCTCACTTCAAAAATTATGAAATATAACAAGGCCACAGCCTCCCCATGCCCTCAGAAATGGCTGTGATACCCTCCAAATACTTGTCAATTCAAGGCCAAAATAAGTGCCCTTTTTGCTGGTGGCCTCGGTGCCCTATGGTAATCCAGTGCACGTGTCCCATTAATGGTCTTTTTTTAATGGTCTAGGAATGCACCCTAAAGGAGCACCACTTTATTTTAAACAAGGTGGTTCACAAACCATGAGCCTCACCTTTTCGCAATCAATGAAATATCCAATATGATCTTTACACCCTTGGATGACCTTTGACCCCATCATCCTCATGAACACACAAGTGGTATTACCCAAGGATCATCTGTACCTAGTCTGTACATAATTCATGCAGAAATCAAGAAATGAGAGCAATTAGAACAAAACTTGACCTTTCAACCCAGAGATGACCTTTGACCCCATCATCCTCAACAACACACAAGTAGTATTACCCAATGATCATCCTCAACAACACACATGTAATATTACCCAATGGTAATACTACACACATGTAATATTACCCAATGATCCAAGTGTGATCAAAATTGATGGAAAAACAAGTTGCACAAGCTAGAAAAGGATGGACATGACCTCATATCATTTGACCTTTTGACCCCTAGATGACCTCTGTCCCCACCATCCTTATAGATACTCATGGTTTTACCCAATGATCATACATACCAAGTGGAAATATAATTGATGAAGTAATATAAGAAACGAGAGCAAGCTTAACAAAAACTTGACCTTTGACCATTAGATGACCTTTGACCCCATCATCCTCAACAATGCACATGTGATATTACCCAAGGACCCCAGTGATCAAAACTGTTGCAAAAATAAAGAAATGAGAGCAAATTGAACAAAACTTCCAAAAAAAGGAGACTTCATATCATTTGACATTTTGACCCCTAAATGACCTTTGACCACATCTTTCTCATGAGCTTACATGTGGTATTACCAAAGGATCATATGTGCTAAGTATGAGCATAATTTGTGCAGAAATAAAGAAATGAGAGCAAGTTGAACAGACAGACTAAAAACAGACCCAACAGGAAAAGTGATCACTAGGTCTCTGCCAAAGTTCGTTCAGGTTAAAAAAGTGGGTTTGCCCCTTTGCATTCCTAATTTGAGCACTGAAAACAGTTTATCAAATAAAATCAGGTTTATCAAATAGACATCTCATCACTATGCAATGTCAATGGGTAATCAATTGCATAAATTTGTAAAAGTTGTAAAATTAAACTTCTAAAAATTAGACCTAACAAAGTGAAATCAATATTGTATTCCAGTTTCCATGGTCATTTCAGCCTCTTAAAAGAATAATTCCTTCCACCACAAAGTGAGTTTAAATGAAGACATTACATAACATTCAACATTTAATCAAATTTGGCTGTAAAAAAAAAGAAAGATGACATTTTAAAAGTTTCTTATATCTTAATACACAGGTAAAATCACAGATGATATGCAAATGAATAGGTTGCTAACACACTCACTCTTTCTCGTCAGTAATATTAGATATGATAAATATTCAACTTATTTTCAAATTTGACATTCAAGAATCAGGAAGCATCTTTACAAGTGGTGGTCACATAGGCAATCCTACATATTCAAAGAGAATGATGAGAAATAAATACAGTACAGTCACTGGCTCTCTCAACTGCATACAAACATGGATTAAATTTAAAATGTTTTATGAAATTAAGCAAAACTGAAATATTGTAACTTCCTTATTTAACATCTGATTTTGAGGAAATTTTACTTTTTTGTAGTCTATTTAATTTTGCTCTTTTCATTAAGTTTTTGTTGGAATGGCTTCCCCTTTCAATGAATTTAACATGGCTTGCAGAGGGTAGTTAGCAGAAGGCAAACTTCAGTCTCAATATTCGCACAATACAGTGCCAGGAAACAGTTTTGTATAGTATGTCGCAATATCAGAATGGGAATCCCCTCACAATGACATAATCCCATTCCAAAGTACAAGGGTACTGAAAAGCCCCTGAAGGCCTAAACTAATTACGTCTGTACAGCGCTTTAGAAACACTGTTTCAATGCTGAAATGAAGAATTTAAAGGAGCGGGGCCACTTTTTATGGACGCATAAAAGAAAGGGACAGCTGTGCTCACTTTAGGGGATATCCAAGGCCAGTTAAAAAAAGGCTCCTATTTTGGCCCTAAGTCCACACACATTTGGAACTGGAATGGCATCAAGCCTATTTCTGAGGGTACACTGTATTGGAGGTCATGGCCTTGGGTCAATTCAAGCCCTTCTGTTTCAACGTAAGCATTAAAAGTGGAATATTATGACCGACCAGACAGTCCCAGGCCAGTAAAAATTGCTGACAGTCCAGTAACTTTTCAGAAAAAGCCAGATTAACTGGCCTGACATGACCAGTAAAAAATATATCAAAGCCTATTTCTGAGGGTACACGTATTGGAGGTCATGGCCTTGGGTCAATTCAAGCCCTTCTGTTTCAACGTAAGCATTAAAAGTGGAATATTATGACCGACCAGACAGTCCCAGGCCAGTAAAAATTGCTGACAGTCCAGTAACTTTTCAGAAAAAGCCAGATTAACTGGCCTGACATGACCAGTAAAAAATATATCAAACTGATGACAACAATTTATTCTCACCTTTTGTAAATTATAAAAATGGTTCTGGCACCTATGAAATAATGGCTCTCTGAAACTTTACAAGTAGAACACCTCTGGCAGTCTCGCCTGCATCATGCGAATTGGTATACCAGCGGTGCTGACTTTTAAAACAGCTATTAAATAATTATTCATAAAAGAAAACACTCATATGATAAATTTCCATTTACCCAACATGACCTTTGACCATGATCATGTAACCTTAGATATATGCAAAACAACTTGATTACCCTTATGTCTATGTTTCATGAACTAATGTGTGTAGATCCATAAACTTTCTAAGTTATGATGCCAATTCAACAAATACCCCCAACACAGCCAAAGTTCATTGACCCTAAATGACCTTTGATTTTGGTCATATGACCTTTGATTTTGGTCATGTGACCTGAAACAAGCACAAGATATTCAGGGATACATGGTTACCCTTACATGTAGATTTATAAACTTTTAAAGTTTGTTGACCCTAAATGACCTTTTATTTTGGTTTTGTGACCTCAAACACAGACAACATATTCGGGGAGGGGTACATGGTTACTCTTACATGTATGTCCCAAGTTTCTATGAACTATATCTATAAATTTTAAAGTTATGATGACAATTCCACAAATACCCCCAACATTATCAAAATTTGTTGACCCTAAATGACCTTTGACCATGGTCATGTGACTTGAAAATTGCACAGGATGTTCAGGGATACATAATTGCTCTTATGTCCTAAGTTTCATCAACTAGATCCATAAAATTTCAAAGTTATGATGATGACTCTACAAATATACCTCCAAACATGGTCAAAGTTCACTGACCCTACATGACATTTGACCTTGGTCATGTGACCTGAAACTTAGGCAGAATTTTCAACGATACACTATCATTCTTATGAGTTATGTCCAAGTTTCATGAAGTAGGTCTATATACTTTCAAAGTTATGATGATATTTCAAAAACTTAACCTTGGTTAAGATTTCGATAGATTCCCCCATCATGGTCTAAGTTCATTGACCCTAAATGACCATTGACCTTCGTCATGTAACCTGAAACTCAGGCAGGATGTTAATACTAGGTCTATATAATTTCTAAGTTATGATGACATTTCCAAAACTTAACCTTGGTTAAGATTTCAATGTTGACGCCACCACAATCGCCGTCGGAAAAGCGGTGTCTATAGTCTCGCTCTGCTATGCAGGCGGGACAAAAATGGCTCTAATGAATTATTTTGTATGTGTACTGTTTGAATGTTGTTGTTTTTTTGGGGGGCAATAAAAGCAAATATTAAAGACAGTAAAATAAACTCAAGACTCTTTAATGTTTTCCTACCTTTTTGGTGACCAGTAAATTTTATATTCGGACCAGTAGAAAAAAAGGGGGTTAGTGTGGAGCCCTGATTTATCATCAAAATAAAGTGTAGAATGTATTTGATTCCAAATTATATTCTTGATACACTGCTAGGGGATATTGCAGGCATGTACTTGCATCCTTATTTTTCCAATATTGCAAATATTTGAAACCCCAACAATTTCCTTGGTGATTACATTTTGATTTTTTTTTGACATTTTAAACAACATAAATGCTGTACAAATACAATGACAGTATCAGTAACAAACATTTATTAAACAAGTATTCTCTTCAAGGAAATATATCATACAGGGAAATCTACATGATTAAAAATTAAATAAATTAATGTATTACAAAAATAGTTAATGCTCAACAAATGTATAAGATAAGATGCAAAAAAATTTCAGTAGATCAAAAGAAAATGTGGAATCAGAGTACATGTAGGATTTAAGAAAAGTGGAAAAAGGGATTGTTGACAATGTAGTGAATGGGAGCAGTCAATGTCAGTATTATCCTTTAATATCTGATGATTGAAATTTACAGTAATAAATGCTGTACCTCTCCTCTGGAAAATTGATTTTAGTTTAATTCCATCAAGTTTTTGAACCCCCCCCCAAAAAAACATATTTTGGTTATTTTTTGCTTTGCTATATTGTTGCTATGTCTGGCAATCTTCAAAGTGCACTAATATTACAAAAAACAGAAATATTTCAATCTTCAATTATTAAAATACTTTAAGTAAAATGTTGCTTTTTCTCTTCAGGACGACCTCCTATATGAGTAGATTCACTACTGAACAGCTCTCAATATTTACATACACAGTTAATACAGCAAGATTTCAAATCCATATTTACCTCTTTATTTCACATATCTAGGGCAAACAGTGAATCAAGCACTGACCAAGAGGTTGAAATAAATGAAATGATATTGTAAATTTGCCTGTCACACACAAATAATATTTTGTTGACCTCTCATTCTGTTTGCCCTACAGTTTCAAGTTTAAATAATTACTCATGCATGAAACTGAAAAGTTTTGCACTGTCTATTATCTTATACATAAAACTGCATTGCTCTGTGTACTATCAGTATCACTTAAGTGTTTTGCACCGTGAACTATCACACCAAATAGGTTTTTGTCACAGTGGCATATCACTATTTGCTGCACTGTGTAGGTATACTTTGTTTACCTCCAAAGTCACCAAAAGCAAATCACACACAAGGTCAATCGCAAAACTACCTATCAATAAAATTAGCAGAGCATAGCTGTAAAATCAAATAGGGCTTCTTGCCTCTTTCCATTACTCTTTCTCTCTCAATAATTATATTAAACACTATTTATGAACATCATAGCTGCACTTACGACAATGTGAATTCCCAATCACAATTAAGCTGACAGGCTGAGCAAGAGCAATAATATAGAATATAGATGGGCAGGTATCAAAGCTTGCAACCATGTGGTAAGGAAGTGAGCATCAGAATGAACACTGATACGATCAGTACAGCATTTATGGCAGGCATATCTATAGTGCCTATGCTCAGCATGTAAATCCCTGGTGCGCAGGCACATCATTTCGGGGCATCCCCTCTTACCGCATTCATCTAGTCTCACAGTTCAGACCCCATACGGGTCATGCATGAACATTCCAAGGCTGGCTCATCTCCATGACTGGAGGAAAGCTTTTTCCCCTGAAATCTCTACAACAAAATATGAAATCATCCAAGACTACATGACATTGCATCACTGACCAGACAAGGCAAATCATAAAAACGAGCTGAAATAAAGAAATAAGTCTGAGCTTTTTAAAAAGAGGTGAGACTATACTACAGATTGATAGTCCAGTGCACAAGAATGACAAAGATCATAATCAGCTCATAATCATAACAAGCTTGGTGGGCGTGTACATCATGTACATGAATGCACTCACCCTGCGGTCTCTTCCTACACAATGAAATAAAGGCCACTGCCAAGATTATAAAATACCTTATTTCAAAATATTTTCATGCATGGTTGCAAGGCAAACAATGTGAGTTCACTGCAGGGTTATATTCACTCACTCATTCTCCAATCTATTCTAATTCATATTTTCTTTTTCTCATCCCTGGCCCTAACCTCATACCCCACTCAATTAGTTTTATAAAGCATCTCTATGGTAATGCTGCTTTCCTTTTTAAAGGTCAAGTCCACCTCAGAAAAATGTTGATTTGAATCAATAGAGAAAAATCAGACAAGCACAATGCTGAAAATTTCATCAAAATCGGATGTAAAATAAGAAAGTTATGACATTTCAAAGTTTCGCTTATTTTCAACAAAATAGTTACATGAACGAGCCAGTTACATCCAAATGAGAGAGTTGATGATGTCACTCACTCACTATTTCTTTTGTTTTTTATTGTTTGAATTATACAATATTTCAATTTTTACGAATTTGACAATTAGAACCTCCTTGCCTGAAGCACAAAATGTTAAAATAATGGAATTCCACGTGTTCAGGGAGGAATGAAACTTCATTTCACATGACAATGACAAGAAAATGAAAATATTTCATATTTCATATAATAAAATACAAAAGAAATAGTGAGTGAGTGATGTCATCAATTTCTCATTTGCATACCGACCGAGATGTGCATATAACTGTTTTGTGAAATGAAGCGAAACTTTAAAATGCCATAACTTTCTTATTTTACATCCGATTTTGATGAAATTTTCAGTTTTATACTTGTTGAATTTTTCTCTTTTTATTCAAATCAAGTTTTTGTTGGGGTGGACTTGTCCTTTAATACTGTCAACCTCTTCCTGCCCCCCCCCCCCTCCCCATGGTGGTGATATGAGCTATGAACCTGATCACCAAGAGGGGAGGGGTGGTGATCTACTGTATCCTGCCATTCAATTGTGCTCTTTGAAGGTCACAAATTGCACAAGTCCCCCGTCCTCTCGCAAAAGACACATTCACAAAATGATTATTACCATTGTCATACATGTACCTCACATCGTCACTAATTCATAAAGTATGCTTTTTGATAATTTACATAAAATTTCAATTTTGAGTTTGCTTTAACAAATTTAAAAACTCAATTGTGGCTCCTCCCATCATTTATAATACAACAGGGAGAACAAAATCTATTAAATCACGAGAGTTTTTTTCTGGCTTCATAATGGAATTTATTGAAATTGGAAGATTATTGAAATTTTATATCATGCACTTGCCCTGTATTCTCATAAAACAAATATTTATACAATCACTTGCTAGTTAGTAATTTGTGGATTATCAGATACCACAGGCCACCAAATATTGCTATCTGTTCATATAAATGGTATATATTTTATGATAGGTGATTAGGTGATAAGGCCCAAAGTTGCAAAGTCCATCAAGTTCCTCCCAATTTTTTTCATAACTTAATAAATTTAAATGATGCAATTAAAAGATAAGTAATCAAGGAAACAAACAAAGGAGGAAGAGAGAAAACAGGAAGTTCTACTAAAGTGAGGAGGGGGGGAGGGGAAAGGGAGGGAGAGAGAGATGAGTGAAATAGAAAAGGGAATAAAAGGTGCAAAGGGGAGTGGTAAAGGGATAAAATGAACAAGAAACAGGAAGAGAGGGTGAGATAATATGGGGGGAAGGGGGGGATAACAGGGGAAATAGATGGGAGGGGAGGGAGAATAAAGGAGAAATGGATGGGGAGGTAGATGGACAGAAAACTGAAAAAAATGGAGAGTATATGAGAGAATGGGGATTGGGAAAGGATAAGGGAGAATAAAAAGGAGAGAGATGAGGGATCACAGGTGCACTACATAAGCAAGATAAGATCACTTTGGAAAATGAAATGCAATAACAAAGTAGATCAGTTCATGTCAAAAGAGAGAAAAAGGTCAATGGTTTATAAAACTGCAAAACTTTCTTTTGAAGAGGTAAAACTTTTTTTGCAATGATTTTTTTCACGCAAGTGAAATAGATTTTTTGAAGAGGTAAAACTCTTTTTTGCAATGATTTTTTTCTTTCAAGTGAAATAGATTTTTGAGCAAGTATATTCCAACTATTTAAAAATTCACTTTCCCGACCAGGCAAGTGCTTCTAAAAAGTTATGTAGCACCCTGGATCAATAAATGAAACAGGAATAATAAGAGATCTTGGGAGAGGGAGAGAGAGAGGGGGGGGGCAGGGTGTTAAAACAAACCACTATAAAAAACATGCCAGTTAACATGTTTGCCAGTATTTTGTTTAAGTGGGCCATTTAAACAATCCATTAGCATCTGGGCCCAGTCTTACGAAGAGTTACAATCGATCCAATCAATCATAACTCTATGGAAATCCATCAGTGTCATAATTTCTACTCTTGGAAATTTGTAAAATGTCCTTTGTAAACAAAGGAAAACACACCAAATTGTCAAGAAATCAATGAATTTATGGATATACATTCATCTAGAATTTTTTTGAACAAACAAGCATTTTAAACGTTGACGTTGCTGGCCGTCCATAGTTGCAATTGATCGGATCAATCGCAACTCTTTGTAAGAGTTGCACAGGTGGGCCCAGCTCCACCTGTGCACAGATATCATAATCATATACTAGTAAAGTCAACATCGATGATGATTATAGTATTTTCTTAAGTTTCATATCTTTTCTGTTAAATGTAGGACTCCCCTTAGTTTTCTTGTGATTTTGGCACAAGTTCATTGGTGCCCTTGCAAAAAAATGCTATCCAAGGCCCATTCTTGCATTGGGCTTGGACCTGTTAAAGGAAACGTCCATCCCACCAAAAAATTAATTTGAATAAAAAGAGAAAACCCCAACAAGCACAACACTGAAAATTTCATCAAAGTCAGAGGTAAAATAAGAAAGTTATGACATTTTAAAGTTTCAATTCATTTTACAAAACAGTTATATGCACATTCTGATCGGTATGCAAATGCGGAGCCTGATGACGTCATCCACTCACTATTTCTATTGTATTTTATTGTGTGAAATATGAAATATTCTAATTTTCTCCTCATTGTCAAGTGAAACAACGATTAATTCCTCCCTGAACGTGTGGAATTAGCATTGTTCAATACTTAATGGTTCAGTCAAGTTGATCCTAGTCAAATCTGTAAAAAATGAAATATTTTATAATTCAAACAATAAAAACAAAAGAAATACTAGCCTGTTTTGTGAGAAATAAGTAAAAATTTAGAATGTCATAACTTACCTATTTTACATCCGATTTTGATGAAATGTTCAGTGTTATGCTAATTAGATTTTTCTCTATTCATTCAAATCAACATTTTTCTGGGGTGGACTTGACCTTTAAACATTTGGCCCAAGTTTGGAATAGAACTTGAAAAGAAAGTGTAGGCCTGTAACAATCCCCATCCCATATTTACTCCACTTAGATTCAATAAAGGTTGATCTAGATATAAATCTACAAATAAAGACTTGAAAAGTGGAATTCAATTGAAAATTGAAATCACATTTACTTTTAGGCCTTAACATTTTAAAGGCCCAAGGTGTGTCCTAAGTTAGGACCCCTTGAGTGGTGTTTAATAAGTTTGGAAATGTTTGGAACTTTGGCTTATTTCCACTTGTGCTTAATTTGTTGACAAAATCCCTTTTCCTTGTAGCTATTCATATAACTTGGCTCTAAAGTATGCTACGGTATATTGATTTTTTTTCTAAATTAAAAAGAGAGTTTGTGGTTTTCTATTTCAGACCAACTCTACTTTCCACCAATAGAGGGCTCACACAAAAATATGGCTTTGCTAACATAAAGCTTTAAAGCACTCTGTTGAATAAAAAAAACATTATCCCCAAGTCTATGAATGAAAAAAATCATAAATGAATGGAACTGAGTATTTTAGGTTACAAAAATAATACATTAAAGACATTTTTTACGTGTTGTTGATCTATTTATGTAGCAGCATACGTCGACCCACCTGAGTGACAGAGTGGTTGCACTGACACTGTGCAAGTCAAGTGGGCCTAACTTTCCCACACTTGTTTTGTTCCAGTCCAATTCACAACACAAGAAAGTGAACAAATAGATCAATAGGCCTACCTTCATATGATAGATGTAGACTGTCATCAAACGAGGTCTCCCTCCAACCAGATAACTCATGAACGTGGGGATAGCTTTGATCCTTCAATGTCAATCATCAATTTCGAAGTGACGCGTCAATTTGACCAACCACAGCACTCTTGGCACGATCTCCCGGCCGACAGCTCAGGCATGTATTCTGCAGATATTTTGACAGTCTTTGCTTTCTATCCGAGACTTTTTGTTTACACTGCCGCTGTTGACTTCTGAATTGTGAGAAAACCGTACAATAATATATCACATATGAATATCCTAGGGGCATGCATTTTTCATTGTATTGACAGTTTATTTGATTTACTGGTTATATAAATAACTTACCTCGGCAACTTGGTAAAGTCACATTTTCCATTCACTGTCAGGATTGAATATGGCGCGCTTGCGGCCGGCCGGCCGGCTAGACTTGCGGCTAGCTAGTCGCAAGATCCCAGACCCGTGCTTTCTCATTGCTTATTAATTCCACAACACGTGAAATTCCTTTTTTGAGCTTCGAAAATTGCTTAGATTTGGTTAAAAATTCCTTGAAAAGATGTTTTGACTAAAATTGACTATATTTGTAGTAGCATAATCAGGCGCGGATCCAAGGGGGAGGGGGCCGAGAACTAATGCCTTTAAACACAAGTATGCCCCCTCCTTTGAAAGTGAGGAGATTTTCGCTTGTCAATTTCTTTCGTGGACGAAATGTACTAAATTTCTGGTTGAAAATCTTTTTTATTCATTTATTTTTTTATTTTGCTAGTCAAATTATTCCTACGGGAAAAATGTGCCCATCGATTTTGGAAAATCTTGGATCCGCGGCCTTGCAAGTACTAACTAGGCATGAGATCTTATTCACCTCCAGCTTATTCTTTTAGTCGTTTTATTTGGCAATAAGTGAGAGCTGATTATTTTCATTTTAACTTTGAGTTTTTTAATTTAGATTGCATGAAGGGGACCTAAGGCTATACGCTACGCCCTTTTAGTTGTTAACAAACGATAAAAACTATGCCAATTTTAATATTTGACAAATATCTTTCACTAATGTGGTTAATATTCTAGAGATCCTTAACCAAGAAGATAATATCACAAAACTCACCAAAATACGAAAACCCCGCCGAGTTTTCGACCTGGGGGAGGGGTACTCGCCGTTTATATCGCATGCGGGGATGTGCTGCTCCATTGGGTCGTGTTTTTTAAAAAAAAATCCTTAGACATGGGTCTTGCTATTGCAAGAAATCTATTAGCCATGTGTCATATTTTTTCAACTGAATAATCCTTAGACATGGGTCCGTTTCTGAAAAAAAACCATCAAATACTTTATTTAAGAATCCACAGCAAAAGCCGCCGGAAAAGCCCCAGAATTGTTTATATTAAGGCCACCGCACACAATTACGACTGTTCGCGATCCAATTTTGGAACAAATCGCACTTTGATAATTTCCTGATAATGTGAATGGAACATATCATTTTATTTGAGGTTAAAATTAATTGAAAGAATACTAATATAACCATTTTGAAAGATTGCAAACCTTTATTTTGGAGTGAAGGCCAAATTAGTTTCAGATCGTAGCCAATCTTACGACTGCTATGACGTCATTACGACTAGATATTAAATTCGCTTTTATTTTAAGAAGGATGATAGCATAGTCACAGATTTGAACACAGGTATTCCAGAGTTATCAATAGATAACTCTGAGGTATTCGCAAGGGCGCCGGAAGCGGGGAGGGGGGGCAGGGGGGGCACTCCCCCCCAAAAAATAAAATTTTGGGGGGCAAAACAAGATTTTGCCCCCCCCCCCCAACGTGCCCCCCTAAAAGTAGAAAAATGATAAATTATTTAAGGACAAAAGTAAACGATGAAAGCACTTTTCTGCCTACAAATTGCCATTTCCATTGTCAAAAATGAAAAAATTTCGCCCCTGACGGGGCAATTACATATCATAGTATAAGCCTCGCGTATTTTTATGAAAATGCCCCTCTATGAAACATACCTTTGATAAGCCCCTTTTCCATCTTATTACAGTGTGATAACGTTTAACCTTTTAATGAATACATTTCAGACTAAATGTAATTATTTTCTCTAAATAATATGTACATTATGAACTGCGGTAATTTGTTAATCAGTTCATGCTTATTTACAAATGAATATTTCCTGGAATTTGATATTCATCATTTCCTATAGCTATGGTCACATTTTCCCCAGAAAATATGTAAAGAAAAAAGAAGATTTTGAAGGAGTCATCAAAATGTGCTTCCCAGCCATACAAAACATGCAAAAGGAAACACATAAATCGAGTAATGTTTTAAATTCTAAATATTTTCAAAAAGGTTTAAAATTGTTAGACAACTAAGTTTGTCATATTTCTTTTTCCTCCAGTCAGTGGCGTAACTACGGGGGCATGGGGGGCACGTGCCCCCCAAAAAAAATCGAGGAAAAGGAGAAAAAGAGGGAGAAAGAAAGAGAAAGAGAAACGTAGTGGGAAAGAAGAAATTATTAATTTCATATTATATTGTAATTATGTTATGTTGCTGTATATTACATAAATAAACATTTTTTTGGTCATAACTTTATGAAACATAATTTGCTCAGGGCCTATGTCTTCATTGTTCTTGGTGCTCGCATTGTCTGTTTAACTAGATATAATAGATCAAATATTTTTTTCAGAATACTACAGTTTTCAAGTATATTTTAGAGACGTGACGTTGTCAAATCAAGTTAATATACACCAAATATGTTTCTTCGCACTTCCAGCTATCATTTTTTTTATGTAGTGACATAGCTTTTTTTTTATGACTAATCAAAGTCATCGCCCCATTTATAATGTAAAACATTTCCTGTCCGTGTTTACGTTCGCATTAAAGGATTGATGAGATATGTCTGCTCTTCATGAATTTATAAAATCAGTCCTTAAATGTCCCTTATTCTGATCTGAATATCAAAAATTTTCAGCTCGCGCTTCGCAATCGCAATATTTCATTAGTAAAATGCGTGTGATAATCATGATAACAATGATAACAAAAAGTGCTTCATGTGTTTGGATGTAATTCAAACAAAATCAGCAAGCGCTTGCCACTTACATTAGATGACTGTGGTGAGATATGTGTACACTTAATGGATTCCTTAAAAAAATAGTCCTCAAAATATCCCCTTTTCAGCACTCGCTTCGTGCTCGCATCATTTGGTTAGTGAAATATGTATGGTCTTAGTGAATTCCTACAAACAAGCCTTAGAATGCCCCTCTTCAGGTCTGAATTTCCTAAATTTCAGCTCGTGCTTCGCGCTCGCAATAATTGATTAGTGAGATGCGTATGATAATCATGATTACAATGACTACAGGTGCTTCCTGTGTTTATATATAGTCCTAACAAAATCCGCAAGCGCTTCGCACTCGCATTAGAACTGAAGAATATATATATTGAGATATGTATACTCTTGATTTCTAAAATATAGTCCTTAAAATGTCCCTGTTTGGGGTCAACATAATCTATACAAAATTTTAGCTTGCGCTTCGCGCTCGTATTGTTTGTTTAGCGAGACAGGAATGTAACATGATTAAAAATAAAATTGCTGACAATGTCCCTTTCTAGGTATGAATGTCAAAAATTTTCAGTTCGCGCTTCGCGCTCGCATTGCATGATCAGTAATGGCACTGTCCTTACAATGTCTCTTTTAGGTCAGTGTACCTGGCAACTGAGTGTCTCACGCTGTCCAAAATATTGTGCCCCCTTCCGGTTCCCCCCCCCCCCCTAAAACTGAAAGTGTTCTGGCGCGCCTGGGTATTCGTACGATGATTTCGAACATTACACAGTAAGATATTCCAAGTCTCAATATTAGCATCAAATTCTAGAACATTTCATTCTGAAATCGGGTCGCAGACCAATCGTAAGGTGTGCGGTCACCTTTAGTCCAAGTCGAGATCACGAATAATAGCGCTGAGGTCCTGTAGTATTTCCACATCTTAGTAAGATAGTCTTTTGTTTCGAGTCATTGGCCCGACTGTCGACTGTCAAGTCACTTGCAGTTATACGTCACAGACTTCAAAGTATTTTTGTTTTTAATGTGATGGTCTCATTGCTTAAAAAAAAAAAAAAAAAAAAAGCAGAATTAATCTGGAAATGGGTCTATATTTTAAGACAATCCTCAGGAATGGGTCTGTATTTTGAGAAAAAAATCCGTAGACATGGGTACCTGTTCACGGTCAAATGACCCTTAGAAATGGGTAAAGGTTGCAAGCCCCGAGCATCACACCCCAAGCCCCCACCCATCTGTACGCCATTGCTTCTCTACCCTACTCACATCGGACACAAGAAACTTAAGGCACTTAGGATTAATATTCTTATATAACTTGGTTTTCCCTTCATAACTACAGTCACCTATAAAAATGGGAATATTGCTTTCTTGTCACAAAGGGGCACTCGTTAACACCTTCTCACGTGAAAGGGCACAGAAAACGTTCGTGAGGAGCACTTTTCCTAGGTAAAAGGGGCAATGATTTGAGAAAGGGAACCTATGAGAAGGCAAGGGGCACTTGTAAACACCTAAAACGGGTCCTCCTCAGGTGAAAGGGGCACAACACACGTTCGTGTGGGGATATTTTTCTTGCATAACAAGGGCACTTTTTTGCGTGAAAAAGGGCACGTTTTCAGTGCTTCAAAAAGTGGGGGCACTGTGCACCGGCCCCCAGGATCGCCGCCCCTGGCTAAACTAGCTACTGAATAAAAGATTGTCAGGTCCACAATTCGCATTATTTAAAGATTTTTGAAAACGTACTTTATGCAGGCCATCATGAGACAAGTCACGAGATGGCGCCCATCTACTCTAGACAGCAGCTTTACTGTCTGTCAGATCTTCTGCGTCTGTAAACTGACTTTAAATGCTCTACGAGTATAGGGCGTGTCGAAAATGCGTAAATTTTGTTGTTTAGAACATGCACTGACCAGGATTATTCCCGGATATTATTGCTTTACTTCCAAGGCCGGAAATCTCTCCCCAAATGTAGGGGGGGACCAGGGGCTGGAAAATTTGAAAAGCAAAAAAAAAAAGTTTATCACCCCAAATGTCAGGTCATTTCGACCAAAATAGATGTGACAACCCCCCCTCCCCCCAAAGAAAAACAATGTTATCACCTAAAAAGTGAGGTAATCTCGTTCACATGTTTCATTTCGAATTTCAATGATGTATTTCTTTCCATAATAAAAGAAAAAAATATAGTAGGGGGACATTTGATATTGTCCCCCAACTATTTTGGGTAGGGGAGACGCGCCTCCCGTCCCCTTTGGGATTTCCGCCCATTTTACTTTACTTTACTCCAACACGCTGTTGTATAACTAAGCCTGTTCATTGATCAAAGTAGAGATGTCCATTGCTGCTCTCCTTCAGACTTGTGTTGGCCAGTGCCCCGGGAACGACTTTTTTGAGTGAGGGTGCTGAAGTAAATTTGAAAAAAAAGAGAAAAAAGGTTTTCACTACAAAATGGAGATCAAATTGGTCCCGAGAAATGTTTAAAGCAAAAAGAATAAAAGAACCACCCCCCCCCCAAAAAAAAAAAGTTACTACGAAATATAGATCGTTTTGGTTAAATATATTTTTTTTAATACATTATACATCTTCCAGAATACCTGGAGGTGCTACCTACGGAGAATGATACATGCAATACCCCCCCATGTTAATTTCGGGGGGGGGGGGTGCTTCAGCACTCCTAGCACCCCCCTTCACAGACAAGGTGAAAAATACGGTTTGGCTTTCATGGGGAAAAAACCTTCATTAAAGAGTGTAGGCCTACAGGAATAGAAATTCTTTATCATCAAATCTAGGCTTTTAGTAAATTAATACATTCAAACATTCACTTTTCTACGTATAAACTGTCTTGCTTACTTTTAACTGTTAATGCATTAAAAAAGGATGCATGGGCTCATGATTGGTGAAACTACAAAATACAATACCATTAGAAAAATTTACTATGAAAAAGGCGAACAAAAGTTTATCTCGGCCAATAAATTCTGCTCCGTTTCCCCTTTTGACTTGCAAGTTCGGGTAAATTACATTTTATGCCGTTTCATATGGCATGAAATTGTATAAACTCGATCATAACCATTTGCTTGCTCTTGATTTCTTTACCTTTTCAGTAAAATAAAATGATATAAAAAGGGGGCGTTTAAATGGTTATTGAAACATTTGACTGAAACCCCATTTCCCCATGAGATATGAAACATAAAGTAGAACGAATAGAATGAAAATCTATGACCTATAGTGTCATCATAGTATCTTTTTCCTGGCCAGTTCTATATTTTGTCAAAGTAAATAATATCGTTACATATCCATGATGATCAATCGCTTTCTGTAAGCCCACAAAATGATGGTCATCTCCTGTAGATTTATTCAATTAAAAAATATAAATATTTGATAGGAATTATCATATGCAACATAATATTCTTGAATATTTTTCGTTATACAGATATATCAAATTCGTTGTTGGATAGGGTGATTAAATGCAGATATAATTATTAATTTACTCTCAAAATTAAATAACGAGTGCTGACAACGACGACGACGAAAACGATGATGTTGATGATGCTATATAGTCTGATGGAGATAATGATGAATGATGATTCAAAATGATAGTGATGAAGAGGAGGAGGAGGAGGGTGATAAGGAGGAGGAGGAGGATGATGATCACGAATACGATGACACAAACAAACGTGCGATGGTGGCAGTGATGATGACGTTGGTGATGAAAATTATGTTTATCATGAAGATTTCAATTAGTTCAATATTATGCAGTACTGTCGATTCACGTCTTATATAATCAAATGACTTCCTTGATATTTATTATGTATCGATGCGAGTATAAGTATTATTACTGATATTGATAAATTATTATCAAAAAAAAACCAGGTAATCCCATAAATCTTATTCGAGCAGTATACTACTTTGAAGACTCGGAACTAAAACGGGGGTGGGGGCAATTCTGGTAATTATGATTTTTTTTCTAATTAGTCTCGAAGATTCAATCGGAAAACCTACATTATTTAGACACCCTTCCTCCAACAAGTCCCATCTTCGTAATACGAGATGACGCTTTTGTGTGGTTTCATTTCATCTTCTTCTCAAAATGGTAAAAAGAACCCTATTTTATTTACACCCAACTTTAATGGCGAGTGTTCCATCAATTCATCGAGGGCAATATTTGCCGACTTATCAAATGTTTGCTGATATCTCATTCCATATTTACATTTCTCTGCCGCTGGCGATGATAATGTGAAATAAATTGAATTTTCTCTCACCTATTCAGACAGTAGGCAGGTCCCCCAATTAAAAAGTGGCTTCTTTCATCCAAGTGATATTCATGACAAGAGAGGTTTTGCATACTTAATGAGCTTGATGCGGAACAAAACACCTCTTTTCATTCAGTAATTTCTGTTCTGAATATACATAATTTTTCATGATTTTTGTATCATTGTAAAGAAGAAGAATCATTCTTTCAGATCATGTGTTTTAATTTATTCAAAGATTTCGTAATGTAGGTGAATCTTTTGATCTAAAATGTTATGCAACCAAATAATTATTTTACCTGACAAAATTTGTTATTTTTCACTTGATTTTTGTTTGAGCCCAAATAATTTTTAAAACTTGATTAAGCTGAATATATATTATGCTTTAAACTGGTAGTTTCAAAACAAGAATTCGTGTAATCGGGTCAAGATCACACTCTTTACTTGCCAAGTACATTGAGCAGCTTGATAATAAGAGTACTGCACTCTGATTGGTCAAAGAGACACACACTCACCCAAATTCCAACGGATCCAGTGCTGGGTTCACAGCACGATCACACTCCCCATGTGGTAATCTCATCAAACTACCCGGCCCCGCTTGTTGTTTTGAAGCCTTATCCAGCCAATCAAAACTCTAGATTTCATGCTACTCCAAAATTTTAGAAATCTCGTCTTGTACCTTGGTGGGGAAAGTGTGATCTTGACCCAACTAAAAGGTGCCGCATATTACGAGTGACATTGTGAGAAAGTACAGAAATTTAGCTCTGTGGTGATATAGATATCTTCGAGGCTCAAAATAAAAAGTTTTGCACAGTATTATTTGCAGAAGAAAACAGAGGGAGAAATATAAGTTTTTAAACATTTGTTGCACATTTTCAGGCCTGAAATTTACTGATTCATTAAAAGATTTTATACAAAATAAATGGCCAATATGAAAGAGAAGCATTTACTATGTCCAATTGTGCAAAGATATTTAATTTGACGTGATGATTAAGTAGGTAAATTCTTAGAGAAAGAAAATCTCACGATAAACGAAATTTTGAAGGGAGGAGGGTTCAGCCACAAGAGGAGTTGGATAAATCTGGCATATTTGCTTTTTAGCATAGGGACCTGCTGTCCGAGTAGAATCCCATTACATTAGGTGTGATCCATCTGTCTCGATTTTGCCAAAACAAAAGATTCCTTTTTAGAACTAGTAGAAACTTCCTTTTGAAGTGCATATTTTCTTCTTGACTTTCCGTTTCGTATAATCTCTTCAAGAGGGGGGGGGGGGGCAAAGAGAAATGGATGGCCGCATTTCACTTTTCTCCTGTTCCAGGGGGAATGTGATTCTACACACCCGTTTTGGTTCCACACACAACCTTATCCATCCTGAAAAATTACCTTGTTGTAAAAATATCCCCAAAGCATGACTGTTCTTCTAAATAATGTACAGAAGCAAATCTTTGGGAGTAGTGCGTTAACTTTCATTCGTAGTAATAACGCACACCAGTTTTAGTGAAAATGGCAGTATTTCGTCATCATCCCTTTCACGTGCTACACAGCAAAAACTGTGGTTTTAACCGGTGTACATAGAGGACCACACCAGTTATTTTACACCGGTGTTAAATTGGTGGTGTTAGTTTTACACCTATAGGTGTTATTACAACACCTCTGGTTGTTACATTTACACTCGTTGGTGTTATGTTCAATCTCTAGGGTGTTATTTTAACACCTCAGGGTGTGGTCCTCTATTAACACCAATTGGTGTCAGTTTTAACACCACAGTTTTTACAGTGTAGGAATGTAGGAGAGAGAAAAAAAATTGTCCAACTCTGTCTTGGAGACACACCTGCAACTACAGGAGACATCTCAGAGGTCTCCGCGACTTCCAATCAATTTGACGTCTGGTTTAGAGATTGCCTTTTGATTATAGTCTCTTGGAATTTGCGCCTAAAGGCCCTATCTCTGCAATCCCCCAGAAACTACATTCGCGGAGACGTCTCCAACATAAGTCTTTGGTCTAAGGCCCTATCTCCCCAACGGAGACGTCGCCGCGACAGTCTCCAACTTTTCAGTCGCTGCATGTCGTGGAGACGTCTCGGAGACAAAAATGGCTTGCGCTCTCACCAAGGAGACGTCTCGATGGAACGTTTGAAAGATCATACACCTGACTTGGAGCAGGAGGAGGGATATCAGCACGCGTTCAGTCACGTGGTTTCTGAAGTGGGTCAAACAGTGTGAAGAAGTGTCGCGGAGACGTCTCCGCAATGTATTATATTTTGGGGGGGTCTCCAGCAGGTCTTCGCGATGTCTCTGAGACGTCTCTGAGACATCGCGGCGACGCCTCAGCAGTCGCGGATATCATTAGTCTCCGAGACGTCGCAGCAACTGATGGAGACTTCTCGGAGACGTCGCGGAGACTAGAAACAGTCTCCAAAAATATTAAACATGTTAATCTTCTTGCGACTCCTCGGAGACTCTGTAATTTTCATGAGACGTCTCAGAGATGTCGCGGAGACGTCTCTGCAACTAGCAAAATTTGTAGTCGCGAACTAGTCGCGAACTAGTTTCAAGCCCAGTGAGATACCCCCTTACCAAGAAGACGTCAGCAAAATTTAGAGACATATCTGCGACGTATCCGGACAACGTGAAAATCGGTTTGCCCGACAGTCGCCGCGATGTTGCTGCAAAATCTCCAAGCAGTCTCGGCGACGTCTCGGATACTATAAGCAAAGTTCCCAATAATTCGCAGAATTGCGACTTGTGGTGAGTTATCACGAGGTGCCAAAAATAGAAACTCGCGATAACTCGCGTAAACATGATAAAGCTCTTTATGTAAAGCAAGGTTTCCACTTTGGCGAGTTGGAGTTGCGAGTCATACGCGAGCTGCGCGAGCTCTAACTCGCCATAGCTCGCACAAGCTCGCGTGAAATTTACATTTTTTCCTGGAATTTGCTTCAGTGACAAAAGACTCAACATCGAGTTTACTACGCTCGCTGTACGAGTGAACCGAGCGCGAAACGAGTCAGGCCGAGCTTAGTATGAGTTGCGGTGACCTTTATACGACTTAAAGCGAGCTATGAACGAGTTATCAAGATTTTGTTACGAGTGATAAGAGTTTCATACGACCAAGGGACGAGATATGCACATTTTTTGGCACTCAAAGATGGATTCCGGCGGCGGTGGCGTCAACACCAAATCTTAACCGAAGGTTAAGTTTTTGAAATTAAATGGCATCATAACTTAGAAAGTATACAGACCTAGTTCATAAAACTTGACCATAAGGTTTATCAAGCATTACTGAACATCCTTCTTGAGTTTCAGGTCACAAGACCAAGGTCAGAGGTCATTTGCAGTCAATGAACTTAGACCATGTTTACTGAGGGAATCAATATCAAAATCTTAACTTACGGTTCAATTTTTGAAATGTCATCATAACTTAGAAAATATATGAACCAAGTTCATGAAACGTGGACATAAGGTTATTAAAGAATATAAACATCCTGTTTGAGTTTCAAGTCACATGACTAAGGTCAAAGGTCAATTAGGGTCAATGGACTTTGGCTAATTGGGGTATTTGTTAAATTAACATTATAACTTTGAACGTTTATGAATCTGATTCATGAAACTTGAACATAAGAGTAATCAGGTATCACTAAACATCCTGTGCGAATTTCAGGTCACATGTCCAAGGTTAAAGGTCAATGAACTTTAGTGATGTTAGGGTGATCTGTTGAATTACCATCATAACTTAGAAAGTTTATAGATCTGATTCATAAAACTTGGATATAAGAGTAATCAAGTATTACTGAACATCCTGTGAGAGTTTCAGGTCACACGACGAAGGTCAAAGGTCATTTAAGGTCAACGAACTTTGGCCATGTTGGGGGTATTTGTGGAATTACCATCATAACTTTGAAAGCTTATGGATATGATTCATCCACTTGGATATTAGAGTAGTCAAGTATCACCGAACATCTCATGCCAGTTTCAGGTCACATGACCAAAGTCAAAGGTCATTTAAGGTTACTGAACTTTGGCCATTTTGGAGATTAATACTATATTGCTGTCATAACTTTCAAAGTTTAGATACAGTTTATAAAATGTGGATATAGGGTAATCAAGTATCACTGACAACTGAAGTCTTAGGTCACATGATAAAGGTCAAATGTCATTTATTGTCAATGAACGTAGTATTGTATCATTGTATGAATGGTGTTTTGTGAATAATTATTTTATAGTAGTTTTCAAAGTCAGCACTGCTACTATATTGGATAGCGTGATGCAGGTTAGACTGCCAGAGGCGCTCCACTTGGACCTTGTCTAGTTTGATGTCTTGTTCTTTTACCTTGGCTCTGCTCGTCATTGAACTTTTCTTCCGTTTCAGTTGTCTCTTCCTGCACTTCTTCTACCCTTGTTTGAATGTCATCTTCATTCCCTGTTTCCCTACCTGAATGGCTACAACTCTTGGGTCTTTTAGATCGAGGCATATTTCTTTCCTTATTTTGTTGAAAGTTGTAATAATGCAGCCTTTTTAAAAGTAATTGTACATTGCGTGGGTCAGTTAAAATGTTCACTTTAAAATAAACTCCCTCCTCGGTTTTAATAAATATCAATTGTTATTAATATCAATGATAAGATCATCTAATTTTCTTTAAAATGATACCCTACATGATTATGGTTCACATGGAGGTGCAGTGCCTTGAAATGTGGGGCAAGGTCAAAATTCAAAATTAAGTTGCGAAGTGACACAATAATGAAAGTCACTGTTCCTTTTTCCGTGGTGATGAGTGAGTTTTTAAGCGGTTTCTTTTGAGTTTGATCGGTAATCCCGCCTCGGTTTTAGTAAATATCAATGAATAGTTCATTTAATTTTCTTTAAAATGATACTTTCCATGATGTGATTTTGGCTCACATGGAGGTGCAGTGCTTTGAAATGTTGGGCAAGGTCAAAATTCAAAATTTGCAAAATGACATAATATTGAAAGTCACTGTTCTTTTCATCCATGATGATGAGTGAGATTCTCAGCAATTGTTTTCATGCACCTTAACATCAACATTCAAATGGAATCAAACATACCTCTGCGCAAGCAAACACACAACAAACAAACATAAACCACAAGAAAACATTATGAAATGAAAAAGCAGGGCCAATGGATTTTCATCTTTATTGACACAGACAAAAGAATCATGTTCTGTACTGACCCTCCATGATTATTTCTGCTCGTTTTGCAGCTTTTTACTTCAGACCTCATCCAACACTTTTCAATTTCGCTCTTTTTTTGATGACATGATCATAACAAGCATGGGATCATTTTAAAGGGAATCAAATGATCTTTTGAAAGATATCAAATATGCATTGTGTAAAATTTGGAGTCGGGAGAAATTAATGGCCAAACTCAGATTTCCAAACTTTTTTGCTCGTTTTGCAGCTTTTCAATTCAAACTTCATCCAACACTTTTGAATCCTGCTCTTTTCGTGATGACATGATCATAACAAGCATGGTATCATTGTAAAGAAAATCAAATGACCTTTTAAATGATGTTAAATATGCAATGTGTAAATTTTGGAGTTGGGAGAAATTAATGGCCAAACTCAGATTTCCAAACTTTTTTTTTAGGGGGTTATATGTGGGGAAAATATAGATCACTGGACATTTATCATTCAGTCGGCATGCCTCTGAGCCCTTGCCACGCACTCGGAATAAACTCATTCGAAACTCGCTGTAACTCGGGGTGCTCGATCTAAAGTCGGGCTAATCTCGTGGGCACCTCCACTTGACTCGTAAAACGATCGCAATGCTCGTATCTCGCTCTTGAAAACTCGGAACGCACTCGCGTATACTCAGATGTGGCGAGTTATTACGAGTTATTGTGAGGTTATCTCGAGCTTCTTACGAGTTATTACGAGTACTGCGAGTATACAACGAGTTTAGGTGAGTTCAGCACGAGTTACAGCGAGTTGGCAAAATTTTTGAACATGTTCAAAAATTTTGAAACTGCTCACGACTTCAAGGAGAGTTGTCCCGATCTTGAACGAGCTCCGCCGAGTCATGCCGAGTTGTCGCGAGTTATCCCGAGTTTCATGGTGAGCTTTATGCGAGTTATCGCGAGTGCCTCATTTTGGCAACTCGCTATAACTCGCCATAACTCGCGATGTTAACTCGCCAAAGTGGAAACCTTGCTTAACTCAGAATAACTCGGAATGGCTCGGCGGACTCTTGTTTAAACTTGGCACAACTCTCCGAGAAGTCGTGGGCAGTTCCAGTTTTTTAAAGCAAGGTTTCCACTTTGGCGAGTTAACATCGCGAGTTATGGCGAGTTATAGCGAGTTGCCAAAATGGGGCACTCGCGATAACTCGCATAAAGCTCACCATGAAACTCGGGATAACTCGCGACAACTCGGCATGGCTCGGCGGAGCTCTTTCAAGCTCGGGACAACTCTCCTTGAAGTCGTGAGCAGTTTCAAAATTTTTGAACATGTTGAAAAATTTTGCTAACTCGCTGTAAATCGTGCTGAACTCACCTAAACTCGTTATATACTCGCAGAACTCGCAATTACTCGTAAAAAACTCGAGATAAACTCGTAATAACTCGTAATAACTCGCCACATCTGAGTATACGCGAGTGCGTTCCGAGTTCTCTAGAGCGAGATACGAGCATTGCGATCGTTTTACGAGTCAAGTGGAGGTGCCCACGAGATTAACGCGACTTTAGCTCGAGCACCCCGAGTTACAGCGAGTTTCGTATGAGTTTATTCAGAGTGCGTTGCGAGTGCTCATTTACATGCCAGCTGAATGATAAATATCCATTTTGCTATATATAAACCCTTCAATTTTTTTTTGGAAATCTGAGTGTGACCATTAATTTCTCCCAACTCCCAATTTTACACAATTCATATTTGACATTATTAAAAATATCATTTAATTCTCTCTACAATGATACCATGCTTGTTATGATCATGCCATTACGAAAAGAGTAGGATTCAAAAGTGTTAGATGAAGTCTGAATTGAAAAGCTGCAAAACGAGCAAAAAAGTTTGAAAATCTGAGTTTGGCCACTAATTTCTCCCAATTCCAAATTTTACACAATGCATATTTGATATTTTTCAAAAGATCAGTTGATTCTCTTTAAAATGATAACATGCTTGTTATGATCATGCCATCAAAAAAGAGCAAAATTCAAAAGTGTTGGATGAGGTCTGAATTGAAAAGCTGCAAAACTAGCAGAAATAGTCATGAAGGGTCAATACAGAACATGATTCTTTTGTCTGTGTCAATAGAGATGAAAATCCATTCAAATCAAGCCCCTGCTTCTTCATTTCTTATGTTTTGTTGTGGTTTATGTTGGTTTGTTTGTTATGTGTTTGCTTGTGCAGAGGAGTGTTTGATTCCATTTTAATGTTGATGTTAAGGTGCATGAAAACAAAAGAAACCGCTGGGAAACTCACTCATCACCATGGAAGAAAGGAACAGTGACTTTCAATATTGTGTCATTTTGCAACTTTTGAATTTTGACCTTGCCCACCATTTAAAGGCACTGCACCTCAATGTGAACCATAATCATATCATGTAGGGTATCAATTGTAAAAGAAATTAATGATCTATTCATTGATATTGATTACCCATTGATATTTACAAAAACCGAGGAGGGATTATCGATCAAAGTCAGATTTCCAAACTTTTTTTGAGGAGTAAAAGTGAGAGCACATTTTAACTGACCCACGCATGTTCACGTACTTTTAAAAAGGCTGTTGTCACTCCATTATTACAACTACCAACAAATAAGGAGAGAAATATGCCTCGACCCAAAAGATCCACGAGTTGTGGCCATTCAGGTCGGGAAACTCCGAAAGAAGATGTCATTCAAAGAAGGGTAGAAGTAGAGCCAGGTAAAAGAACAAGACACCAAACTAGACCAGGTCCAAGTGGAGCGCCTCTGGCAGTCTCACGTACATCACGCGATTCAATATAGCAGCAGTGCTGACTTTGAAAACTACTATAAAATAATTATTCACAAAACACCATTCATATAATGATACAATACTACGTTCATTGACAATAAATGACATTTGACCTTGATCATGTGACCTAAGACTTGTCAGTGATACTTGATAACTCTTGTGTCCACGTTTTATGAACTAGATCCATACACTTTCAGAGTTATGACGGTAATTCAACGAATACCCCCAAACATATTGCCAAAGTCCATTGGCCAAATGACCTTGGTCGTGTGGCCTGAAACTCGCACAGGATATTCAGTGATACTTGATTAATCTTATATCCAAGTTGATGAATCATATCCATAAACTTTAAAAGTTATGATGGTAATTCAACAAATACCTCCAATTGGCCAAAATTCATTGACCTTAAATGACCTTTGACCTTAGTCATGTGACCTGAAACTCGCAGAGGATGTTCAGTAATACTTGATTACTCTTATATCCAAGTTTCATGAATCAGATCTATAAACATTCAAAGTTATGATGGTAATTCAACAGATCGCCCGACATCACCAAAGTTCACTGACCTTTGACGTTGGACATGTGACCTGAAATTCGCACAGGATGTTCAGTGAGACTTGATTACTCTTATGTTCAAGTTTCATGAATCAGATTCATCAACTTTCAAAGTTATAATGGTAATTTAACAAATACCCCCATATTAGCCAAAGTCCATTGACCCTATATGACCTTTGACCTTAGTCATGTGACTTGAAACTCAAGCAAGGTGTTTAGTAATACTTTAATAACCTTATATTTAAGTTTCATGAACTAGGTTTATATATTTTCTAAGTTATGATGACATTTCAAAAACTTAACCGTAGGTTAAGATTTTGATGTTGATTCCCCCAACATGGTCTAAGTTCATTGACCCCAAATGACCTCTGACCTTAGTCTTGTGACCTGAAACTCAATCAGGATGTTAAGTAATGCTTGATTAACCTTATGGCAAAATTTCGTGAACTAGGTCTATATATTTTCTAAGTTATGATGTCATTTCAAACACTTAACCTTCGGTTAAGATTTGGTGTTGACGCCGCCGCCGGCATCCATCTTTGAGTGCCAAAAATGTGCATATCCCGCCCCTTGGTCGTATGAAACTCTTATCACTCGTAACAAAATCTTGATAACTCGTTTATAGCTCGCCTTAAGTCGTATAAAGGTCATACTAAGCTCGATCTGACTCGTTTCGCGCTCGGTTCACTCGTACAGCGAGCGTAGTGAACTCGATGTTGAGTCTTTTGTCACTCGAGCAAATTCCAGAAAAAAATGTATATTTCACGCGAGCTTGTGCGAGTTAAGGCGAGTTAGAGCTCGCGCAGCTCGCGTATGACTCGCAACTCTAACTCGCCAAAGTGGAAACCTTGCTTAACATGTTCAAAATTTTGACTAGCTCGTTGTAGCTCGTGCTGATCCCTACTTAACTCGTTGGATACTCGCAATAAACTCGCAGTAATCGTAATAGAATCCCATGGTGTACTATAGCTAGCAATAACTCGACACCTTCAGGTAAACGCGAGTGCTGTTCGAGTTTACAAGAGCGAGATACGATCGAGCACTACCAGTGAATTGCGAGTAAAGCAGAGGTGCCCACGAGATTAGCGCGAGTTTAGATCGAGTAACTTATTCAGAATGCATTGCAAGCGCATCGTGATATGCACCAGCGTACCTACGGTGGGGGGGGGGGGGGCAGGGGCTTGTCAAATTTTATGGCAGACGGTTTTGCCCCCCCCCGTGAAAAATCGTAGGTATGCCACTGGTGATATGTCAGGTATATATGCAGTGATTTAAGTAAACATGTAACTTAAACATATAACTGACGTACTATAAATTCATTTTTTAAATAAAGCCTGGGTAAAATTATTTTTCTTATTAAAGGCGGTATGACATGTGTCAGATGATATATCCACTGTACAAATAGAATCACTCTTATTCCTTTGAGAAAATGACATTTTGTGAATTTATAAGACTTAATAGAGGAGCTGCTTATCTGTGACGTCACAAAATCAAAACGCTGAACAATTCACAACTCTGTTGTCCTTTGACAAATTTTCATTAACCTTCACCATAGAAAAATATTTTTCTTAATTTTTCTGCTCTTATCAAAACCAAGTTACTGTCAGGTGAACTTCCACTTTAAGGTCTGATAAAAAGTGCTTAATTACTCTGTGACACTAAAATAGTGATATAACATGAAAAAAACACCAATGTCTTTTTTCGATTCCAATACAATTTGTTGACTGATTTGCTTGTAAACTATGCTATTCATTTGAATAATTTCAATTTCTGAATCAACTTTATTGTAAAGTTTGGAAAATTTCGTGAAAAGCACTAGCACTGCTATGAATAGATGCAGCAAATTCTTGGTTTTTATTGGCACTGTTGAAGCACTATAGTATATATTTAAAAACAAACCTTGAAAAGTACATCACCTCATAAATACTATGATCAGCCTGCAGAAAATAGCAAAATTCAAAACATGCTGTAAATAGAAAGAAATGAATTAATTGTTACTTTGCGAAACGCCAAGAGAAAACATTTTACCATGTAGCTAACACTGATATAAACTTTAATGCAAATGGAACGAGATTTCAAGTATGTTCAATAATCAAGTCCAATATGATTAACCCCTTTTCAAGGAAGAAAACATCCGATATTGACTATATTATATGTACAGAGAAAAAAAATGTATTTTTAAACATGCAAAATCATTTTGTTATATATATTAAAATGTGTAAACAAAGATTTAAAGATTTATTTTATAATTAGATGGTTGTGCAATCACCATGGTACAATTTAAATCATTACTAGAGTGAAAATATTAGTAGACAAGACTAAGCCCAATAAAAATAAACACTGGAAATTAATTTTAAACCATGAATGCTCCATAATATCAATTGATAAGATTGATTTGCATAGTCTGACTAATAAAGATCAAAGTGGAAGTATATATATATATCTGACATAGGATTACATTCAAACTTAACTACGCATTTAGAGTTGTACATAACAATATTAATCAGATCTAAATTTGCTCAGAGCATATTTAACAAGCCTTTTAGTAAAGACTTTATAATAAAAGCAGCTATGTCAGTTACAATTTATTAAGATACTTGACAATTATATTGTGTTTTATTCAAAATATATGCGCATAAAAATTACACCTACCCAGGCTCATGTCCTGAATTTCATATTTGAAAAAAATATATATATATTGACTTTCCCTCTCAACTTATGAACATTTTGGCACTATGGATATTGTGCTATATTTTTGCTGAATGCCAAGTTCTAAAAATAACATGTAAATTAGTGCCTGAATCTATATCTTTATATGTATGTGTTTGGTAATATCTCATAATTATTTTCAACTACGATTTTATTTCACAATTATTGAACAATATATTAGCCATTCTACATAAAACAGGTGCTGCGGAACGGTTTTTAAAGTGTGGGGAGCTGAGCCAAAAATAGGGGAGGCTGGCCTTGAAAAACTCACAATAACATGCCATTTTTTTCGTTTTTGTACACTGTTTTGTAAAAAAAAGTGGGGAGGGCTGAAGCACACCCAGTCCCCCTCCATTTCCATTGCCCTTTGTAAATTTTCATTTCAGATGATTCCACTGTTACAATGAGTAAAATAAAATCACGCTACTATTTCTTTTTTCTCAAATGGTTGGGTGTGTTGGTGAACGTTGGTGCATTTAACAGTCACTGTAGCCCTACAGGACGTTGGTTAAAACTATGCCTTCAAACTTCCTCCCCTGCAAGTGGAGAATGTGAATGCGATTTTTTTTCTCTTCCTGATAATCTCTTCTTGTATGCGGAACCTCCTTAACAGGGTTGCACCAATTATTGTGCAGAAGATCAAAGTCTCTTCTCCCTCAAGCAGAGCGAAAATGCTTTCGGCTTATTTTTCCGCCCTCTCGAGCGCATGAAGCTCAGATATTGATAACTCGTTGGGAGATCGGTTTAAGTCGTATACAGCTCGCTGCAAGTCCTATATGCTCGGTATGACTCGTAGCGCGCTTGGTTGACTCGTACAACAATCGTAGTAGACTCGACGTAAAAAATGTAAATTTCGCGCGAGTTAAGGAGAGCTGAAACTGAAACTCACACAGCTCGCGCCCGTCTCGTCACTCCATCTTGGCTAAGTGGAACATTGCTTTGTTGCATTGATGTCTCAAAGATGTTTCCGAGACGTCGCAGCGTCTCTTTGAGTTAAGTAGGGCAAGTGGAAGCATTGAGAAGCAATTATTGCCCACATTGAATGTTAAAAATCTAATTATGACTAATAATGGCAAGCACAGATGGAAGCTCGATACGATACTCTGACATTAGGAATTTGCGCGACCTGAAGAAAAAGCATCGGCCGAGCCCCCCCCCCCCCCCCCCCTTAACAGGCGCCTTTTCACGAATACCGAATCAGTATTTGCGAAGATATCAAAACGGTGGAAGATTCTTGAACAAACTTGTACGATGAATCCAAATAATATTTTGCAGTTTTGCATTTCTGTCGGCGGGGGGGGGGGGATCATGAACTACTGTTACTATATGAATGACCTAAATGCAAACGATAAAGTGACTCTTGATCGAAACAGAAACCCTCTAAAAAGATGAGATTTTGACAAAACAAATACCGAAATCGTAAATATTTCAGAATCAAAGAAAACGGATACAAATATGTGTTCGCCAAGGGTTTTATACAAATAGTGTTTATTTGTCAGGGCGCACGAGTTAAAAAGCTTTACATGAGTATATTTGAAGATTAAAATGAGTACAGGAGTATAGTCCTTTTATGGTCTCACCATATTATATCCTGCAAAGCATAGGGGTCTCTCATAAGGTAAAGAATCACTACCAAAGTAAAGAAATGTAAA
The DNA here is from genome assembly GCF_018143015.1 of Lytechinus variegatus. Lineage (NCBI taxonomy): Eukaryota > Metazoa > Echinodermata > Echinoidea > Temnopleuroida > Toxopneustidae > Lytechinus > Lytechinus variegatus. Next base: position 10,483,796 of record NC_054757.1, read on the forward strand.
TATAATCCTACATTGACAGAAATAAAACTTAAAAGGGTGGCGATGTTAAGATTGACGTTTGAGGCTATTTGTCGGATCAGCTTCTGTAACTACAGTAAAATTAAGCCAATCACAATGATCGTGAAGGATATGCTCACAAGGTTTTTGAAATATCATCCAATCAATTAATTTCACACCTGGGTGCAGAAGTGCAAAATCCGGCTTGCCCATCGGGGACCTTTATATATAGTCCCAAGGTAAGATTCGAAACACGACCCTCCCATCATGACCTTGCTTACCATGGCTCTTTAATGCATGCTTTCAATTAACCCGTACATTAATTTTTCTGTCTCCTTCATCGTTCGCACCTTAACCTAAAAAACTTTTCCATTCATTTCGGGTTGTTTAAAAGAAATCTGAATTTTTGGCGGCACTTTGAAAATGGTAACAAAGACTCGTTTTGATCACAGTAATTAATATGCACTAAATTTTTTTACCTTGCTCACCATTTCTCTTTATTAAATGCATGCCTGTCAATTAACCCACCATTTTCAAAGTGCCGTCAATAATTCAGATTTCATTTAAACAACCTGCAAGTAGTGAAAGACCTTCATCGGTTAGATTGCAAACGATGAAGGGGAGACAATTTTTTTTAACGAATGAGTTAATTGACAGGCATCTATTAAAGGACAAGTCCTTCCCAACCATGCCAACAAAAAGTTGTTATAAATAAAGAGAGAAAAATCCAACAAGCACAACGCTGAAAATTTCATCAAAATCGGATGTAAAGTATGAAAGTTATAACATTTTTAAATTTTGCTTAATTTCACAAAACTCTTACATGCACATCCCGGTCTGTATGCAAATGAGGGAACTGATGACATCATCCACTCACTATTTCTTTTGTATTTTAGTATTATATGAAATATGAATTATTCTAATTTTTCCCTCTTTGTCATGTGAAAGAAAGTTTTGTTCCTCTCTGAACATGTGGAATTACCATTGTTTTTAACATTTTATGGTTCAATCAAGTTGGTTTCTATTGTCAAATTTGTGAAAATTGAAATATTGTGTAATTCAAACAATTAAAAAACAAAAGAGAAAGTGAGTGAGGGACATCATCGACTCTCTCATTTGTATGTTGCTGACTTGTTCATATAACTATTTTGTGGAGAAATAAGCGAAACTTTAAAATGCCATAACTTTCTTCTTTTAAATCCGATTTTGATGAAATTTTCAGCTTATATGCTGGTTTGATTTTTCTCTATTGATTCAAATCAACATTTTTCCGGGGTGGACTTGACCTTTAAAGAGGTGATCAAAACGAGTGTTTTTTTTTACCATTTTCAAATAATTGCCGCCAATAATTCAGAATTCTTTTAAACAACCTGAAATGAATGGAATACATTTTAGGTTAAGTTGCAAACGATGAAGGGGAGGCAATTATTTTAATGACTGGGTTAATTGACAGGCATGCAGTAAAGAGCCATGGTAATGAAAGGTGAGAGTCAGAACCACTATATCACGATGCTTGCATGATATCAATAGATCTTTTGTTATTCTGTAGAATTTAGTTTTACCTTCTTGCACTCACATCGATCTCACACATTACCAGAGAGCCCCCCCCCCCCTCCTCCACCCACTCCTAGTCATATCCTGCAAGAAGAAGGAAGGGGGTATGGAAAAGAACACGACAGAAAAATCTGGAATCAAAGGTGATATTTAACATGTTTAAAGCAAATATTGTGAAATACATTGACTCTGTGATATCCCCAAAGGATCTTCATGCAAACGAAGACATAAAACTTGCTATTACAAGACCTATAGCTCTGCAAGTCTTTATAATTAAGTCAATCCTAGAGTATATTTTGATTTCATAGATCCATCAACCAATCAGAACATGTCGTTTATTTGGTGTACAGTGTGCGTACTGGAAGCGCTGACGTGCATGAGTGTGTGAGCTCATCTCAAAGCTTGGTATTTCATCATTGCCATTTCATTTAAATCTCACCATTTTGCAACAATTTTGCCAATATCATCACAGCTATTACCACCGTTACCACTTCATCAGATCGAGCCCAGAATTTCTGGCTAGAAATAGACGTTTGAATCTATCTTTGGCAGAAAAAAATAATCTCGACGTGTTGACTCGCTTTCGTTTGAAGTGCATACACTGGTTTCAAACTTGGGCATTTTTGTGAAAATTTTTATTAATTAAAGACGATAATAGAATGACGAGTTCTATATTACCAAGATTATGAAGCAGTTTAAAATGGGCTGTGGGGTTTTGTTAAGGTGTTTCCTGGTTTCATTTGTGTTTTTGTGTCAAGGAGGACCTGTTTTGGGTAAGTCTGCTGCTTCTTGATAACAACTTTGTAAAGAATTTACATTCGCCCAGAATACGGGCCGATATTTTTGCAGACACAAGTTTGTTTGGTTTCGTCATTAATTATTAAGACTTCTTTGTGAATGTCATGTTCATAATCATAAATACGTTTATTAAGAACTCTTCCCATTTAGTCATTATAATCCAGCAAAGTATATGTTTAATTTCGTTTACAACCATGAAGAAAATGACAAATCAATTTTCCCTAATATCTATAGTATCCATATACATGATATATCTACCAAACTCTGCTGTTAAAGTACTATTACACTCCGTAAGCTGCACACAGGCAATGAGATGATTTTCCCCAATTGGATTGTCACATTTTGAGAAGAAATGGGCAATTACAGTGTTTCACGTATAGATGAAATCTTTATTTTTGCCTACTTTGATTTTATTGATCCTAGTTTTGAGAGGTTTTTAATTCACAATCCTTTCATGATACGTAGTGGATTTAGGGATATAGATGTGGTTTGAATTGGACGACTGTTATTACAGTAATCCTTTATCAAGTTTCTGTTATTTTTTAAAATGAATTTCTTGATGTGTATTATGTTTATTTTTACTATCATTTAACTGCACATGAATCAGGAGCTCGTTATCCAATCGTCCTGTCCCTCTAATACAATTTGTACTAACACCACTGTCAAACACATGAACTGTTGACTTTTTAAACGTGTTGTATAGTACAACGAGACGTTGTTTAAATTGCAAATCAAATAATCATATCATATGGTGAAGGTGTGCGTACTTTTTTCATTGAGTGTTTGTAATAGTGTTAAACCAGAGAAAATCTGATCAAATATTGTTCGAATTTTGTTCCATGAATCACGTCAAGTCAATAATTGTCATGACACCTGTATACGGGTCTATGCTCTCCCCAAGTGGCAAATCAAACATGTGAGATTTCCTCTGGTAGTCTCAAGTCAATCATTGTTGTACAAACTTCTTGGTATTTATGACGTTTAAAATGACGATTGACGGGAATGTGAATTGGGAACTGTGTTTTTCCATGGTCATCGAAATGACCCTCTGCCCTAGTCAAAATTAAGTGTCTAACTCTGTGTCAATGAATTGCAATCGTAATTTCAACTAAGAACTACGATTCCTTTTAGTTTGGAGATTTTATATTGAAAATATTTAGAGATCTCGCCATGTGCTCAAAACGTATGTTTTACCAATTACAGATTTTCACGTTTAGCTACCTTTTATAAGATTTTATTTTTATGAGTTCGAAGTTTATTTATGATAATTTACAAAAAAAATGATCGAGGCCTGTCTAGGCTGTCTGACATGGCAACTTATTGTAAGCACAACGCATATGCTGACTGACCGATTATAAAAACTACGAAAGAGATAATAAATCTATTTATTTGGACCTACTTTAATAAGACGGAGAACAGTTTCACGTCCGATTCGGGACGCTCCTTCACTCGTCTGAAGATTTATTTTCTTTTATAATTTGACTTTCTTCCTTGATGAATCAAAACTAAATCGGTTGACCGATTAGAAGTATTTTGTACGATAACGAATGATTCGAACCGCAGTAAATATCATCTAACCTATTAATTCACCTTTCAGTCTTGACAAATGGCTGGTCAATGTTTTATTCCATAGGTCGTGATGTTCATTCAAATACAAGCCTTTGGATGGATGGATGGATGAATGAATGGATGAATGAATGAATCAATATATAAAAAAGTGAATAGGCGAATACAGACTTCGAAAAGAATTAATAACAGAATAAGTAGATAAATAAAGTATATAATTGAATAACTATGCAAACACATAAAATCAGCATGCAGGCTACTGTACAAAGTTAATATTCTGTTGACAGTGCTTCTTATAGCAGGGTCTCGCAACACAAAGTTTAAAGATTGATCGTAGAACATTTTTCTACGATTGATTCCATTGACTACAATGTACAATCAAACGTGAAAATCAAGCGTACGATCAATCGCTAACCTTCGTGTTACGGGACCCAGATCAGATTTTTACAGTAAAAATGATAAATCATGGTTTCCTGATGATAATTCCAAACGTAGCATATATTTTGTAATTCCAGGAGCGGAAATGCTTTATCTCTAGATTTCCCTATATTCTGACCACGTTCACAGTCAGGCAAACGTATATTTTGAAACATGTTAAGGTTTATGTTTCCATTTTATGAGAAAGCGATCACTCACCACGTTATATTAATGTAAATTGCTGCTGCATCTGTCATTTTTAGAATTTGGCAGTAATTATGGAGACAAATTAGTAAGCATTCTTGTAATGAAAGCTGGGTTGTTTTACAATCAGGATATGCCGAACCGTCTCATTTGGCTAAAACATGGTTGCTTTGTTTTTCCTCAGGTTTAGTGTGTGTGTGTGTGTTGTAAACAAATGATATGATATCCATTTCAAATTGTGAGGCATCATGTCGTCCACTTTTGTTTTCATAGGGAATCAAGCTTTTAATCACACATTCTGTCAAGTGCTTCATTTTTCGGAGAGGACACTTTGGAAGGAATTAATTTTTGACAAAATTGTAACGTGAACTGTCTGAAATATAAGTGGATGTGCATAGCAAACTGAACATTCTCCGTTTGTTGCATGTTCTTGTACGCACACACACATTATTAATCCCGTAATGTCTGTGCGGAAAAACACCGACTTTGGTGAGGACATTTTTCGAATTCAGAAGGTTCGATATTCCAAAGATTCGAATATTCCGAAGGTTCTTTATACCGAAGGTTCGTAATTCCAAAGGTTCGTCATTCCGAAGGTTCGTTAATCCGAAAACAAAATAAGGTTCGTTTTTTCCGAAAATGAAATTGATTTATTTCAGGAACAATAACGGTGTTACAATTGAAAAATAATAGGATATAATGCAGTAATAGTTTCAACGGAGGATGATACATGCTTGTGTATGGTGTGGTCAAAGCATGTATTGCATCAATAATTGGCGCTTGGATACAAAAATCTTAATAATGAATTTCTCTGAGCGATTGCTGCCTGATCGAGCTAATGGATTACGAATGTTGGGGACTGTGTACTGGACAAATGTAAATAACCTCCAAATAAGGGATTTTTTTTAGGGGAGGTTGTAATTTTTTACAGCTTCTGCTGTTTGTGAAAAAAAAACGTAGGAAAAAATCGTTTTTTTTTTTCAAAATAAAATTCGCCCTTTTTAGAGATTAAATACTCCTTTTAAAGTACCACATAATACACTTCAGTTTAGAAAAACATTTTTTTTGGCTCGCGCTTCGCGCTCGCCTCAGTTACTATGTAGTTAAATATTCACCCTTTTTCGGTTATGAAAATGCTTAGAATGTCCAGTTTTCAGGTTGGAATATAAATTTTTAGGTCGCGCTTCGTGCTTGCGTTAATTCTTTAGTTAGATACACATTTTTTCATGATTACGGAATGCTCGGAATGTTTAATTTTTTATTGATATGTCCAAAATAAGAAAGTTTCGACATTTCGAAATTTCGCTTAATTTCACAAAACAGTTATATTCACATCCTTTTCGGTATGCAAATGAGGGGACTGATGACATCACTCACTAATTCTTTTGTATTATTTGAAATCTTACAATTTCCTCCCTGTTGTCTTGTGAAACGATTACTTAATTCTTCCCTGAACATGTGCAATTACCATTGTTAAGTATGTTTCAATCAAGTTGGTCCTTATTATTAAATCTGTAAAATGAAATATTGGATAATTCAAACAGTAAAAAAACAAAAGAATAGTGATTGAGGGACATCATCGACTGTCTCATTTGCACGTCACCTAGTTGTGCATATCACTGTTCTGTGAAAAATAAACGAAACTTTAAATGTCATAACTTTCTTATTTTACATCCGATTTTGATGAAATTTTCAGCATAATGCTTGTTTGATATTCTATATTTATTAAAATCAACATTTCTCTGGAGTGAACTTGCCCTTTAACAGTTTCACGGTAACTTTTTCGAAAGTTATCAGCTGATGACTTTCATGGTGCTCAAATTTCTAACCAAAGCCATCCCACCAGGATGCGTATTGGCACCCTACACTGTTATAAAATTTATCCTTAAAATAAAAGAAGTTCCTGCAGCAGAGTCTCGAGAACACCTGTAATCTTACCAGATTGCGTAATTATACAGGAAATTGGTATTTGGTGTATGGAACCTTACAAATTTCCTTTAATAAAACACCCTTTTCTCCTTTTTAAACAGACCTGTTCTGTTAAATTGCAGAAAAGTTCCTGCTTTATTAATTTACAGAATGATTCTGTTATTGCTTTTTGCAAAATCTTCTTTCTTTTTTTTCTGTAAAATCAGGGTATTTTTAACAGTGTAACATTTTGTTGTCACACCGGTGGATTATTATTATATTGAGGAGGGGGAAGATAAACTACATTGGTAATTATTAACTTTAGAATTTTCATGGAATTATACTTTACCTTTGTTAGATTTGACGTTTTACACACCAGA